>NC_091691.1:78277272-78590795 GCF_041296265.1 Equus caballus
GTGCATGTAAAATAGTAGCCACCATCTTTGTCCAAGTAGATTTTCCTTACTTAGTCTGGATATCATTCTCTATCAAAGAGTCACTATGGAAACGTGTATATGTAAATATACAAGTGTATCTATTTATGCCTGCAGGCTTATTCCAGTGATACACACCTCTCTAAAAAGTTTTTCTAATGTTTTGTTGGAACATGATTCTTTTTTTCTCCAGGGAATCTCACTCAGAAACCAGGGCCCTCCTCTGTGGGGCTTCTAGCACCCAGTAGAGGGATCCCCTTCTCTCTAGCCTCATAACTACTCCTCTAGTATGGTTCTAAGATTGCCTTATGGTTTACTTTATAGGGACTTGTCTCCCTCACTAAGTTATGGACATCTTGAGAACAAAGGAATTATTTTATTCCTTTTTACAACACCTGGCACTTAGTAGCTGACTAATAAATACTACTTGAAAAATTTAATTGGGTTCTCAATGGAAGTTGCAAAAGATTAGGGGCAGGTCTTCAGAGGAACTAGAGGGATATCCAAAGGAGCCTGAAAGAATAAGATTTTTGGAAAGGGAATGACATGGTCAAAGTTTGTCTACTCTGCAATTCTGTCTTAAGATAGTCTTGTGGGCTACTGGTTCCTAAAATCTTGGATTTCACATATTAGTAAAATTTCAAAACGTGATACTTGACCAAATAACAAAAAGCAACAAACTTTTATCATCATCTTTTACAAGAAATTTTGATACCCCAAAGGAAGAGACATATAACATGAGGATAAATGATAGTTAAAAAAAGATTGAACACATTGAGCTCATGAAGAAGTCTCTGCAGTTTCTTTATTGTTCTATTTTCCTGTGGGATTTGTGAAGAATTTGTTACACAGTAGTGTGAATGTGCAGACTGGCATTTTAAAACCACTAGTGTAGCCCAACATTTGGGATGAGTGAGGACATACTAATTGAATGCAGAGGGGTCTCCTCTGACAGGTGGAGCATATACCCTTTTTCTGGCCACAGGGATAAATGCCAAGGAGAAGCTGAATGTCACAAGAAGAGGATCGTGTTCCTCTAATTATTTATGGAATAAGAGAGAGGCTTGGTGTGACAGATTTATTGTTGTTGTTTTGTTTTAAAGAGGAAATGAAAGGGATCATTTGGACTCTGTGCTGGATGGGTCTGCAGACAACGAGCAATGCCCCCTAAGCCTAGTTGCGGACTTTATAATTTCCATCTAGATTGGACAAGAAACTCAGAATCTGTTGCAGCCACATTAGCCAATGCTGTGTCAGAAGCTGAAAACAAACCAAAAAGTGTCTCTGGCTTCTCTAATTAATGCATTGAGAGGAGGCAGCACATCCTATCTGGAGACATGAAATCTGAGTCGAGCAGAAGTCTGAGGAATTCCAATCAGTCATTATTAGCGGCATTCCTCTTTCCCAAAATGCCTTAGCTAGGAGTCCATGGAGAATAGGGAGGGATCCTGATAGGAAGAAAGAGGGCTGAGGAAAGAAAGGTTTGTGGAGCAGCTTCAGAAAGGGCTCTGCATAGAGTGTTCCTGGTATCTCTTTTCTTCTTCCTTGTCTTTGTATGGGTTCCATCAGAGCTCTGTAAAAAGTCAGTCACCACACTTACACACTGGACCTTAATCCCATGGGGGAACTCTGGAAAAGTCCTCAGAAGTAACCAGGTCAAGGGATAAGAGATGGGATACACCTCTATATTAGTTAATCCCTGGTTAAGGGCTGCCTCAGGGAGGGTGTTAATTCCCAGATAATTGTGATCTACATTGTCTTCATGCAAATAGGTTCTAGCAGCCTCAGGCAGCACTCTGACAATAGTGAAGTTGCTGGCTATTGGAAGTCAGGCCAACATGCTCTGACAAGGGGCTCCCTGCCTGATGCACGTAGGAGCCAATACTATGGCACTGGCTTTTGAGAAAAGAAAAAGCTTTTATTGGAGGTTCAACCAGCAAGGAGAGAGGAGGCAAGGTTCTCAAATCTGTCTCCCTGACCCAGGGTTCAGGGTGAAATTTAAGGAGTTAGAAGAATTTCAAACTTGGCAGAAGTTGATCGGCTAGTCTCAGATCAGTCCATCTATGGTCGTCAAGCTACTTGGGCTGCTAGAAGCCTGATTTTCCCTATGGATGGACTTCTTGCTTCATAAAGGGCTCTGGTGGCAACATTTCTGAAGGTACTTGGGTTCTGGGGTCCCCCTATGGCTGTGGGTTCCCGCCTGGCACGTGCATAGTGCTGACTCTGTTATTGAGCAAGGTTTGATTAATCAACGACCTGTTTTAAGGAAGCAAGCCTAGTTTAAGCTGGTCAGTGTTTTATGTGCTGTTTCAGTGGTAAGAAATCCAAGGAACATGGGTGGACATCCTCCCGTGGATTGGAGACACGCTCATTTTTTACTCTGAAATTAAAATATTGTAAAAATATAACGTGCTATTGGGTGAGAGAAGCAAGCAAACACAAAGGATCTCCAGGTGTGAGTGAGTCATGCACAGAGCAAAGGGCATGACCTCTGTAAAGCAGGCAGGTAGGGAGCAGAGATTAACAGAAAAGGAATGAAAAAGTACCCTTGCTAATTATGTCCATTTCCACTTGTTGCATTTATTTTGTAGGAAGGATTAAATTTTCATACAACAAATTTCATGTGAAACCAATTGCAATATTTCTTTCTAATGGCCTAAGATAAGCTAAGTATCAAGTCTGGGAGTTTTTATCCTTGCTTTCTATGTAATCACTTCTCCTCAGTTAGCTGTTACTAAATTCTCATTTCTAAAAATAATGTTCACTGGCACAGAACTATCCAACTTGACATATTTTCCCACAGTAGGTAACAAACGAAATGCAGTGAACTGATTAGAGAAATTCAATCATCTATATATCCCACAGATATTTATTTGGCACCAGCTGTGTGCCAGGTGATGTGTTAAGCACTAGGAGTGAGAAGCAGTAAAGATCTTGTTAAGAATTCACCTGATGACCATTTGGACTCTGGTTTAGTTCTAGAGGAAGACGGAGGAGTAGAACCGTTGACTCCGAGTGCTCATTTTGTACGGAAAAGAGAATCGCCTGGGTACGAGGAGGGTGATGATGCCACTCTCTACTTTTGGTAGGACCTCTCCCCTCCGAGCAACACTCAACTGAAAAGCAGAATTTCTTCCAGTGCACCCACTGGTTGGTACTGGACTCCAGGAGGATAGAAAGAAGGAAGCACAACCTTCCATGCACTGTGCTAGGTGCTTTCACACACATAAGCATCTGTGTCACTCTGGGCTGAATATTTGTATCCCCCCAAATTTGTATGTTTAAACCCTAACCCGCAATGTGACGGCATTTGGATGTGCGTCCTTTGGGAGATGATTAGGTTTAGAAGAGGTCATGAGGGGGGACCCTCATGATGGGATTAGCACCTTTGTAAGAAGAGGAAGGGGTCAGAGCTTTCGCTCTCTGCCATGTGAGGACATAGGAGAAAACAGAAGTCTGCAAGCCAGGAAGACGGCTCTCACCAGGAACTGAATCTGCCAGCACCTTGATCTTGGACTTCCCAGACTCCAGAATTGTGAGAAAGGACATGTCCGTTTTTTAAGCCACTAGTCTATGGTATTTTGTTATAGCACCCTGAGCTGATTAAGACGTGTTTTTACATAAAACGTCATATGTCTGTGAGTAGATACTATTATGCCCATTTTACGAATGAAGAAATTGAGGCCCAGGAAGGTTAAGTAAATAGCCCATGATCAAAGAAGAAATTCCACATCTGAGAATCAGACTCAGGAAGATATCTGATGCTAAACCCAGGCAGAAAGCTGATTGCTTTCACCAGGTGAATATAGTGACTTTATTCCTGACTTCATTAATCAGACATGTAACCTGAAGTGAGTAATTGTCAACCTCTCAGTCACAGTTTGCTAATTTGTAAATGGGGATAATAGTAGTCGTGATTTATATTTCACTAAGTGGAGGGGAATTGTTTCTCCTTCTACAGTCCTTCTGGAGACCGATACAAATCAAGCTGAAATAAAAACACTCAAAGAAATAAATAAATATCCCCTCCCCACAAAACAGATATTCTTTAAGGCAGACATGGTACAAGAAATGCCCATAGGATTATCATTCTGGCTTCTGTAAAAGGACTCTTGCTTGCAGATTCTGCACCCTGTGGACAGAGCCCTGGCAATGCCCCTTCCTCACCTCTGTACCCAACCCCTAGGATCCGGTGCCCAAGGATCTTCCAGCAGGATCCAGCAGCCGCTGACATGACGCCTGGTAGCTTAAGGGAAGACACCCTGGGAGTGGGGAGGAAAAGGCAATAAGAAGATCCAGACGCTGTGGGGAAAGGAGGAGAGAAATACATAACCTCAAAAGAAAAGTGTTCTCTTCTCACTGTGAGATGGTGGTTAAGGGAGCCTTCACCAGAATGAAAGTGCAAGAAGTATAACTAAGAACACAGAGCCAAGGAGCTCAGCACCACATCAGCGCCTCCCGTGACCCTGAAGTAAATTCTAGAATCTGTAAGTCTTTGACCTGTTAACAGTGAGACCACTTGGAGCATGCATGGCTTTTGCTGTCTCCTGCCTTTCGTGCAGCCCTATGGCTTCAAGCTATCATTTTTCTTTCTTTTTACAAAGAGGAGCCTCAATTCTGAAATGCAATGAAAATTCTTGGAGTCCCAGCTTGCTGTGGCTTTGGAGGGTTTTGCCTCTAATCTTAGCCCCTGCCTCCTTCTCCTTTTCGGTCAGGTTTCTTGAGGTATAACTTACGTACAGTAAAACTCACCGTTTTATGAGTTTTGACGAATACACACAGCCATGTGTATGTGTGTAGCCATGGCCACAATCAAGACAA
Source organism: Equus caballus (assembly GCF_041296265.1). NCBI lineage: Eukaryota > Metazoa > Chordata > Mammalia > Perissodactyla > Equidae > Equus > Equus caballus. The sequence continues at coordinate 78,282,112 of NC_091691.1, forward strand.
GGAGCAGCTCCATTACCCCCTAAAAGTTCCCTCTTGACCTTTTTGTAGCTAACCTCTCCTCCTGCCCTTAGCCCATGGCAACTCTGAACTTTTTTCTGTCCCTAGTTTTGCATTTTATAGAATGTCATAAAATGGAATCACACGGCATGCGGCCGTTCGAATCTGGCTTCTTTCACTCAGTATAATGCATGTGAGATTTCTCTATGTTGTTGCCTGTATCAACAGTTTATTCATTTTTGTTGCTGAGTAGTATTCCATCGTATGGATGTATTGAAGTTTGCTTATCTCTTCAGGGTTATACTCTTAACAAATGAAATGATATAGGTCAAAGCTTTGGAACTATTAAGTCTATACAAATTAAGATGTGTGGCTTGTTTGTTTATTTGCTTGTTTTTGAGGGGGTGCTCCAGTAAAGTACAAACATTTCATGGAAACCATTGTCCTGCCCTAGAAGATTCATTCTATTGGGCGCTTAGGAAAAGAAGAGGCCAGCGGTACCATAGGAGAATCTTAGAGGCAATAATCCCATGGGGACTGCACATTGTAGATGGTTATGTCAGCTCTCAAGTGTCTTTGATCTTCGTGTTGTCCAGCTGGTTCAGTGTTTCAAACCACTCCAACCCTATAGTCTGCCTAGATTATGGAGGTATGATAAAAGGTCCCTCTTCATTGAGTCACTTGCCCCAGGCCATGCTTGTGGCTCTGCGCCCCCAAACCTGGCCTCCCCTTCTTGCCATCACACAATGACAGTCATCATACACACTTTACTTTGGATTCAGTTTTGCTTTGCTCCCACCTCCATGGGTTGGATGTTTCAGACTCTCTTTAGCTCCCAACAACTGCTGGGTTGTATTAAACCTTTATTTCCAGGTCCACTACTACAAGTCAGGTCTGCCCACTGTGTTTACTGGGCTACAACAAAATGCCTCAGGCACTTATTAGACAAATATTTATTAATAATAACTATGTACCAGGTACTAGACTGGATTCTAAAGTCAAAATAATGACACAGCATAGACATGGTTCCTGTCTGCATTGAGTTCATAACCTACTGGGGGTGTACGTGTGAGGGAATATGGGTAAGGAAGCAGGCAGTGATAATGTAGTGTGACTATATTGGAAGAAGTTAGTGTGCAATGAGAACAGACAAGAGGAGTTCCTATTTGGGTCTTAAAGGGGTGGTAAGGGAAGGATTTCTGAGGGGTAGCAAGGTTGAAGCAGAGACCTAAAAGATAGGTCATGTGAACAGGGTTTACCATGTGGAAGGGAGGTGAAAAGAGAAGAACAATCTACTCAAGGAAACAGGCAACTAAGGGCCCAGAAGTGGGAGCCAACATGGTGAGCTCTGGGAACTAAGTGGCAACTATAAATGTAAGCAGGGGACATGTTATCATGTGTCTTGTGAGTCATGTCAATGACTTTGTCCTCTGGCCTGAGATTAGCGGAAGCTATTGAATTATTTTGGGGAGATGGTGGAGGAGTGGTGACGTGTATAGACTTTTTTGGAAGATCACTCTGGCTACTGGTGCAGAGATTGGGTGGAGTGAGCAGAGAGCGGAGACAGAAGACTGTTTTCTTACCTGTAGGTTTCTGTTTTTGTTTTCCAAGTAGATGATGGTACCCTAGAAAAGGGGAATAGGAGTGAGAATAGAGAGACATGCTCTGAACTCAAGTTTTATTTAGGAGAGAGAGAAATATGACTGGTAAATTTCCTTATTGGTTACAGGAATGGATGGGTACTTGGAAGATATTTTTTGTATCTCAAGATACTTCACATACTCCACTGTCCATGTCTCAGAGAAAGTGACAATTGAGCTAAGTTATCAATGCATTTGTCATTATCAATGCATTTTAGGAGATGTTTGCTAAAATTTGTACCAATATTAAGATTTGAATTTCAATGAAAAAAGCATTTCTTGTTCAATGTAGATATTGTCCACAAAAAGACTGATTCCCACAAACACCTTTTGCTTCAGGGAGGAAGTCTAGAAGTTGAAGAGAAAGAAAACACCTGTAATGTTTTGGCACACCTATAGTGGCCCTAGGACCAGAGAAGTTCCTGCTCACTTGTTCTTGTGATGTATTTGTTCTTGACTTTGAGTGTTTCCTTATCAGAGGCTGCAAATATCTAACAAGAGACACTTGTGACTTTGCAAAATGCCATACATTAGAAGCACTAAGTCAGAGTTTTAAAACCTGGATATTTTTCTGTTTTTAAAAGTCTTTTGTAGACAACAGTGTTTGAGGCAATCCACGATTGAAAGCAAGCTATAAAAAGATGGATCGATCAGGGTCAACAAATGAATAGCTCTCTGTACATCTCATTGTATGTTTCCATCATTAGAAAACAAAAATAATGAAGGGAATAGACATTATGTTTTTCCTCCTTTAGGAGTCAAAGATGATTGATACATAGAAATAGTTTTATAATTTTGAAAATTTCTCCTTTGTGAAAAAAAGAAGCCCATCTTCCTCATATTGGAGCATAGTCTGAGTAAGGTCAAGTGCCCATGTTGATAGTTTTGTGTTATCTCCTATTAGTCATGAATTTAGGGATAGCACACAGCTGGCGTATAATAGATATTTTGCAAATGAATAAAATGACACCTCCTTTCATCTCTTCTATAATTGTTTCTTCACATTTTATGGTATTCTCTAGTGCTAACATTCTACTCTTTCTTGAACCTATTGTACTATGTAAGCCTGAGCTATAATTACTTTTTTTGTCCTTGATATTAACGCTTTTTAATTTTAATTTTTCCCTCTTAACTAAAAAATTCTAACCATGCTAGCGTATTAGGTGTCTTTCTCTGTCCTGATTACAAGTTTCTCGACGTGCTATGTAGCATCCTACTTGCAGATGGATAGATGATGGTTATGATTAGGGGCATGGGAATAATAATTTCTATTCTGTTTCTACTTCTCCACCTGAGATATATAGGGTACAAGATTGAATTACTGTTCCTAATTATTCTCTGCCCTCGCTATAATGTGATGTAATGTTCATTGCCTCCTAGTGAGAGGAGAATACTTCCTCACCTTACTACCATCAACGGTGGCCCTGTGACTTGATTTGGCCAGTAGCATGTGAGCAGACGTGACATAAGCCATGTCCAAACAGAACCTCTAGAAGCCATCCCATGGTTTACCCATTAATGATTTCCCTGAGAACAGGATGGGGGCTACTTCTTCAGCCTAGAACATTCACTCTCAGCAGGGATGATAGCACCCCCAATGGGGTGAAATTGATTCTTGGGTGGCAAAAAAATCTTACTCTCTTTATAGAGAGCACAAATATACATACAGTACATAAATAGATATATAAAAATGTTGAGAAACATTGAACTTGATCCTCAGGATGGGGAAGGTGCATGCAGCAAAGCCACAAGGCCATGGTCAACCCACAGCTGACATGTAACCTGAGTGAAAAGTAGACCCTTGTAGCTGTAATCCACTCAGGGTTTGGGGTTGTTACTATGGCGTAGCTTAGTGAAAGCTGACTGCCACAACTAGCAACGTGTTGGCCTTTATGGCCCTAACAGCGGCCTGGGCAATTTTCATAAGCCCTAACTCTTGGAAGTTTGGTCCAGAAGGTCTTGGTGTAGGGTTTGGTAACACCTATTTTTGGAAAGCTCTCCTGGTAATTCTGATGAACATTTAGGTATGGGGCCAGTGATGTTAGAAAGTTGGTGGAATCTAGCCATCTAGGTAAATTTGTCTCAGATGTAATACTTGGTCTTCTGAGTTATTTCAAAATTATCTTTTGAGTGCTGTAGCAAACACTAAGTGACAGAACGTATCGTGGCCAAGAGATGCTATACAAAACCTATTTGAGGCTGTTGTACCATTTCTCCAGCCGATACTTCCTCAAGTCTGTGTTGTTTCTTTGTTTTCTGTGTTCTGTTTTGGGTGTGGGGAGGCTGATTTGGGAACTTGATTGCGGAGTCTTTAGTGCTAATTTCTACCCCAGCCTCAGCCCTCCATTCTCTGGTTTGCATCCTGCCTGCGGAGACCATAATCTGGGAATGAAGCTTTGCCTCAGTTCTTGATTCCTTACTCAACTCCTGCCCTCTTTTTATTGCTATTTGGGGTCCTGATTTGGTTCCTATGGACCCAGAATCTTCCAAGTGCAACTCAACAACCTTCGACAGCAATCATGATTTTAATTCCCCTTTGCCAGTGGCTTCTTCAAGGGCTGAGCATAGGAGCAGTTCTGGCCAATGAAATGTGAGGGAAAAATCTGTTGGGGATATTTTTTGCCTCCTTTATAAGAAGCACTTAGAAGAAGAAGTTTCTTTTTTTCTCACTCTCTACCTTTCTGCTAGGCATGCCCAGGGATGAGGATGTGATGGTCAGAGCTGCGGCAGCCACCTGGTAGTCACATACTACTGACATTTTGAAGAATGAAGAAAGAAAAAGATGAAAAGCATCTCGGGTCTTTGATGACACCTTTGAGCTGCTGTTTCAATGCTGGAATTTCCTAACTTCAAACTTTATATGTGAGAGATTGAAATGTCTTCACTGGTAAAGACACTGTTAATTAGGCATTCTATAATTGCAGGCAAAAACATCTCTCACTGATACAAACTTCCTCCTCCCCAGAGACTTTTCTAATTACTCCTGCTCACATCTTCTTTCTTTCGAGTTTCATATTGTCTCTACTACATGTTTGGTTCTTGTGCTTGCCAAGTATTTCACGTCTACACATCTTGCCTCTCCAAAGGTTCTATAAGCTTCTTGTAGACAGGAACAAGATTGTCTATGTGTTATTTTGTGTTCCACATGACTTCTCAGGATGGAACAATAAAATTCTTGTTGACTGTCTGAATGATGTTTGTCCTACAAAGTTAAGAATCTTAAGCCCAAAGAATTAAAGTCTATTACTTGCCCATGTTGATGGTATCCCAAACCAGCTGAATTAGCCTTCTTTTCTTGTCATTTAGATGAACTAAGAATTAGCAGAACTGGACACTGGGGGACATGACAAAGTTTCTATGAAGGAGACAGTAATGCCCTTAGGATCAATTTGGAGTCCACTTCCTGTGTTTGTCCCTTTTAACCTCTTAGTTGTGTGTTTTTAATGACTTCCTTGGTTTGTGGGTATTTGAAACATTAACATAATTATCTATCTTAACATATTGTATTTACCACCTGCTGGGGACTAAACATTGAAACTATCACTAGTAGCTCATTAACAACGACACTAGTCACTCATTAACAATGTTGACCCAATTACATGTTGTATATCCCAGAGACAAATAACTGTAATTGCAATTCAAAAGTGATTTCATAAACATGAAGAGTCTTTTTTTTTCAAATGCAAAGCAGAATGCATTATTTGAATTTTCCACCTAAATACAGGTTTAAATGAAAGAGAATCATTCAACCAAATAAAATAAAAATTCAATCTAAAGAGAGGCCATTTGGAATCAATTGGTACAACGCACATTCTGCTGTGAAGGATCAAAACACATTCTTTGCTGGGTGCAGAAATTAAACAAGTTAGCAACAATGAAAGCCAGACAGGTGGTAAGTGACATCTACCCTGGCTATCAGCAGATAGTGATTTTCTTTTGGAACAATTCAGAGTACTGTCTGTTGCCTGGACAATGGAAGTCTGATGAAGTGTTGATATAATCTGCCTGGAGGTTTTAAAGCTCCATTGAAGAGACGGAAAGCCAGAGAGATTTGTGTCGAAAAAAATCCATTATATATACAAATATATATAGACATAAATAACTATGCCTCTACCCCTCACGTGGAAGAGACCTGTATAAATAGAAGCTGATGTAGTGTGATATATTTACAGAGCAAGAGGATGTTCTTTTACAAAGACAATTACTAGGATACAAAATTAGGCAAAGATAGCCCAGAAAAACCAGAAAGAGACAGCTCCAAGAAAGAAAATTTGTGCTAAAGTCAAGATGTTAAAAGCTGAGACATTTCTTCAATATAAGCGGACGGCTCTGTAGCCTTTTTTCTGTTAATGGAAAAACGCCACCAGAGGAATGGAGCTGAGGGATGGAGGAGGAAGGAAAGAGCAGAGAGGAGGGTGCAATTCTGAGACTTACTGCTCAGAAAACCAACTCCAAGATTTCTTAGAAAGCCTCAGTTCGACACATATTTCGTGCAGTCATGGTGCCTCTTTTCTTGTTCTCCTGTTTAACAAGGCGATGTGATGGATAAAATGCTGTACTTGTAGTTTAAAACATTAAAACAGCCAAACACATCCTGAGTGCCGGATCTCCCAGGCACTGGTACGAATGCTGGGGGAGGGACTCCAGAGATGAACGGGACCTGGGGCTTCACTTTCAGGAAGACATCTCTCTCGTACATTAATATAAAACACGAATAAGTAGATGGCCTTTCCCAATTTTATTTGTCAGTTATATCTCAATAAAGATGAAAAAAGAAAAAAAAAAGAAGAGAGTCTTGGTAAATACTATAACCAAGGAACAAATAAAGTTCTAGGACCTCCCTTATGGGCTAAAAGAACATGAGATACAGTCAGAGAATCTGAGTTCTGGCTCTGACACTTACAAGTTGAATGATTTTGGGTAAAATACTCACTCTGAGTCTCATTTCCCTTGTTTTGCAGTCCTGTTATCCTACCTACAGGTGGTTGTGAGAATCAAATGGTGCAAAGTTTGTGAGAAATGGCTTTAAGATGGCAGCACACACAATGGAAGTGTTAATGCCATCTTTGGGAGAGCAGGGTAAGCGGGAATTGACTCTGGCGGAGGGCACGCTCTGGGAGCCCCATGAAACTCTGCAGCAGGGCTGGGTGCTCGACTGCCTAGAATGTGCTGAGTTCACAAGTTAATCTGATCCAGTGAATCAATCGTAATTGACTTACGTCACACAGATTTTGCCAGTTCTGCAGGAGTCTTTGATGGAAAGTCATTGGGACGCTATGTAGTTTCTCACCACGTACAGCGTTAAGGAAAATATTTCTTTGCTTGCTTTCTAAAACAAGCCTCCTTCAAGTCTCTTTCTTCAGTGTTGCTGATGCATCTTTAATCTATTTGTAGAGGCAGGTAATTTGACCTGCCTCATGTCTTACCCGCCCTGCAATTTTGAACGTGTGTCATTTATCAGTTTATTTCAGTTTTGCAACAAACCTCAGGTACAGTGTTTTGTCCATTTCACTGCGGAAGTGAAGGAAGCACAGAGATTTGTCAAACGACTCAATATTTACTAGGGACAGAGCAAACAGAGAAGTCGAGCTTTCTACTTTCCAATATTTTCACAACGCTGTTCTTTTTTCTCTGAACTCAGCGCAGATCTGGACATTTTCACACCCAGACAGAAATGCATAGTCAGATAGAACAGTGTCATCTAACTCACTCTGTCTGTCATACCATCACTATGTCGCATTATGCCTCCCCCTCCCGGAAGTGTGCTTTATTTTCATTTTTGTTTCCCAGAGTTGAAAATTTGATTAGATAGCAATCTATGCTTCGGACGCAATTAAGGGGAATGATAAGATAAATCAAAGACAATACGTATGTTTAAGGTCATTTATGTACTCATCCTAATAGCATGACAATGGCCAGCCTTGATTTTCTGACTTTAGTTAAATTCTCTCTCCCTCTCTCTCTCTCACACACATACACACACCCCTGAATGGGCCACCCACCTGCCCGCTATGAAGTGATTCCTGCCTTCTTGATTTGACCGTGACAGTGCCTTCCCCAGGGATAAGGAGATGACAGCTGCAAACCTGGGATTCTAGTGCATCAAATAGCTCTCTAGATGTGGGATTAAAGGAGGCTTCTCACACTCTGTTTGAGTTTCAAATTCAGGTTCAAGATCTCTTGTCGTCATTCCTTGTGGCTTATTCAAAACAATGTGGTGTAGCAGGGGCTCCTCAATACAGAAACATGCAGTTTTATCTTTTCTGAATATATTGGAAGAGCAATTAAAAAGAAAATTTGGAAAAGAGAGTAATGTCAATTATAGAGTTCTAATCATTGCTTTTCTCCCCAAATCAATCTCAAGATCAATCCATAGGGTGTTGTTTCAATCACCAAAAAAGTCTGACTTCACAGTTTGAAATATAAAAACAAGTTTTGCAGGATAAACAAATAAAAACTCCCTTAAATTTTATTCAATAAATGAAGTTCTTTTGGCAGAGTTTGATTATCTGCAGTGGAAGGAGAAACTGGCTGCATTATATCTCTGTATATGAAGAAATATTAAACCAAACCAAAATACCAGAATGAAACTTATCTTTTTATACCTGCCAATGGTGAGAACCAAGATAGTGTGTGTGTGTGTGTGTGTGTGTGTGTGTGTGTGTGGTTTGAAGTGTCAACAATCTTTTGTATCTGTTCACAGCTCTGTTTCAAAGCACTGTTTTGAAGGAAATCTCATTTGATCTTCACATTAACGCTGTTAGGAAAACTCAGGCAGTAAAGTGGCAAGCAAATGTCACGTAAGATGATTATGGTTTTGATGATTAATTGAAAAAAGAGGAAGGTATTTGTAAGATTTGTTTACCCGCCATCCTTCACTTCATCTTTGGTCACAGGACCATAAGTTTTCACCGAGCATCATCTTCCTCCAGCTCTGAATTTATGTAATTCAAGAGTTACTAACTTGGTAATGTGACTTGGATTTAGCCAAAAAGAAAATATCAGGGATTTTTTTAAAAAGAATTATCTGGAAAGAGCTCCTTTGCCTTTTTGGATTTCAGGCTCCAAGGACAAAGCAAGATTGGGGTAGTCCAGCATCATCTTGGTCACTATACATCTTTGCATAAAGTCATCAAAAAGGTCAGCAAAATGGGAGATGGAGAGAGGGAGACCGAATCCTCTGCTTGCCTAAATGGAAAATTTTTGATATTAGAAAAAGGTATCTCCTTTAGACGAGTGCCAAGCTTGGCAAGTAAACACTGTTGGAGGAGGTCATGGAGAGGATGTGACCACTAGCTGACCCATGAGCTGGACCGGGCAATCAGGGGCTCCTCACCCCCTCCCCTGTCCTTGGAATGTATGTTCTACCCACTGTTCCCACAGTGGGAACCATTTTCCAGGACGCAGCCATGAGAGAGCAATATGTTGTTGAGACCATCTGGACAGTACGTGAGACTGAACCCAGTTCAGGCCTCTCTCTACGTGATCTTGTAAGATTCGGCAGGTGGGTGTGGAGATTTACTCATCTTGCAGCTGCCCAAGTCAAGCCTTGTATGTAAGTTCCCTTGCTCGTTAAAACTCACCTACCAATCTAGAATGGTCTACCTCTTTCTTCAGTTTCTTCTTGCCCTACATGTACTGGGGCTAGTTTCAGAATTCACCCAGGGAACTCCCAGGGTTGCTAACCAACAAACAACTTTGTGCAAAGGAAAAGAGGCTCTTGCTCTGGATGAATGCACTTCATGCCAGAGTGCATGATTTTGAGAGTGGAGTATGGGCTGGGTACATCTTGCAGTGCACACACTGAATAACTGCATGCAGTGGCCCAATCTGTTGCCATTTCTTGCATCCCTGGATCCAGCTATTCCTGCAGCCACCATATCCCTGGACTTTGCCATTACATGTTGTCAATAATTTCCCTTTCTGCTCGAGGAAGTGAGAAGTGACTTGCAATCAAGTGAGTCTTGCTCTTGGTGAATGGAAGTGGAGTGCTACAAGTGTCAGATCTCAGAATGTGAAATTGATTGAGCCAGATGGGATGTGGGCTGGAAATCTGTCTGTCTCTGTTAAGCTGTAGCTAAGTAAATGGTTAAAATATGGCTTACTAAACCTTGAGACTCAGAAAATGGTTTCTATTAAGGCTTGAGCTTTAATGTTTAGGTAAAATTAGTCTGTGGTTTTAATTTTGTTTTGCTTTCTAAGGTTTTTATGCAAAGGTTATGCCTTGTTTGCAAAATGAATTGGGAAGAATTCCGGTTGAAATGGAATCTTCTCACACTCAAATATATGGTCAAACTTACCGAGACAACTGTCTGTGACTAATCTTTATTGAAATAATTCATTGGAAACAATTTATTTCTTCCATAGTTCTCGCTCCTCTCAATTTCTTTAGCTGTTATTAAGTAAATTTTGCTTGCTTATATTTTTGTAGAGAATTTTCACCTTTCCTGATATTCTGTATTTATATTTTCACTTATTTCTTGATTAATCCCTGGCAGAAGTTTCCTTATTTATTATACATTTTTAAAAAACCAAGAACTTGGATTTTTGCAAAGAATTTATACTATTTATCCCTTTAATATTTTATTGCTTTTTTCTTTTATCATTATAGTGTCCTCATTTCTATTTTTCTTAGATATATTTTGTTGTAATTTTTCTAGTTTCTAGAGTTGATTTTATTCTTTCTTTTATAATAATGAAAGTATTTAAGCTGTGGATTTTTTGCTGAATACAGCTTTTGCCATATCACTTAAGTTTTGGTATGTTGCAGTCTCAATATCATTACTTTCTAAATAGTCTGCAAATGTAGTTTAGATTCTTTGAACCAAAAGTAATTTAGGAGTATGCATTTGCTCTGTGTGTGTATGTATTTGCGTGTTTATTTCCATCTCACTGAATTTGTTTTTATTAACCTTTTCTTACTATCATATAATTTAACTACATGGTACTCATCACACATCAGGGTCCCCATATGTAGAAAGAAATTAGAGAAGAGTCTGGTCACATAATATTAGGGGATTTTACTCACTTCAAAATGTTTTGAGAAAATATGGGAGCTGACTCTACCTGATTTCAAGACGACTTAAAAAAAATAGACAATTTCACCCTGTTTTATAGCTGAATCCACCTGCACTATATTTCCACTTTTTGTCTCATCTCCATCCTTGACTTCCAACTTATCATCGTAAATACTACCTAAAATCCACAATAAACAACGGGAGTCACTAATGAATAAAGGCCTAGAGGAGACTTCTGAGGTTTGCTTTTGGAGGGTTTGCTTTCTTACTTTGACTGCCCATATTCTATACCACTAATTACACAGATTATTTCAATTATTTCAAGCATTTTTGAGCCCCCAAATAATTCAAGTCCATGTAGGTCCTCCCTAAATCCACCACCGAAACATAAAACTATCCTAAGTTACAGGTACTTATATATCAAGTAAAGAATGAGTTGGTTAAGATGATTTTGTCTGGATGTTTTTAAAAAATGTGATGGAATCATAGCAAAATGTGTTATCTTTAAATCCCAAACTGTGGCTGTTCTAGGGGTTGTTTTATGGTCCCAAATCATCGAGGACCCAGATTCCTCTTATCTTCCTACTCTAGCTAATCTTCATATGTCATCTACACCCCCCACCCCCACTGTGTTTGCAAGAGTGTTCCAGCAGCTCCAGGTGCGTCATATCTTAGACAATATCATTCAGGGGCAGAAAGCTCGCTTTTACAAGGAAAAACTTTCCCAGAATGTGCCTAGCAGATTACCCTTCATTTTGTCCAGAATGGTGTCACTTGTCCTTGCCTAAAGCAGTCACTGGCAAAGGGAATAGATTATACTTATCAGCTTGGAATAATCACAGTTCCTCTCCTTAGGTGAGGGGAGGGGCCTGGCCTCCCCTGAGCATTAGGCTGGCTGATACCTTAAAATCTGGGCTGGGTTATCCAGAAAGGAGGAGGGATGGTTGTTGTTTAAGCAGCCAATAGTGTCTGCTACGAGGAACATTAGTTTCCCATCAGGAGGTCTGGAATGAACAATAGGTAAAGAGTAGACAGTGTTCTGAAGCTGAGATGACTCTGGGAATGAAGATTTCTCAGTAAGACAAGGAAAAAGAGGGAGATGAAATCGATTTTAAAATGCCCTGCTCTTCAGTTGTTTACTTCATTTCTGCTTGAATATTGTCTCTATAACAACAAACAACATATAGTTGGGTTTTGACTTGGCCCAATTTGAGAATTTTTGTCTTTAGTAGGGGAATTGAACCAATTTAGATATATTGGGATCACCAGTATATTTGTTTTACTCTTCATATTTTTTAATTTAATTTTTGTTCTGCTTTTAGGACAAGTTTTTATATTGTTTCTATACTGTCATTTTTTTTTTTTTTTGCTTTTGTCTTCTTATTGTCTTTATGTTTTAGAAAACCTCTCTTTATTCTTCCAAATGTCAAAATCGCAAGGGAAATATTAATATGTGAGAAGTTTGACCAATTTTACTTCATTTATCCCCATTAAATGTTCTAGTGTTTTGCGAGATTTTTTGATAAAAATTCTTTTCATAACTTTGTCTTCTTTTTTGTTTTTTTTAAATAACAGCTTTATTGAGACATAATTCACTCTTTTTTTTTTTTTTGCTGAGGAAGATCAGCCCTGAGCTAACATCTGTGCCAGTCTTCCTCCACTTTATACATTAGTCATTGCCACAGCATAGCTGACAAGTGGTGTACTTCCGCACCTGGGATCCAAACTCACGAACCTGGGCTGCCGAAGCAGAGCTCACTGAGCTTAACCACTACACCATGGGGCCAGCCCCTAGTTCACTCTTTTAAAGTGTGCAGTTCAGTGGTTTTTAGCATATTCACAAAGTCGTATATTGGTCACTGCTAATTCCAGAACATTTTTATTACTCCCAGAAGAAACTCCATGTCTGTTAGACACACCCTGTCCTCCGTCGTCCCCAGCCTCTCACAGCTGCTAATCTCCTCTATGTCTCTACAGATTTACCTGTTCTGGACATTTCACATCAATGGAATTATACAATATGTGGTCTTTTGTGGCTTCTTTTACTCAGCATAATGTTATAAAGACTTATCAATGTTATAGCACGTATCAGAACATCATTCCTTTTTATAGTTGAAGAATATTCCATTGTATAGATGCACACATTCTGTTTATCCATTCATCAGTTGATAGATATTTGGGTTGTTTCCGCTTCTTTGTTGTTAATGCTGCTATGAACATTCAAGTACAAGTTTTTGTGTAGATGTGTTCATTTCTCTTGGCTATCTACCTAGGAGTGAAATATCTGGGTTATATGGTAACTTTAGGCTTACTATTTTGGTTTATTTGTTTATCTTTTAAAAGATTGGCACCTGAGCTAACATCTGTTGACAATCTTCTTTCATCTTCTTCTTCTCCCCAAAGCCCCCCAGTACATAGTTGTATATTCCAATCGTAGATCCTTCCAGTTGTGCTACGTGCGCTGCCGCCTCACCGTGGCTTGATGAGTGGTGCCATGTCCACACCCAGGATCTGAAGTGGTGAAAGCCCAGGCTGACAAAGCAGAGCATGCGAACTCAACCACTCAGCCACGGGCCGACCCCTGTGCTTAATATTTTGAACAAGTGCCAGACCATTTTCCAAAGCAGCTGTACTACTTTATGTTCCCAGCAGCAGTGTTTGAGGATTCCAACTTCTCCACGTTCTTACCAAAACTTGTCTCTTTTTGATTATAGTCATCCTAGTGTGCATCTCATTGTGGTTTTGACTAGCAGTTCCCTAATGACTAATGATGTTGAGCATATTTTCATGTGCTAATTGGCCATTTGTGTATCATCTTTGAAGAAATGTCTACTTAAATCCTTTGCCCATTTTAAAATAGGGCTATTTGTCTTTTTAATTGTTGGACTGTAATAGTTCTTTATATATTCTTCATACCAGATGCTTATCAGATATATGATGTGCCACTATTTTCTCCCACTCTGTGGGCTTTTTACTTTCTTGATAGTGTCCTTTAAAGACCAAAGTTTCAAATTTTGATTAAGTCCAATTTATCTATTTGTTCCTTGATTTCTTGTGCATTTGATGTCATATCTCAAAAATCATTGTCTAATCCAAAGTTATGAAGATTTATGCCTATGTTTTCACCTAAGAGTTTTATAGTTTTAGCTCTTCCATTTAGACAGGGGCACATATGCACCTGAAGTGGATTCAGCATTCTGGATGTAAATACTCACTGAATTCACCTGTTGTCAGTACAGCACTCCTTAACCACGCCTGATTTTCCCTGGTGTGAAGAATGTCTGTTTTACTATCTTTAGAGAACAAATCTTCCCTCTTATGCCAGGATTGGAGAGGGAAAGGCATCCAGCCGCATGGAGTAGAGGATGGGATTGGGGCCCTAAGAGCTTCTTGAACAAACTTTTAATGAATGCTCCTCTTTGTAGCACCACCTCCACCTCCACCTCAGAGGCATCAGGTGCCACCAATACTTAATTAAGATTATCAGGCCTTAACGTCTGTGCTGTGAGCTGGGCCGTTTCTGAGCTTTCCTTACAACTGCTTTGGGATCCAGCATGCTAAGCTCTGGTAAGTTGACTCTTCTATTTATATTTCAGTTTAAAAAATTGTGTTGCTGTTTTATTCTTTTGCGTTCTTTTCTTCCTTTCGGTCTGAAGTCTGAAATAGAATCCATCCTGTAGTTTCAGTAAGAATTCAGAAGAGAGCAAAAGTAAATGCCTGTTTTGTCTCTGCCGTCTTTATCCAGGAGTCAAGAGAAGCGTCTTTTCTCCAGTTCTCCCTTTCCTGAAGCAAAGTCGAGCTGTGCTTTGTGGGTTTTCCCCACTCTAGTTCCGTCTACTTAATAATTAGTATCAATTCCGCTCACGTTCTGTTTTTACGTTTTCTGACAGTCTTGGTTTCCCAAGTTGCGGTGAATCTTTTATAAAAATTGTCTTTATATCTTAGTGATAAGTTGATAGAGGTTATGTTGGAATCTTCTAGTCAGAGGCCATTTTGAACTAGAAAACAATCATTTTGTTTATAATATTATGTGACACGATTGTATAAAAAACTAGAATTGGGGATGCTGGCTTTGGATATTACATTTTTTAGGAGAAAAAGCCTTTCACCGCATTTGAAAACAATGACTTTTCCCACCACCTGAGGCCTATTTCAGTACATCCAGGTCATCACCCAGCGCAGGTGTTCAATGAGTGTGCTCAGGAAGCTACTTTTCTGAACTTCTCTTACAGCAAAACTCCTCAAAAGAGATGCATGTAGACACTTTATCATGCTCACTCCGTGGGCAATATCATTCAATTCCACGACTCTAAAACGATATCGATAAGATGATGGGTCCAAAACTTATAACTGTCTCTGACCTCTTCTTTAAATTTGGGCTCATTTAATCAATTGCTATTTGGAAGCCTCTCAGTCATCGCAAAAAAGTCTTGATTTCATCCTCCTACTTGTTCCTTCCTAGCTTGTTTCTGTCTCAGTAAATGACTCTACCATTTACCCTGTTGCTCAGGCCCAAATCCCAAGAGTAATTTTTGTGGGATGACCAACCATTCTAGTTTGACTGGGAGTTTTCCCAAGATGTGGGACTTTCAGTGCTAACACCAGGAAAGTCTCAGGAAAACTGGGATAAGTTGAACACCAAACCCAAGGTATTAAATATGTGTTGAATAAATGAATGATAGTTTCTTGGCAATCTGGTATCCTAGAGAATAACAGCATGATAGAAGTGGCTAATTTAAACTAGTGGTGAGCCACCCTTTCCTCTTTGTCATGATAAAGCCTAAAGTAGAGATGTTAAAAAAACTGGAACCTCATATTGAGAAACAGCAATCAACTATTGTATTGGGGAGAGGGTTCTAAATTTGAAGTCACTTATATTGTTCCATTCCTTCAAAATTACTTGACATTTGTTCTATGTGTCAGTTTCCAGTTTAGTAGAACATTGTCCGTTTGGACTAGATTCCCTGGCATGGTCTTGTGTGTATTGGAGTTATAACTGGGTTAGGATTATCCATTCTTCGCGTGGGTACTAACAGCAATAACAACAACAAACATTTCTTTTTAGGGTAAATCTTGTGTTTTCTTGTAAATAGAAATTCAACCCCAATTGGCTTAAGCCAAAAATGGAAATTATTGGTAAAAACTCATTTATTAAAAAATTCTGGGTGCTGTGTTATTTTTCAGACACAGGGGATACAACAATAAAATAGAACATCTTATCTATTGAGAGAATCAATATAACTCTAGTAAATGTAGAGACAGGGTAAGTATTATGAGTAAAAGCAAGTCAAGATAAGGTAATAGGGCAAAGGGGTGAAGTAAGTAGTATGAAGGGAGCTGCTGTCTTAGATAATGTCAAAAACCTCTTGAGGAAGCAATCACTGAGCAGAAGCCTGAATGAAATGAAGGAGTGAACCACACAAAGTTCTCCAGGAACATTCTGAGTAGAGGGAGGAACATGAGGAAAGGCCTGCTTGGGGAAAAGCAGGGTGATCAAAGGGAGTCAGAGTGGCGAGGCAAGAAGTGGAGGATGAGGCCAGCGAGGTGATGGGGTCAAATCACAGCAGGCCTTTAAGGTGTAGAAAGGACCTTGGTTGTATTTTATGTAGGAAGAGAAGCCAGGGGAAGATTTTTCACCCCTCTGACTGCTGTGTGGAGAATAGACATCAGGAAGGCCTGCTGGAATCGCTCCATTTATCGAATTGAGAGATGATGTTGGCTTAGACTAGAGTGGCAGAGGTGAAGAGAAGTGGTCAGAATCCACTTCTGATCAAAGGAGATCAGAAAGTATATGATGAATTAGTTGTGGGTTGAGAGAGAGGCAGGAATCAAATATGACTGCAAAGTTTCGGCCTGAGCATCTTAGAATGATTGGATATGGCATTCTCCTTGGAGGAGGCTTGGGGTGGCCGGGAGTGGATATCTGGGCTGGGGAAGAGTTTAGTTTTGGACATGAAGTGGAGATTTCTTTCAAATGTGCAAGGGGAAGTGTTGAGCAGGGAGTTAGGTAAACAAACCTGGAATTCTAGGGAAACTCTGGGGTCAGAGACATAAACTGGGAAATGTCAGTGAGTAGATAGTATTTAAAGCCAAGAAATTGGGTGAGATGATGTAGAAAGTTGAAAATAGGGAAAAAGTCTAAAAATTGAGACTTGGGGCATTATTTTGAGGTGATATCTGCAGGGCACTTAGAGCAAATGTTATTTAGCAAGTATTAACGATAAATGCTATAAATGTTTATTAAAGTGAATAAATAATCCAACACTTAGAGACTTGGCAATGAAGACTGAGAAAGAGTAGCCAGCAAAGGAGAAGGAAACCTGGGAGAATGTGACATCATTAAAGTTGAAGGGGAAAGTGATTCAAGTAAGAGGATGTGACCAGCTTTTGTTAAAAGCTGCTGAGGGGTCAAGTAACGTGAGGCCAACAATGAAAGTCCCCTGGTGCAATGAAACTGGATAGTCGAAGAGGGAGGGGGGACTGGAGGCCCCGTGCTTCAGGCTAAAGACAAGAGCAGCCCACTTGTCATGTATTTAAGGCTATGAGATTGTCCACTGGGGGTGAGGGGAGGATGAATTCCTGAGCCCCTGGGAGGCTGCTCCTTGCAGGCAGAGGTGAGGCTGGCAACCAGCATGAGTGTCTGGAAGAAACACATCTTAAGTACAATTGCCTTGAGAGCCTGAGCAAGGGACTCTCCATGAAGAAAGTCAAGCCTTCCGCAAGGCTGCTCAGCTCCAATGGAAAACTGTGGCTTTGGCAGCAAGCTGGGCAAATGAGATTCTGCTTTAGATGGAACAACAGTGCTGGACAGATTGTAAAACCTGGTGCCAATGGTGCATCTTGGGGCTGCAGCAACAATAGCTGCCCCTGCAATTGTGGGCTGAAAGACCTCTTTTGGAGAATTGGGTTAATGACAATACAGGGGACTCTAATAAGATATCAAGCAGGCTGAGAGTTGAGCAGAATTTAACTTGATTTTGCTAAATGAAGGCATGTACATTACTTACACCTTAAGAAAATGGTGGAGAAATTTGCGCTTAGTACACGGACATCTCTGTTCTGTGCCCGGGTCCTCTTGCGAGTGCTCCAATGTCACTTCCATGTTTCTGGGGATGAGCAAAGTTGGCGTGACCTTCATTTCAGTCTTGTCCATGTTGGGATGGCCTCAGTTTCAGGGGCACCTTTTCCTTTAAGATGATTGAATGATCAGGGGTGACTGTGTAGTTGGCAGAACTCTGTTACAGATGTGCACGTTGCAGATCTACGTTTAACAATTCAATTTCCTGCCAACACAGCCTTTCTACAGCATTGTGGAAATAATATTTGCAAGCTGTCTCCTATGGTCTATTTTCACTGGCACTGGAGAAGGTCTCACGCACACTGAACATGCCAGTTCCCCACGGCATGTTGATTTGGGGGAATCTCCATCACTAGAGGTAAATGTGTATCAAAGGATTGTATAGTTACATTACCTTCAATAGCCCCAGGATTTAATCATAAAGTTCCCCTAAAGTCTGGCAGCATAGAATTTCTGACCTTCAAATTGCTGGGAATGGCAGCTAAACATTTAACATCACAGTAGTCATTTGGCTGAGTAGCTCAAATGCAGTTATAAAACATTATATGGAAATAATTATATTTTAAGCTTTTAGCTAATTTAAACTATATGTGGGGGGGATATGTGCACATATATGCTATTAATGTAATTATGTTAATTTTAGATATTCTGGTGCTTGCTTTTAATTTTGGTTCCTAGAAGAATAAAGTGTTTTAACAACAGTGAGGAAGTTCTTAAAGGCAGCCTTGATCACATCTGTTGACCACCAACCTGCCGTGTTGAGGTCCCGGTGCCTGCTGGGATAGAACAGTAGATAAAAACTGGATGGACACATATGTGGACCTGAGATACTGCCCTACACCAGTGGCTGAGCCACAGCTTCTCTGGAAGGACATGCAATATCTGAAGCAGGGGTGTGTCCAAATCAGAGTAAATCAGTAGGTGTACATCTGTCTAGCAGGGGCACATCAGGGGCAAATGGAGGGTTGGAGCAATCCATAGGAGCAGAGCCAAGAGCTTCACGTAAGCTTTGAATGGCCAGCCAAAGTTCAAAGGCCAGAGATCAGCCCAGGTAACTAAGGTCATGGGGTCAGGAATCCAGGCAAAGGGATAAGTCAATTGTTCAGAGTACCAGCAGCAGGCAGGCCTTCTTTCTGAACCAGTTAGTCTCGTCCAGGAGCACTTATCCTTATTAGTGCAGGAGACAGTCTTCCTGTGTGTCCAGCCAGGTGGAGATTCATTTATTCATTTATTCAATCAATGTTTGAGATTCAACACTTGACACAATAGGCATTGGCCCAGCTCTCACAAAGCTTATAGTCTGCTGGGTGAGATTGACATGAAATATACATTTTAATATCGAGTAACAAGGGCTACAGTAAGAGCAAATTCCAGACTAGAAAGGGAACTGAGAGGGAGAAAAAGGAAGGCTGCTACTGCCCTGTGGTTTGTGCCATTGTTATCCTTCAGGCATGGCTTTAAGTTCAATTGCTGGGCTATTCTCCTTTCCCCTGTGGTCCCTGAACACTCCTAGCTGAAGTTACTTCAAACTGATGTCAGTCCCACTCTCGCCCTGTCGTGGGTGGCTAAGTTGAAGGAGCCAGTAAGTTACTTGGCCCTGCCTTGCCACTCATCATGCTGTGCTGGTGACATTGTAGTTCCATGAGAACAGGGCTCCAGCCGCTATCCTTTGTGGCAGTCTTGCCTTTCCCCAGTTCTTCACACTGGGTCATACCACCTTATTCCCAGGAAGGATTTCCTGGCCTTGAGTGCCTGTTCCTCCAGGATGGAATCCCCTGTCCCTAATTAGACTCCGGGAACAGGTCACAAGCACCTGCTGTTGAGTCTTCCTGGTGCTGACCACAGACCTGCCTGAAACTTGGCCCTCAGGGCACGTTACATCTCATGCTCCTTCCCAGTGTGGATGGACATCCTTCATCATTAACTTGGTGGAGTCATTCTGCAAATCCTTCTGTCTTGCTGCTTTTTTTCAGATGGATTTCTAGGCCTTAGAATAATTGCCTTTTTCCCTTCATGTATCTCAAATTTTAACCTTTAGCATAAAGTCTGCTTCTCGTCAGAGTCTTTAGCCAGATCTACACATTTCTTTGGGTGTACCCTCTTCTGGTTGGACTATCCGTCCACCTCCCTGGGCCCCAGTTCTGGAAATGACACTTACCTCAGGTCTTTTATTAAAGGAATGAATGATTGAGTAGATTTCCAGCTTTTACTCAACTGTATGTTTCATCAGGGCAGGACTTCTCTCTCACACATTGGACAGAATGACCAGCATTTGTTTGTTTTGTTTCATTTTAAGTATCTCCAGGGGTAATACACTTCAGAAAGTGCACTGCAACAGCAAAGTCTTCTGAAATAAAAGAATTACTGTATTTCCCTTTCCTCATCCATGTTGATGATCATCACTACCATAAATAAATATCCAGTACTTGTTTGTTAGAGAGTAGATTTTCTTAGCACATCTGACTATTAAGGACAACAGACAGGTTTTTGTCTAGAAAGTTATCTCCTTTTTTTTAACTGCCAGATTTTAAAATAATACTTAATATTAAAGAGAAATTGCTGCAGTATTGTTCAATGAAATGTATTTGAAATCAAATCAGGGCTTTCAAACATTAAAAGTAGGGGCCAGCCCTGTGGCCGAGTGGTTAAGTTTGTGTGCTCCGCTGCAGGCAGCCCAGTGTTTCATTGGTTCGAATCCTGGGTGCGGACATGGCACTGACCATTGAGCCATGCTGAGGTGTCGTCCCACATGCCACAACTAGACGGAGCCACAACTAAGAATATACAACTATGTCCCAGGGGATTTTGGGGAGGAAAAAGGAAAAAAGTAAAACCTTTTAAAAAAAAACATTAAAAGTAAATATAACAATGTGAACTATCCCTTTGAGGACATACTTTGTACACAGATATATATTAATACATTTAATATTATAAAAACAACTTTGCAGATAACATGTGTGCTTTGAATAGGCTTGCCATACTGCTGACGGGCAGAAAGCCATCCTTGGGAGAGCCAAGGCAGAGGGAAAATGAGGCACTTATGTCGTGGCAATAGTCTATAAGCAATTAGGATGCATTGATCAAAGATAGATACAAATGTCAAAATTGAAGTTTGCAGAATGACAGATGGTTTATTCTCTAGAAACAATCTCAGGAATATTTATTTCAGAATCCTCATTGGAGGAAACTAAGACCCTGTTAGGGGGATGTGATTTACTTTATGTAATGGTATGTATCACTTAAATTATTGCAAGTGAAAATGTAAGATAACATAAAATGAGTGGTGTCGGTTTGGCTCAACAAATATTTGTTGAGACCTACTTTGTGTCACACGGTGAGCTAAGAGCTAAGGCTACGAAGGCAAATGGCATGAGAATCTGCACTAGTGTACTGGAAGAAGAAGTATTATGGTGGTTGAAAGTATTGACTCCAAAGCAGAGCTACCCAAGTTCAACTTCTGTTTCTAGCATTTACTAGTTCATGATTCGGAGTGAGTTACTTAATATCTCTGTCTTGATTTTCCTACGGGAGTGATACTGTCACCTACCTCTTAGAATTGTCGCTTAAGGAATTGTATATAAAGCACTTGGACCAGTGCCCAACGCAGTAAGCAACCAGAGTTCCCTATAATTATTACTGTATGGTTTTAGAATAGTGACGTCCAAAGTGGATTTTGTGTTGAGCTTATACAAAACAATATTGGGGTATAGCAAGAAAATGCTAAATCTTCTAGTTAGATTTTTAACCTCAAAATAAGAAACTCAGCTTCATGAATGTTAGCATGGAGGCTGAAACTGGTGCTCAGTAGTATGGCAGATAGTTATGTGTCACAAGGGTATAAGGGAGGAGCTCAGAGGGTTAGAAGTATGTCCTTACTCATTTGTTTTCAGTATATTGAAATACATTGCATTTGATGCATACTTGGATAGGTAGATTAAGAGATTATTTAGTTTTCAATTCTCTTATTTTGTAAATTTTTATTTTTATATTTCAAACTGAAAGAAAAGTTGCAAGAACAGTATAAGAATTTCCTGTATACCCTTTACCCAAATTCAAATGTTTATATTTTTTCTCAATTTGCTTTATAATTCTATATATGCGTGCACTTTTTTTCTGAACTACTGGAAATAAGAGACATTGTGCCCTGTTATCCCTAAATACCCTGTGTATTATGGAAGAACAAGGAAATTCTCTTATATAACTATATTACTATGATCAAAATCAGGAAATATTGAACATTGATCCCGGCTCCAGGATCCAATCCAGTATCACACATTGCATTTAGTTGTCATGTCTCTAGTCTCCTTTAATCTGAGCAGTTTTTCAGCTTTAGTTGATTGTTCTTGACCTTGACGTTTTTGATGAGTACAGGTCAGTTACTTTGTAGAACATGCCTCAATTCGGGTTTGTCTATTTCCTCATGATTGAGTTCAGCTATGTATTTTGTGCAGGAATACCATAGAAATTATAATATGAACATCTTCATGCACCGTGTCCAGAAGCATTTGATGTTGGTTTGTCCTGTTATTAATGGTGTTAAATTTCGTCCCTTGACTAAGATGGTGTCTATCTAGTTTCTCCACTATAAAGTTACCATTTTGCCCTTTGTATTTAGGTACTAATTTTTGGAGAGATCTTTGAGACTAAGTAAATATCCTGGTCCTTAAACTTTCACCAACTTGTTTTAGCATTCATTGATGATTTTCTAACAGAATGATTCCTTCTATGTTTATTAGTTGGCATTCTACTATAAGAAAGGACTCTTTACAACAGTATGAACTCATTGATTTTTATTTTAGGTATTATAGCTCAATACTACCATTTTGAAACTCAAATCATCCCACATTTTGCCAGTATGAGGCCCTTATAACTGACACTTGAGTCTTTTTTACCTATCCCCATTATTCTTTGAGCACTTCCTTACTTTCTTGTAGAGTAAGATGTTCTAGGCTCCTTTTATACCTACCTTGTCCCAGCCCTGGAATTAGCCTTGTCTCCAAGGAACCCTGGTTGTTTTTAGTGCAAAATGGTAACAGACTAGGAAGAAAAGTTCTTTATCATAAAGGGAGATGTCAAGTAATTTTGCCGATCTTTCTAGGGTCTTGATAAAAATAAACATCCCATAAGAGTTTCTGAATTTAGAAATGCCATCATTCAAGTTTGAGGTTCAAATTTATATGTCCTGTATGGTCTAGGAACCCTCAAATGTATGTATTAACCAAGATATTAACATTAAAAAAACCTTTGCTGGAAAGCTGCTTGAGTAACTGGCAGAGAAAGTATAAAACCTCTTTGGAGGGATGAAGCCTCAATCTGGGATCCATAGTATTCCCACAGATAAGTCCTCACTGACTATGAACTCACAATCTGAAAATATGAGCCACATTAGGAAACAGCTCTTTTTGAGGTACAGTCAGCAAAAGCAGTAGTCAAATGTGACTGTGCCTCATCCCCTCCCTCCCCCAATAAAATAATTCATTTAATAGAATTATCAGACTACTGAACTTGTTAAAAATTATTAGACATAAAATATAGCATCAAAAACATGAGGACAGCATGCTATATCCAAAAAATTTTTTGAGAGGAACCAATTAGATTTTAGAAATAAAAAAATTATCATTGAAATTAATCTGCTTTTTAAATTCATCCACTGACTTTTAAACTACAGATGAGAGGGACTAGTGAACTGAAAGATATCTGAAGAATTTACATACTATATCACATAGGAAGGTAAGAAAATAACATGAAAGAAAGATTAAGAGGGAGGTATCAAAGAAGAAGGCCCAACATTTATTAATAAGAGTTCCAAAAGGAGAGGATGTGAGACAGGCGGTATGCAAGGAGATAATGCCAGCAGTGTTCCAGAATTAAGAAAAGACATTAATTTATACATGTCAGAGGGGAATTGCGGAACATCAAAAACAAAGAGATCTTAGAAGCAACCAGAGAAAAGAGATGTTAGCTAATTATAGTTTATAGTTGTAACAGTTAACAAGTCATTTGACAATTAAATACAAGGAAAAGCAGAAGGAACACTTCCATAATTTTGTTCATCAAAATTTAAAGTTGTATACTCCATCCAATATTTTGCAAAATTTGATCAAACTGAAGCATAGGCAGGGGGAGCAGCATTTGAAGCTACTTACTGAGTAACAAAGGCAAAAGCCACATGCCAATGGGAAAATACTTATTCTTCTTGTTATAGCAAGAATGCCTCATTTAATCCAAAGAAAATGAGCACAAACTAAACTCATTTATCACTGAATAATTGGATGACATATTTGAAAACATTGCTTATGGTTTGGAGAGACAGATTTTTAAATATAGAGTATGGGAGGTTTGCTCTGTAGTTGAAGGAAAGCACGTATATTAACAAGTTTCAGTGTTTATGATACTTGTTAGATTAGGTTTAAATATTGAAATGGTTGAAGGACTAATTTGTGATTCAAGAAAGGAAGGATATTCTAGAGAAGACACACTCTCTGCAGTAAGAATGTTTAATATTAAGTAGTATTTTATCAGAAAAGCAAGTGGAACCCCCGACACAACAGCTGCTTTGATTGGAATAAAAATAGCATTTTAAGTTCTAGGTTAGGTTTACAGAGGACCCTGAAATTTATTAACTGAACAACTTACAGGCAAAAGATTTCAGGAAACAACTGGAAGCTTGTGATGCACAAAGTAGTAGGATGTCATCAATGTAGTTAACTTTAGGTACCAAGTCCTTTTAAAAATAATTGTGTTTGTAATACTATGTAATGAGGTGTGTAGTTACCATAAAAACCTTGTGTATCACACAGTGATTCATGGATTACCTTATGGCAAAGTACTTAGACTTATCTCCCTTTTAAATACTATGAGTGTATGTATGTTCTTAGAAAGACGTATTCTAGATTGGCTGACACTTTGTGGTAACAAATGACTGTTGCTATGGTATTGAATGGTTTGTTACTAAGCAGAAAATAAAAATTGAAAAACCTGTCTGTTAGGGAAGGTCCCTTTTTTTTTTAAACAATGAGTAAGAAAGTAATTACCTCCCCCACAAAAAAGCCCCAAAATACAAAATCCAGAAAAATCACCACCGCTACCATCATCAATCCATAGATTAATGAGTTTTTTAAAAAAGGCTGTTTCAAAGTGTTTTTATTGTTATATTTTCCCCTATAAATTATGTCATAATTAAACATTATGTTTATATAAAATACAGAAACAATTTTCTAATATGATCCAGTTGAGTGCTGGAGTATCTTGAACACATTTGTCTAAATACAGAAAAATATAGAACTTACCAATTAGGTTGTAAGAACAATAGATTGACATCAGAAGAAATAGAAATCCATTAACTGAATAGTCGGTGGGTAGCATTGGGGGCGGGGGAGAATATTATGATTTACTAACTAGAGCCAATAATGTGTTTCTTCCATCTAAACTTCTAAAATCTTGAGGTATCATTTTCCCCTATGGGGCCATTGAAACTAGTATTGAAATAAACTGAACTTAGACCCAGACTTTTAAGTCACTGTATTACAAAGCATTTAACTGAGATCTTAAAAATATAATTAAGCATATTCAATCACATTGCTTCCTCTCTGGAGTAAAATGGATTTGACTCTTTATAATAGAATTTTAATTATTTTAAATTATAATTAATTTATTATGAAATAGTTTTATTCTTTCAATTTTTGAATTTTTTTTATGTAAATAAAACGTATTAAAACAGTTATACATGATTTAGGATTTTGTTAAACAATTTTTTTTACTGACATGAGCTCGCCTTCAGGTTGGAGGCCAGATGACTAGAGTAGGAGGAAGTTGGCTTAGACATGGTTGACAGTGGAAAGTTCAGAGGGATGTGACAGTACAGAAGGGAGTAAGACAGAAGGCAGAGTCTTCTCATCAGGGTTAGAATGACTGCAAATAGATCAGTTTTCCCAGAGTAAAGGAGTGAATCAATTAATCAGCAAACTTTTCATGAGTATCTACCATGGACTCACCTCTGTCCTGTGATATTGAACCATAGAAAGCCCAGTGCTTAAGGAACTGGAGTGTTTCACTCAACGATTATTTGTTGAGTACCTTTGATAGGCTTCTATTGCTGGTGAGTATTGAGTTACAAGGCAGACAAGATACTCACTTTCATGGAACTTGTTATATAAGGAGATAAGATTAAAAGCAAGTGACAATTGTAGACAGAATATACTAGAGAACCTAATGGATGGTACAGATGGTCAGAGATGAGTTCAGAGAAAAGACAGATTTTTGCCAAACAGAAAGCTTGTCAAATTTCCAATCTCATTTCTTGCTACTCTCATCCTGGTTCCAGATCCTTCAACATCCAAAGCTTTTGCACATCCTGTTATCCTGACCTGAGATGCTCTTGAGACGTCTGGCTCCTTCTCATATTGACAGTCTTATCTCAAATGGCTACTCTTCAGAGAGATCACTGACCAACGCTATAAGGAGGAATCTCTCCACTGAGCTCAATTGTTTTCCATTGTAGGTGGTTCCCTTAATAGCAATTTTTGTAGTTGGCTATTGCGTATTAATTTTTTTCCCTGTTTCTTCCTTCTCCTTCCCCTCCCCTCAACTAGAATGTGAGATTAAAGCATCGTTATATACCTAATACATAGTACAAGCATAAAAAAAGCAATTATTCAAAAAATGAAAGAAATAAGAATCAGAATTGGATCTCGGAGAGTGAGTAGAATTTGGATAAATGATAAAAGTGGGAGAGGCATCTAAGGATGGGGAAACAGTGGCCTCAGCAAAAATATGGAGGTTAAATAGTATAAGATACGTTTGGAAGACAGAGACAATGCCAATTTAGCTTGAGTAGAAGGCTTGAAAAATGTAATGACTGGGCAGAACATGGAACAGGAAATTCAAGCCAAGATGTAGGGGACTTTGAATGCCAGCCTAAGCGTATCACAAGGCAATTTGGGCTTGATCCTGTACATGGTCGACAGGGCGTCACTACACTTCGGAAACTGTAAGTTAGAAAGCTAAACCTGACATGTCCCACGGCACTGAGTACCCGAACATGTTACAACTCCCTGTTGGTTAAGAGTTGCTGTAGATATTCCTGTGCAGACAATGCTAGGAAGAGTGTTGGCTGAATACCTGTGGTCTTGGGGAAGAGACAGGACTACCTACAGGTGGAACTCTAATTTCAGTGAATCTGCTGGATGGAGAGGAGGTTTGTGTTGTACTTTGAAATCTAGGACGTAGATCCCTTTTTCCTTTTCTTCCAGATATATCCTACTTTGAAAGGCTCTGCAGGAGGTTTGACTCTAGACCTCTAAGTTATGGACTAACCACTAATCTCTTTAAAGATTCAGTTCCTGCCATTTATTTGGGATGATGGGCATGTTAGAGTTACTTTTTCTGGTTCAATATCTAAAATTGTAGAATGGATAGACTAATACCCTCCTTGTGAGGATGACAGAGAATGTATCCTCACTACTGGCATGTTCCTTCACAATAAATTTATCCCTAATATTTGGCTCTATCCCTCCCCAAAGGCAGTAAAATAAGGTACAGAAATCTTCCCTGGTTGGCACTTAAACAGCCTAACCAACCCAGTGCGTGATTTTTGTCTACAACTACAGTGGTTCTGTCAATACTCCCAAGGCTTTCGGTTAGACTTTTCCTGTTGTTTACACATCTCTGAACCTGCCAAAAGCCAGAAATGTTTTCCTAGGACCAGGATATCTTGTTATCAAAGTGTTTGTATGCACTTTTAAGCTGGAATTCCCTATTTTTTTCTTATAACCTTCCAGTCCCAAACAGCATTTTCCAAATGACTTCTTTTGAAAAATGGATAATAGAAGAGTCATCTGTAAACTGTTTTTCCTTTTAAGACCTTGCATTGAGGTGGTATAGTTTGAATCTAAATGGTCTGCTCTCCGGGCCTAGCTCTGGAGACAAGTGGTAGGTAGCCCTGAATGTGTCACTTGGTCCTTTGGGCCTTAGATTCCTTACTTGTCAGTTGAGGGGTTGGCTTAGATAACTTCTAGGATGCCTTCCCCTTGTGAGACTGTAGGGCTTTTGGAGGAACTCTTCCTCTTAAATTCTTAGACAGTTGCTGCGCAAAGTAGCTTCTGTGGTGTGAGAGGTGAAACCATATGACCTCTAAGGTCCTTTCAGTTTCCAAATTCTGTGACTAAATGAATTCCGTAGATTCTCACAGATAATAGCTACTTAAAGACATTGACATCATCCACTTATCCATGTTAGCAAAACTATTCATTTCAAAGCTTATAAATATTTCAGAAAACCTGCCGGAACTCCATCTCTCCATCCCTGCTTAGATCATCCTTAGGTAATTGTCCCTTTAAGGTCCCCACGACCTCTGTGTAAAGAAAGTTATCCAGGGTGCACTGAATACCATCCTGTAAACTCAAGCTACACAATCGTTATTCAAATCTTTAGTGGCTTTGTGTCCTTGGACAAATTGACTTAACCTCTGTAATATCTTCTATCTTACCAAATATAGCATAAACCATGAAATGTTATTTACCTGTTAAATGGTAGAAAGATATACCTGTTCCAGAGCAGCGACAAGACTCTGAACACTAGCTCTCTCTTCATGTGTATGGTAACAGCCAAAGGACCAGACTTGCTTCCCAAATTGCAGGCAAGTTAGAAAAAGTGGAGTCCTGTCTTAAACTTTACTGAAGTACTGACTGTGGCTAGGCTGTGACGTGGGCGCTAGTTAGAGCCTAGGGGGATATTCGTAGTTGTCATTTTATTTGTCCATTAAGAAGTTTTTCTTTCAGTGTTTGCTCTATTTGTGCCCCTTAGTTTCTACCAAAACTTCAGTAGAAGGTGAGCAAGAACCTTGAGGATATTTGTATATATTTATTTTTGTATCACCATTCCGTTGCCTAGCTCAGTACTAGCACATAGCATCATCTTAATATATGTATACTTGTTGAATTAAACTTTAATTTTAGTGACAAGTGGGTAAGTATAAAAAATGAGCTATTATTTAAAGAGGCGGTTATAGTGTTAAGTATAGTTAACATAGTATCCTTTATTCAATACCACGAGGTAGGAACTATTGGCATCCACCTCTTAAAAATGACACGGGGACAGAGAGAAGCTAAGTAGCTTTTTCAAAGTCCAAAGCTGCTAAGTGTGGATTGGACTGGCTAGTTTACCAGAGCCCTGTCCTCTTAACAACCACAATATAACTACTCCTGTGCAATTTGCTCCAAGCTAGATGATCTGAATGCAGTAATAAATGGTGAATAAGTGTTACTTTGACTCAGACTCACAGTTGACATTGATAATTGTTCGTAAATTTCTTTCCCAGTGAGCTCATGTGTGGCTTCAAAAATCAGACTTCTTTACAGTGTCACAGCATAAACTGTGTTTCTGTTGGAACAGCCACGTAAGTTGAAGCCTATTTACCATCTCTGGATTGGATGTAAGTTGTGGTGTACTTGACATAGCACCTTGTGTTCCCAGCCCTCGCAGCCATGACTTCTCCACTGAGGACCACAGCTAGGTGTCCAATGGTCTATTGAATATCTCTACTTGGATATCTGACAGATACAAACATGAAATTATTTCTTTGCTCTCTGATTCTGCTCTGCCTACACTTCTTTTGAAGATCTCTGTCTCAGTTGATGACAGCACCATCTATTCAGTTGCTTAAAAAAGAAAAGAGTAATTTGTGCTTCTTTCCTCTCCTTCAACTCTTGACAGCCACCAGGGCTCGCTGACTTTCTAAAATGTTCTCATATTGGACACTTTCTCTACATTCCTTTATCTAAAGTATTAGTTTAAGTCTTTATCAGCCACCGAATGGATGAGTCTCTTGCCTGCAGGATCTGCTCCTTCCCATCTCTCTTCTCTCTGTGTTCTGGATCATTCCACTCCTTGGTTAACACTCAGCAAGTTCCCATGTCCCACAGGATAAAGTCCAAACTTCCCCTGTGCCTCCCGTTACTTCTCAGCACTTTGCTTGAGCCTAATCCCGTCACACATCTCAAGTCAGTCCACTCCCTCTCCATGCAGCTGCGGCAGGGGACTTACAGTTCTGAAATACACTGTACATCTTCACAGCCTTTTCTCAGGCCATCCTTCTGCTCCAAACGCTCTTCATTATTTCTTCTTCTAATAAAGTCACCTTTCAAGATGCAACTCGAAGGCAGTTTCTGTAAATCTATCTTTCACCACTTTTATTTATGAATCTCATTTTGCAATCCTATTTTGATTTTTTTTTATTAATCCATCCAACAAATATTTTAATACTATGTGTTAATCACTTTGCTGGTCAGTGGGACAGCTGTTAATCAAATAATCATGTAAACAAATGTAAAATTTCACCTGTTGTGAGGTATGGATTAAAAGAAGTAACCTTTAATCAGCCTCTAAAGGATGAAAAAGAGTTAGCAAGATGAAGCGGAATGAATGAGGGCGGAAGGATTGGCGTGTTTATTTTAAATGCCCTGTGGCAGGGAGCATGGCCCTTCAAGGGACTACATAATGGAAGGGATGGAGATTCTTGGCCTAGAGTGAGACTAAAGGAGAGGGGTGGTATGATCAGATTTGGGTTTTGGAAAGATCACTCTGGCTCCAGTCTGTAGGGCAGACTGGAGAGGTGCCAGAGAGCATGCGGGCAGAGCAGTTAGAAGCTATCCTGGTCACCTGGGCAATAACGTAGACTAGAGAGCTAGAGTGGTGGTCACGGTGGCTGCTCCAGACAAGTAGACAGGCTTAAAATGTGGTAAGGTGGCCCCATCAATAGACATGGTTAGAGGGTAGGTTTGAAGGTGAGAGTTTGACTATTAGGTCTCTGGTTTACATAATTAGGTAAATAGCGAAAGGGAGAACATTGGAAGACGATCCCTTTGTTATTATTATCATCATTATTATTGCTTTTGGAGGTGATGATAACATGCAAAGGGGAAGAATCTCATTAGTTTACCTACTGTATTCATTAGGGTAGGTAATATGGGCATTTCTAAAATTAGCTTGTGAGCTCTTAGGGTCCAGGAAAGACTTTCCGTTTTTACTTATAACTCCAGAGCTTTGCTCATAGGTTTGTTTGTCTAATAGCATGACTTTCCTTAAATTAAAAAAAAAAAACACTTTTAAGCACAGCAATATTTTAAAAACACTACCATTTTCAATATCCATAAGACACAGTACAAGATTCAAAGAAATATACACAGAGGGCTTATTCATTATTAGTATCTTTTTCTTTCTAATTTAGACCATCAAAGCTTAATCCAACCTTGATCTTATTTTTCAGCTTTACAATAAACCTTTTAAAAATACTCAGAATCCCTTTTCTAGATTCAGAACTCTCCTAGAAATTCTTCTCTCTCCTAGGGTTAGAGGTTGTCTTCAACTACCTTCCTCCACCCCTTTTCAGCTTTCGGCTTCAATCTTTCTCCACCAGCTATGAATGCCCTGAAGACTGCGCTCGTTTCCAGCTCCCCTCTCTGAGTTGTTCTTCCTTTTTTCCATGGGAAAGAAAGGAGGAAGAAAGCTATGGCGACAGGTAGATAGTGAACAAACTCCTGTGGTGAATTTTCTCATCAGAATGTCTCTCAGTTAGTTGATGCCTCTTCTTGTGCAGATGGTCCTTTGCCTCCCCCCTCAGAAATTCCTTCAGGTCCCCTCATCCTAGATCTTCTCTCCCTAACGTGCATCTTTTCATAAAGTCCTATATAAATGTGATCAGTGTCCTATTCTAATCTTTATAATCCATTTACTAATTCACCCTGGCTAGCGAACGGCAGTCACATACAACCCTTTCTCCTGGGCATGTGTTCGTTCAAAGCACCCATCAATATTGATGAAGAGAGAGGGTCTTTCAGAAGAATGAAACCAATTTTGAAAATCATTGAGGGTAATCAGTGGGACAGGGCAGTGGTTAGAAATGGCTTTTTATGCTTGAAGGAGATGAGAAAACCTTCCTGAGAGCTGTCAGATGATGGATAATTTGAAACCCCTTGAAATTATTTATTGGAAACAGCTACTAAAAACTCAGCTACAGTTTTCAGCTTGACAAGATGGGATTGTTTCATATTTTAAACATGCAAAGGAAACAGCAGGAAAGCTGTCATTAAGAGATCAGTGAATCAAGCCAATGAGTGAGATAATTGTTCACTAAGAAGAGGCAGTCGAATTTTTAATGCCTACTCAGTGATAGAGGGATGAGGAGGGGATGTATTGTTGGATCATTCCTAAGTAAGCTGCCTGATGAAAGCAGGGCTTGGGTGATATAAAGCAGAAGAAAAATATCTTTGGGAATCTGGAAAAATTAAAACAAAACAATCCTGGATCACTTTTCTGATGGTTGTGCCAGATACAGCTGTGATAATCTGTTGGTATTTATTTTCCTGTTCCAATCAAAATGAAGAGCTATTTGGGAGGGATTCCGTTTAAGTGGCTGCCTTGGAGAGGCAGCCAGTGTTGAGTACCACTAACGGAAGGAGTTACGGTCTTTAGAGCAGAGCTGGAGGCAACTCTGAGTGGCAAAATAATAAAACAAAGCATCAGCAGCAAAAACCACCTTAGAGAAATAACAGCAGGAGGAGATTCGGGGGCTGCTGATCCAATGCTGCTAAAGCTACTGGAGAAAAGTCTCCCATCCTTGTATCTGCTGAGTCTTTTATGGCAGTGGAGTAACGCTGGGGTTTGAGGGGGCCCTCAAAGTAACAATCCTGTC
This sequence comes from Equus caballus, assembly GCF_041296265.1. Classification (NCBI taxonomy): domain Eukaryota; kingdom Metazoa; phylum Chordata; class Mammalia; order Perissodactyla; family Equidae; genus Equus; species Equus caballus. Next base: position 78,314,533 of record NC_091691.1, read on the forward strand.
TTCCCCATGGGAGTTCAGAACCAACTGAGAAAGAGAACAGGAGTCAGGAGATACACATTTTATCTTTAATTCAGGTAAATCTCTTTGAAGAATATGCCTCGCCCAGATGACAGAGGGCTGGCTTATATTGTATCCAGGAAGGAAACTTATCTGGTCTCAGGAAGAGTGGGAGACGTTGCAGGCCTGGCTTCCAGGGGCTGAGCCTTTAATGCTAGGCTTACTGCAGGCCAGCATAGACCAAGGTCCCCAAAGGAAGCCAGATTTTAATAAAAGGTAGGGGAGGTTTAGCTAAGTTCTGCCATTTCTGCAAAACAATCAGCTTAGTGACTGCGTGAAGGGCCACTGAAATGCCTGAAGAGTTCTCTAAGGGGGTGACCGCACGCAGAAATATGAGGAGTGGTTAGTATTTCCCCCTAACAAAGTAAGTCGGCCATGAGGGCATAACTGTGTGTCTTTTTGTAAAATTGTATGTTCTTCATTTTTATTCCATGAGTTCTTATTTATTTATTTTTAGGCTTTTTTTTCTTCCAATTATTTTATTGAGGTCATATTGGTTTATAACATTGTGTAATTTCAGGTGTACATTATTATATATCAGTTTCTGTATAGACTGCATTGTGCTCACCACCAATAGTCTAATTTTTATCCATCACCATACATATGTGTCCCTTTAGTCTTTTCGTCCACCCGCCTCTAGTAACCACTAATCCATGTGTTTGTCTTCCACAGATGAGTGAAATCATACAGTGTTTGTCTTTCTGTTTTATTTCACTTAACTTCATACCTTCAAGGTCCATCCAGTTAGTTGCAAATGAGATTATTTTGTCTTTTTTTTTGGCTGAGTAGTATTCCAGTGTGTGCGTGTGCATGCGTGTGTGTGTGTGTGTGTGTGTGTATGTATACCACACCGTCTTTATCCACTCATCAGTTTATGGGCAGTTGGGTTGCTTCCATGTCTTAGCTATTGTGAATAATGCTGCAATGAGCATAGGGGTGCATAAGTCTCTTTGGACTGTTGATTTCAAGTTGTTTGGATACTCAGTAGTGTGATAGCTGGATAGTATGGTATTTCTATTTTTAATTTTTTGAGAAATCTCCATACTATTTTCCATAGTGGCTGCACCAGTTTATATCCCTACCAGCAGTATATGAGGGTTCCCTTTTCTCCACATCTTCTCCAACATTTGTTATTTTTTGTCTTGGTAATTGTAGCCATTCTGACGAGTGTAGTGTGATATCTCATTGTAGTTTTGATTTGCATTTCCCTAATAATTAATGATGTTGAACATCTTTTCATGTGCCTGTTGTCCATCTGTGTATCTCCTTTGGAAAAATGTCTGTTTATATCCTCTGCCCATTTGTTCATTGGGTTGTTTGTTTTTTTGTTGTTGAGTTGTATGAGATCTTTACATATTTTGGAAATTAACCCTTGTTGGATACATGATTTGCAAATATTTTCTCCAAGTTGGTGGATTGTCTTTTCATTGTGTTCATGGTGTCGTCTGCCTTGCAGCAACTTTTTAGTCTGATATAGTCCCACTGGTTCATTTCTTTTGTTTCCCTTGCCCGGATAGACATGGTATTCAAAAAGATGCTGCTAAGACTGATTTCAAAGAGTGTACTGCCTATATTTTCTTCTAGGAGTTTTATGGTTTCAGGTTTTACATTCAAGTCTTTAGTCTATTTTGAATTAATTTTTGTGTCTAGTGTAAGATAACGGTCTACTTTCATTTTTTTGCATATGGCTGTCCAGTTTCCCCAAAACTATTTATTGACGAGGCTTTCCTTTCTCCTTTGTATGTTTTTGGCTCCTTTGTTGCAGATTAGCTGTCCACAGATGTGTGGTTTTATTTCTGGGCTTTCAATTCTGTTCCATTGATCTGTGTGTCTGTTTCTGTGCCAGTACCATGCTGTTTTGATTACTATAGCTTTGTAGTATATTTTTAAGTCAGAGATTGTGATGCCTCCAGCTTTGTTCTTTTTTCTCAGAATTGCTTTGGTTATTTCGGGTCTTTTGTTGTTCCACATAAATTTTAGGATTCTTTGTTCTATTTCCATGAAGAATGTCATTGGGATTCTGACTGGAATTGCATTGAATCTGTACATTGCTTTAGGTAATATGGACATTTTTAACTGTGTATGTTCTTCCAATCCATGAACATGGAATATCTTTCTGTGTCTTTAGGTTGTCTTTGATTTCTTTCAATAATGTCTCATAGTTTTCAGTGTATAGGTCTTTCACCTCCTTGGTTAAATTTATTCCTAGATATTTTATTCTTTTTGTTGCTATTATAAATGGGATTGTATTCTTCTCTTTCTGCTAGTTTGTTATTATTGTAAATAAATGCAACGATTTTTGTAATCTGATTTTGTGTTCTGCGTCTTTGCTGTAGTTGTTGATTATTTCTAGTAGTTTTCTGGTTTGACAAGATCCAACATTCATTTATGGTAAAAACTCTTAATAAAGTGGGTATAGAAGGAAAGGACTTCAACATAATAAAAGCTGTATATGACAAAACCACAGCCAACATCATTCTTAATGGTGAAAAAATGGAAGCCATCCCTCTGAGAATAGGAACAAGACAAAGGTGCCTACTCTCACCACTCCTATTCAACGTAGTACTGGAGGTTTTGACCAGAGCAATTAGGCAAGAAAAAGAAACAAAATGTATCTAAATTGGAAAGGAAGAAGTGAAACTTGCACTGTTCATGGATGCCGTGATTATATATAAAGAAAACCATGAGTTCTTAGAGCATCCATCATGCAGTCCTCAGGAAAGAATTGTTGATTGATTTCATATGTACTTGTTAGAGAAATCCTCAAGGGCAAAAGTACTATCATGTAACTTTTGTTCATGGCATAGTACATCACAGCTTGGGGTGCATTGTGGCCCCTCAGCGAACACCTAGTTGGGCACAGGTCGGGGGCTCAGCCTGTGCCAGTGGCAGAATCCTATGACCATTGGTACATAGAATGTGAAGGTTCCTGCCAGGTGAGCAAAGGAGCCATGGAAGTGCCCTTCTCTCCGTTTCTATTTGGAGTCACAAATTTAAGTGTCCCAGGGGAGGCTTCTGGGAGAGAAGAAACGGGGTCTAAAGGCTCCTTTTGATGTTCAAAACTAATGTTTGATTGGGGCAGCAGCATCCTGGGAACAGTGATCCTGGAGGGAAACTTAATGTAAGGAAAGGGGAAGTCTAGATCGTTCCCTGGCTTCACTGGCAGAATTTTGGGTATAGGTAGAGATCGTTGAGGAGAGGTACACCATAGAGATAAGTCCCAATGTCCAGCTTTGAGTGTGCCTTGAGATAAGTGTCTGTGTGTAAAGTGTCCTGGTAATAAGTATTAATGCTTGAGATACAAGCACATTTGGTCCCTGACTGAGCATAGCGATGTCGGAGAGCATCCCTCTTGCTTTGAAGGGCTGTGAGCTCTAGTTAAGTCAGTAGGGACCTTCAGGGCCTGGGTGATAGTGAGTGGGTAAATGGGGGTACATCTCTGGTCTGCCAGGCCACCAGCAAGTGACACAGTGAGAAGAAACAGAACTGCTGCTCTCCCCTTTGGAGATGGCATAAGTAGTTAAAAATATAGGCTCTGAAGCCAAACTGCCTTGCCTGGGTTGATTCCTCTTTCTCTTGTTTTCTGTGACAAGGGATGTGATCTCTCTTTGTAGTTTCTGCGTATGTGAAAGATGATAATAATACCTATTTCAAGGGGGATTTGTCAGGAGAACTAAATGAGTCACTCTCTCTGAACCAACACTGTATTAGTGTTAGGTATTATTGTAATTCTATCCATACTGGCACTTGTTAGAGCATAACTTAAACCCTTCCCATGAGTTAATGTTTCCTGTCACTAGAAGTATTACCAAATGCTAAGACATTTGAGAAGGCTCTTGCGTGGATGATTGTGCATTGTTTTAGTGCCTGTAGCATGTGCTCTGTTGTTGCAGAAGAGTGTGAAGGGCCCCTATGGATGATAAAAGGTCGCCAAGGATGACCTTTGATCCCATTCACTACCAATTGTTACTCTCACCACTCAGAGGACTGGAAGTCATGATGTAACCCTCATTTACTTTCTAGACTAGAGGGATAAAGAAAGGGAGTTCACACAGGAAAAGGAACAACTTTCTGTGCCAGCATCTCCAGGTTGCTGGCAGGTTAAGAATTGGCTAGGGGTAGCATATTAGGGTCATTCCAAAGAGACATGAGTGTCCAGAGGGGTTGGGAGTCCACCTGTTTACTCGAGCAGTGGGGATGAGGTACTAGGTTTGTGGATGATGAAGACTGAGGATTTAGAGTTGCCTGGGAACTTGGAAAATTCCCATTTGGGGTTTTCCCCCATCACCTGCTGCCTGTGATCCACTTTGTCCTGTGAAGTTCCCAGGTATTATTGGGTAGCTACTCATGAATGATTCATTTGAATAGCCACAGAAGATTTTTACTGGTGGTTCTCTCTGTTTTTAAGAAATCTTGATTGAAAAAGATACATAGCATAAAAATCAGAAAAATGTACAAAGCATACCTATGCAACGTGAACTTTTACAAAGTGGATCACTCATGAAACCACAGTAAGGATGAAGATAGACCATTACCAGCAGCCCAGGAACATTCCCCACGGCCCCTTACACCACAGGAAAAGTAACCGCTCTTCTGATTCTACCACTACAGATTAGTCTTACCTGCTTTTGAACTTTATAGAAATGGAATCATGTCATTTGTTCACTCTGGTGTATGGCTTCTTTGATTCATAATCACATTCTCTGTGTTGTCACATGTAGCAGTATTTGGCTCATCTCATTTCTGTCTCATAAAAAATTGTATGAATACCCCACATTTATCAATTCTACTGCTGATCCCAATTTGGGACTTCTATGAAAAAAGCTGTGCTGATCATCCTTGTGTGTGCATTTTGATGCACATGTATTTGCATTCCTGTTGGGTATATGTTAGAAGTATAATTGGTGAATCATAGGGCAGGCATAAGCTCAGCCCTAGTAGAACCTGTCAGTTTTCCAAAGTCAGTGTGACAATAAAAACTCCCCCAAATGACGCTTGGTCTGTCAGTTGTCATTCTGTGGCAGCTGTGTGTTGCTGCGATGCTGAAAGCTATGCCACTGGTATTTCAAATACCAGTAGAGTTACCCATGGTGGACAGGTTTCAGTGGAGCTTCCAGACTATGAAAGTCTAGGAAGAAAGACCTGGCCACACACTTCCAAAAGAAGTTGGCCATGAAAACTCGATGAATAGCAGAGGAGCATTGTCTGATAAAGTGCCAGAAGGTAAGAGGATGGCACAGAAAGACCAGGCAGGGTTCTACCCTTCTATACACAGGGTTGCCAGGTGTTAGAATCAACTCAACCGCATCAACAACAACAAATGGCATATGAGAGTCCCAGTTGCTCCATGTGCTGGCCATCATGTGGTCCTGCCAGTCTCTCGTCAGTTTTGTTTAAAATTTTAGCCATTCTAACACTAGTGGTTCTTATCCAAATCCCAGCCTCCACGTAACTGGTTATTTGTATGTGCAAAGTCAAGGGGACACTATGCTTGCAGTTGTTCTTCTCAGAGGAGAAGTTGAGACATCTTGGTCAAGTATTTAAAATGAAGTTGCCTAAGCAGAACTGAGGAAATGTTCTCATCTAGCAGAGCTCTTAATCTTGATTTGCTTTTCAGTGTACAAGTTGTTTTACTAGTATAAATTAGGGTGCTAAGCTAGAAACCTGGATCAGATGGCTCAGAGGGCTTTTGTAAAAAGAACTGTGCCCAGGTATTACCGTAAACCCACTGAGCTAGAATCTGTCACTCTGCTTTTTAAATTCTAATGTTTTAATTCAATGTTTGTTACCATTACTACTGTGATTTATTGTCATCATTGGATTTAAAAGTAAATAATAATATCCTACCTATTTCCTTGGGAAATTAAGTCTTTCTTTAGAACAATTTTGGACAAAATACCTGTTAACAAAGAAGACTGGTACCCAAGAGTGTTAGGGGAGACTCAGGTAAGGAGCGCTGATGTAAGGTTACTCTCTTAGAGCTGGGAAATCTAGTCCCTTAAGGATGGTGGTTGAGTAAGCTGCAGCTATGTGATTTTTGGGTCTCTAATAGGTCTTGCTTCTTCCCCTCATAAGATGGTTCCCTAACTATCCTACCAGCTAGTAGTGTAGCCAGTAGCCTAAGGGGAGAGAGGGAGCCTCTTGGAAATGTAACCTAGGGAGAAAATTTGTTTCCTGTAAAATATCCTAATGTCTTCTCCATTATTTTAATCTTTGATTATGATGCTTATGCCAAGGCGGTGCATCCTGGGAATGCTACTTCACTTTTAAAGGGAGGTATTATTCTGTGAGTGTCATACTTGGGTTGGAATCAACTATTCCAACTTCTTTCTAATCCTTTGTCATCCTAACATCCTCTGGGGATTGGAACCAGACAGAATGTTTTAGATTCATTAAGGAAGAAACAAAATGGAGACTTTGGAGGAGATGGGGCATTATTTTGCATTTGTACCTTCCTAACCAGAAGGTGCAGTTCAGGGCACATTCACTCATATCATTCCCCTTTTGTTCAAAGTAGCTGAATCTCAGAGAGGTGAAGGTGGTTGCTTCTGGGAGAAGAATTTTTCCCTTTGTATTTTCCAGTTACCCAATTGTCATTCATGTAGTAAAGAATTTAACCTTGCCTACACCTTTGCCTTCTGGAAGATATCTAAACTGTTGGAATGTCTTTATTTGCCTGAGGGCTTTAGATCACACTAGATAAGCTAATTATGTGATTTAAATTGGGAGGCTGGCCTCATCAGATAGTCTAACCAGTGTGATTTAGGGTGGGGGACTTTGGGTCATGCAATATCAGCTTGACTTCCAGAGGGGCTGGAAAATGAGATCAGGCATTTGGGCTGTCAACTATACCTATGTGATGGAGTCCCAATAAGATCTCTGGACACCAAGGCTCAGGTGAGCTTCCTTAATTGGTAATACTCCATGCATATTGTCACTCATTGCTGGGGAAAGTAGCACTGCCATGACTCCACTGGGAGAGGACAACTGGGAACTTCATGCTTGGAACTTTCCTGGACTCACAGGGAAGAAGAGATTCCTTTGGTTTGGCATCTCTTCCTTTGGCTGATATAATCTGTATTCTTTCATTATAATAAATCATAACTGCAAGTATAAAAGACTTCAGTGAGTTCTATGAGTCTTTCCGGCAAATTATTGAATCCCAATGTAGTCTTGGGTACCTCCAATCTTGCAATTGGTATCAGAAGTCAAGGTGGTTTTGTGAACTCTTCTCTCTAACTTTGCATCATATGGTTTTGACCAAAGTAAGTCTCATTTTTGATTAGGGGCCCATCTGCTTTTGATGAAGTCTCTTTATAGACATTTAATTAAAAAATTTTTTTCCAAGTTGTGGAGGAGCAGGGCAGGCTCCTTCTTGATCTCTGATGCATTCTGGAATAGGCCCAAACATTATATTCTATCCAGTTCAGTTAAATAAACTACTTATTAGTTTGAAGATCTTTTTCTACCATATGGATTAGCAAAGTCTCTGGCTTCAAGGAACTTTGCAGTTTGTCCCAGGATAAAAGGTGAAAACCACCATGAGATTAATAAATTCTAGCTAGTTTTGGGAATTAAATGAAGAAGGGAGGAGAGATTACAGCACATTAGAAGATTCAGCACCAGGTGCATTGTATTGAGTCTTGAAAGCACAGGAATTATAAAGGTTCTTGTATGTTTTAGATTATATGCATTAATAAAACCATAGAATATAAAAACCAGAAGGAAATCATAGAGTATAAAAACCTAGTTGTTTTTATGACACGACTCAGGTTTTCCCTCCATTGGAGATCTACTTGAGAAGAGTTCATGCTACTCCTCCTGGCTTCATTAGGAGCCCTCTGTTTTATAATCTATTTTATATGACTTTATTTTTATAAAATAATTCATTACTAAAAGGAACATACATGTCCAGATACATAGATCTAGCAATCCTTGGGATGCTGTTTGCAGGGACGTGGAGGAGATGATAAGGAACCCAAGTGGGCGACCTTGCCTGTTTGTCTCCATGGTGGATAGTGGATTCTGGAGCCAGGGAGCCAGGGAGTAACCAGGGAAAGAGTGCTTTGGTTTTAACTCCATATATGTTGGGTTTAATGTAGGAGAACTGATATCAGGGCCGGCATCAAAGAGTCTGAGAATAGAGTGTCATTTTCAAGGCTACTTCAGATCTGTCAGTGATGCACACAACCAGTCATAAGGGGAAAAGAATGATGGCATATTTGACAACCACTAAAGACTGAATTAGGGCAGTGAATGGAGAGGTGGGGATATATGTCAGGGACATCTTGGAGGTAAATGGACTTGTTGGAGTAGGCAGTTAGAAAATGGAAAACATCAAAGATCACTCTGAGGTGACTGGATAGCTCTATTCATAGACATTGAGGGGGCAAGAGGCTGCTCTTAGTGAGAAATGACAAGGTTAGTTCTATACAGGTCTAGGGTAAGAGGCCAAGAGCACCATCGGCAACTGGAAATGTGGAATCAGAGAGTTATCTGCTCAAGTGTACTCCAAAATCCATTAGGAAGACCAATGTCATTAAAGAAATGAGAAATTCCACCCAGGAGAGAGATGCTTTAAATTACCTCAATAAATGCTTCAAAGATGTGTGTTAAATGCATTCGAGTTTTACTACACATGAAAGATGACTTACTGACACAGATACATTTAAAAAATCTCATGTTTTAATTGGAATGTTAACACTTTTGGCTTTTTCTTACCTAGGAGAGATGAATCTTTATAAAATATTATTTTGATCATGCTGATTCCCTGATCAAAATATTTAGTAACTATCTGTTGTCAGATCTGCAAAAATTAGGGAAGGCTCCTTTCCTGGATCAGATTTTACTTCAATTATTTGAATTGCAATGAGTGTAAATCTCAGGAAACCAAGACAAAGACCGGTCAGAAGGGATCCAGATGCCACTACTTTGTGTCAAACGTAGTGTGAAACAATGTCAAGATGCCAATGTCATTTACACTGCTTCAATCTTTCCCCTGGGGGCATAAACCTTCAGTTGTTTGAACGGTCCTAACCTGGTACCTTCCATGCCCCCCGCCCCCCATCCCCATCCCACAACTCTTCCCCTTTCCCCAGCCAGGAGTATTTGTTTGCATATTGAGAACAAGGAGCTGTGCTAATAACAGAAGTGGTTTCCCTGTAGCCTGTGTGATTATACCAGACAACTATGCCAGAAAGGGTGGTTAGTTTCTCTGAGGCAAAAGGAAAACTTGACTGCAACCTGTTCTCAAGGTGAAGACCTATTAAACCCTTTGCCTTTTTTTTTGATGGGGTGGGGGTGGGGGATCCAAAATCTACAAAACACATTAAAAGGAGACCTTTGCTTGTGTTATTCATCTTCACCCTGTGTGGATATTCTGGTATTGCACGGAAGAGAAACAGTGACCTAAGGATTTAAATAAGGTACTCTAGTCTGTTCTCACAAAGTTCTCCATTAACTTTAAGATAAATCTCTGACCCTCTAGTTGGTTGTGAGTGCCAAATGACATATGTTAAAATTTAACCAGTGTGTTCCCCCATCACAACCCCCTTTCAGTGTACTTGAAGCTCTGGGGGCCTCTCCTGGCTTTAGAGCAGAGATGTCTGAGAAAGGAATAAAGGTATCAATGCTCAGCTTCAGTGCATCAAAACAGGTTCCTTAAATATGCTACAAAGACAATAGACATGGAGCCAAGGTTTTTGATTACAAGAGCCAGACTTCTGAGTATCAAAAGCTCCACTGTGATGGTCTCAGAGCATAAAGTATTATTAGTAATAAATATCTGGGAAGCTTTGATGAATTGGTAGTCTGATTTAATCTGTTCCAGACACAAATGTAAGGACACGTATGTTAAGATTAAGAGGCATTGCTAGAAAATCCAAGAACTGGAGTCATAAGAGGACCAGGCCTCGTGGAGACATTTCTGGAGGTTAATTCTGCATTAGGGCTCTCTAGGACAAACAGAAGCAGTTCATGGACTTCCTTCTCATGTCTGCTTCTTGCTGTTAATATGGAGGCTGCACAAACAGGTAAAGGGTAAAGAAGATAAGGAAGTCACATTTATCAATCAACAAACACTCATCAAGAACTATCACATAATAGAACTTGTTTAATTAGAAGGAAAAACCTCATGTAGCCTCTTTTTTGTGGTGGGCATATGGCCACTTGGAATAAAGCTTAAATTTCCAGGCTCCTTTGGGAGCTGAGTACAGCTACCTAACTAAGTTGTGGTCAGTGAAATTAAGTGGCAGAGGTCAATGCACTTCCAAAGAGAACATTCCACTTCTTTCTTGCTATATTGTATGTAAAGAAAATGTTGGTAACTGTGGTGGTAATAAGAAAGAAAGAATCCTGTCCCCAGTGCTCAGTCCTGAACAGCTGATATTTATACAAGAGAAGAAAATTCTACTTGTTTCAGAAACTGTTATTTTGGATTTTCTGTCACAGTCAGACTTAATGAATAAAATTAGGTGTTTGCAAATCGTATTCTACATTATAAATTCAGGATTTTTTTTAACTTTAGCTTTTAGGACTATTATAAAGTACCATTTAGAAGAGAATTCTCATCAAATATTGCTAAGAAGTACTAGTAAGAGTCTTGGCTAACTCCTGGTAAATAGCAGGCACTAAAAGTTTTTGTGGAAAGACTGTGTGAATGAAACAATGGACCCAAATGGCAATTATTTACCTGAAACTTAGTTTAGAGATGAATTTGCTGAAAAGGACATCTTCAGTCCTTATTCACTGATTGTATCATTACCTTTCCCAGTCACTGGGATAGTTATATTTGTATATTTTTCCACTTTGTACTTGCAATTCTAGGAACTTTCATAGCAACAGACACAATAGCTTGAAGAGAAGACCAGATTGGGATTAATTCTTAACTCTCCTTCCGTGGAATCCTTGTCCCATCAGTTATTCTCTTCAAACCTGCTTCCTCCTCTGGAAAAGAATCTTCTAGCTCAATAACTTTTCTAAGGCAGTGCTTCCCAAAGTTTGTTGATCTTATTAAAATGCAGAGCCTGACTTAGTAAGTCTGTACAATGGGACCTGAGATCGTGCATTTCTAACAAACCCCAGGAGATGCTGATGCTGCTGGTCTGAAGAACACACTTTGAGTAGAAAGGCTCTAAGGCGGCACAATTCCCAAGTCACGTGACTGAGATCTTTTAGAAAATCTCTGTGAATGTTTTGCCTCAGTTGCCTGATTTTTACCACCTTCCTTTTTCGTAAGACACTAAGATTGTCGTAAAGAGAAGAATGTAATCAGAGGCCCTGGGCCTCTCAGGAGTCCAGGGAGGCCCAGCGTTTTCATTTTTGAGATTGTTAGTATATTTTAAGATGAAGACTTGCCAAAGGAGGGTTATCAAAAACTTTTGGTAAACTTTAAATACTAACATTCACCACACTGAGACTCTTATCACTTGAGATACAGGACAATGAGGTTGTTCCACTTTCAAGATGATAGAGTGATTTATACTTCATAGTACTCTAGGTGGTATGATTGAACACGAATTTAAGGAATAAAACAAATCTTTTTCAACCCTATAAACATATATCTATGTTGAAATTAATAACTTCACTTGAAAACAGCCTCATAAGTCTGTACTGGAATTGTTTATGAATCTGAGGCCAGCACCAGATTACCTTGAGAGATTGCTCTGCTCACTCAACTTTGGAGCTTCATAAGCAGCATTACCTCCCTTGTCTTGCACCTCTATCACTTAAGAATGTTTTTGATGACAAATAATAGAGCCAGTTGCCTCATTGCTTTTATAGAGGAGTGGATTTCTGGAGGTCCTTGCTCTTTCATTCCAGAAGATCCATATTCTTTGACAATGTAATTTTGGAAGGAAGACCTTTCTTACCACAAGAATTAGTGGACATACAGCTAAGTTATGGCAAATGGCACAATGAAAGGAGTTTGCTGGAAGGTCCTGAAAAAGATTTTCCGTCCTGGAAAAAAAAAAAAAAACGAACAAAAAGGAAGTCTCCGGTGTTACTTCCTACTGCCTGATTTTTTTTTAAATATAGTTGTGTATGGATACAATGTTTAGAACTGTTACAACCCTCTTGTAACTGTCTGAGATCAACAAAGACCGGACCCAGTTTCCTGAAATCCCCAAACCCCAGAGCCAACAGTAGAAACCACCCAACTTGATGGGAGTTTTTGTAGTATCATTCAGAGATGTTAATAAATAGGCCTTATTTAATGAGAAGATGAATTGATGGAGATGGGAAATTTCCCTTCTTGTGCATGCTATCCAGGGTCCCTTCAAGAGAGGTGGGGGAAACTACCAAAAGCTAGATGTTCCCTTATGTAGACTGAGATGGTACTTAGATATCACTATGAGACGAGCATTGGTGCATAGTGTTGAACACTAGGTTAGAAACAAAAAGAACTAGAGCCAATCCTTTTTCTACCATTGACTGAATTCTATACCCCAAGTAAATCAACTTTTCCCTCTGAAATTTATCATCTTTCCTTGCAAGCTTAGGAGCTTGGAATAGACACTCTCTAGGTTGCCTCTAACTCCAAATTTCAATTATCTCACCCCAGTCTGTTTGATTCTATGTCATCCTTGAAAGCATCAAGTAAAATGTAACTTAGATTTTAAGATGCAACTACCTAGGATTATTGGAATATTTGCTTATTTATTTTTTTATTCATTAGTCCAGCCATTCACTCATTCTTTTAATTTGTATATAACATTGTATTAGTTGTAGGTGTACAAGACTATGATTTGATAGATGTATATATTGCAAAATGATTAGCAAAATAATTGTATTCCTGTGAAAAATGCCATTAGAATTTTGATAGAGTTGCATTGAATCTGTAGATTGCTTTAGGTAGTATAAATATTTTCACAATATTAATTCTTCTAGTCCATGAGCATGGAATATCTTGCCATTAATTTGTGTCTTTTGTCAATGTCTTATAGTTTTCAGTGAACAGATGTATCTACAAATAGTGATAACTTGACTACTTTTTCAATGTGGATGACTTTTCTGTCTTTTTCTTGCCTACTTGCTCTGGCTAGGACTTCCAGTACTACGTTGAATAAATGCGGCGAGAGTGGGCATCCTTGTCTTGTTCCTGATCTTAGAGAAAAAGCTTTCAGTTTTTCACCATTGACTATGTTCGTTGTGGGCTCGTCATATATAGCATTTATTATGTTGAGGTACTTTCCCTCTATACCCACTTTGTTGAGAATTTTTATCATGGATGCTGAATTTTGTCAAATGCTTTTTCTGCATCTCTTGAGATGATCCTGTGATTTTTATCCTCCTTTTGAATGTGGTGTATCAACTTGATTTGCAGATGCTGAACCATTCTTGCATCCTTTAAATAAATCCCACTTGATCACAGTGTATGATTCTTTTAATGTATTGTTGAATTCAGTTTGCACATACTTTGTTGAGGATTTTTGCGTCTGTATTCATCAGGTATATTGGCATATAATTCTTTTTTCTTGTATTGTCCTTGGTTTTGGTATCAGGGTAATGCTGGCCTCATAAAACGAGTTTGGGAGTGTTCCCTTCTCTTTGAGTTTTTCAGAGAGTTTGAGAAGGATTGGTATTAAATCTTTTAAAAATGTTGGTAGAATTCACAGTGAAGCCATCTGGTCCTAGACTTTTGTTGGGAGGTTTTTAATAAGTGATTAAATCTCCTAACTAGTAATTGATCAATTCAGATTTTCTATTTATTCATCACTCGGGCTTGGTAGGCTGTATGTTTCTAGGAATTTGTCCATTTCTTCTAGTTTGTCCAACTTGTTGGTATATAGTTGTTCATAGTAGTCTTTTGTGATCCTTTGTATTTCTGTGGTACCAGTTATAATATTTCCTCTTCTATTTCTATCTTGAGTCTGCTCTATTTTTTTTCTTGGTGACTCCGTCTAAAGTCTTTTCAATTTTATCTCTTTGAAAATCAGCACTTAGTTTTCTTGATCTCTTTTATTGTCTATTTATCTCTATTTCATTTATTTCTTCTCTATTTTGTTCCTTTTACTAAATTTGAGCTTAGTTTGTCTGTCTTTTTCTAGTTCCTTGAGGTGTAAAGTTAGATTGTTTGAACTCTTTCTTGCTTCTTCATGTAGGCATTTATCACTATGAACTTCCTTCATAGCACTACTTTTGCTGCATCCCATAAGTTTTAGTACATTGTATTTTCGTTTTCATTTGTCTCAAGATACTTATTCATTCACTTTTTAATCTGTGCAAGCCCTGAGGGAAATGGTTACTCTTTAGGTTTTGATTGTGCTTCTTTAATTACTTAGTGCTGTTCCATTAGGGTATCCTTGGATGTGGCTTTCAGAGTAACTAAATGTTCCATTTCCCCCCAATATCTTAAATGAAATATATGGTAATGGTATAATTATTTGCAAGTATATGACAAGGAAGAGTGGGAAAAATTATTTGAGAAATGCAGTGAAAATGTAGTGAAACACTGGATGAGGAGTGATAGTGAAAGAGAGAGTAGTGACTTTCTTGGCATTGCTCTGGGCAATGAGTTTTTGGATATGACACCGAAACCACAGACAACAAAAGCAAAAAATAGACAAGCCGATTGCATCAAACTTAAAAGCTTCTGTACAGCAAAAGAAACCATCAATAGAATGAAAAGACAGCCTACAAAGTGGGAGAAAATATTTGCAAATCATATATCTGATAATGGGTTAATATCCAAAATATATAAGGAATTCCAAGAACTCGATAGGAGAAAATAATCCGGTTAAAAAATGGGTAAAGGATCTGAATAGACATTTCTCAAAAGAAGACATGCCAATGGCTAACAGGTATATTAAAAGGTGCTCAACTTCACTAATCATCAGGAAATGCAGATCAAAACCACAATGACATATCACCTTACACATATTAGAATGACTGTTATCAGAGAGACAAAAGGTAAATGTTGGCAAGAATGTGGAGAAAAGGGAACGTTTGTGCACTGTTGGTGGGAAGATAAATTGGTATAGCCATTATGGAAGACAGTACGGAGGTTCCTCAAAAAACAAAAAATAGAACTACCATGATCCAGCAATTCCACTTCTGGGTATATATCTGAAGGAAATGAAAACACGATCTCAGAGAGATATATGTACATACACACAATGGAATATTATTCATCCTTAAAAAAGAAGGACACTCGGTCTTTTAAACAACATGAATGAACCTAGAAGCCATTATTCTGAGTGAAATAAGCCACAGGCAGAAAGACAAATTCTGCGTGGCCTCACCTATATGTGGAATATAAAATAGTCAATAGAAGCAGAGACTAGAACAGTGGTTGCCAGGGGCTGCGGGTAAGGGGCAATGGAGAGACATTGGTCAAAGGGTGAAAAATTTTAGTTATGCAAAATGAATAAGTTCTGGAGATCTGATGTATAACACTGTCACTATAGTTAACAATACTATATTGTATACTTGAAATTTGCTGAGATGGTTCATCTTAAGCGGTCTCACCAGACCCAAAAAAAGATGATGACCAAGATGATGGATGTGTTAATTAGCTTAATTGTGGTGATTATTTCACAATGTATACATATATCAAATTATCATGCTGTACATCTGAAATATATACAATTTTTAATTGTTGAGCATGCCTCAAAGATAAAAAAGAGAGAAGTATTTTTGAATGTCTTATCACTGTACAAAAGAAGTAATCGTGTTAATACAAATGCTTACATCTCTTTTTATCTAATTTCATAAATGTCACTGCAAATGTTACTTACACTGTGTGTGTGTGAGAGAGAGAGGGGCAGAGGGATGTAGACTGAGTAGCCCTATGAGCAAGTGACCGCCATTTCTGAGCTCATCTGGTGAGCTGTTCTTCCATTTAGAGATAATGTTGATTTTTGAGGAGTCTTTTTAAGATTTTGCTTCTTAGATATGATTCCCTCCACATGGAGAAATAGGATAAAAATACTCATTCTAATAATGATTTTTAACTGTCTATTCTAGGATATATTCAGCAGTTCTTCAAATTAGCTGTCATAATAAAAATATTTTACTTTTGGGACAATTAGCACCATCATGTCAAAACAGATTTATCTTTGCAACTCCCTCACATGGATGTTGAGAGATTACAGAACAATAGCACGGAGCATGCTTTGTAGAGCAATGTTCTGTACCCTGGTTGGATGACAAAGGAGCCCTGCTCCTTCCAGCCTTGATGATGGGTAGCCAGAGGATGTGGTGGCCCTTTAAGAGCTACTTTCATTGACAGGTGTTGTTTATTGGAGTTCTGGATGAAATGCTTTGAGGAGGTGGCATCATTTATGTTTTAACGTTGTGTGGGAGCTGAAAGACAGATTGTGTGTGGACATCGATTGGTGGGAGCTGTTCTTAGGTCTTTGGACAGACTCAGGATTTAGGGCCTGAGTCCTTGGCAAAATGAGTAATATCCTTGCAATTTAATAAGATCAGAATCTCTCTGTATACATCATGTTTTCTCATCTTTTACTAACGTAGAAGGTGCATGCCAAGATTTGACAGGGAAAAGCTAGGGAGAAAAAAACCCAAGAACAGAACTAATAATTCCCCTGTGTCTGTCAAGGCTGCTTAATGTTGTTGTTTACTTAAATTTCATTTTCGGAAGTCAATGGTTTTAATTTATTGAAATGTCCCATAGGATAAAGAGTGTACCATATTGGATGGGGTATCTTATAAATTGGGGTCTCCTATGAGAACGGTTTTCTTGCACAGCCTTATGGCTCTGACATTTCAATCTCAGTGTGAATGTGGAAGAAATTTCAGTTCCTAAACAAAAGTGAAAAGTTCCAATGCTGCCTGTTGTTTAAAAGTGAAAAGGTAAAATTAGGAAAGACCCATTACTGAATATCTAGCTGCACTTTTTACATTTTTGCAGTCCCTTAATTTAAAGCCAAAGTAGATTATTTAAAGCACACTGTCCATCCATTAGGAAAAAATTATTTATATTTTGATTATAATTTCTTATGGCATTTTAGCTTTAGTCATTTTAATTTTACCTTTAAATATTTATTGGCTGAGAGGTACTGTTTTCTTTAGTTTTCTCTCAGAGGATCTGGAAAACTCAACAAGGGATTATTTATGACCTTCATTTGAATAGGATCTCCTTCAAGATTCTGCTACTCTAAACCTAAAATTTGGCTGTTTTTCATGGGTTTGGTAAAATAGAGAGCTGAGAAATGGATTCTGGTAATTTAAACCTAAAATTTGGCTGTTTTTGCATGGGTTTGGTAAAATAGATAGCTGAGCAATGTATTGAGGCCTCTTGAAGAGAAAGTGGTTGCTTACTGAATATTCTAGAAGATGTTTAGAGTCATAACTCACTTGAGGCTTGATCTTTCCCTCACCATTTTTACTGCCTTCAAAACTTCTCCAGTTCTGATTACATGTGATCAAACACAAGCATTTATCTCTATGCCTTCTGAGAATCTTATTAAAAAACAATTGAAGGATAAAAAAAAAACCAATTGAAACCCTTACGGACAATAGAAGATGGAAAAAGACAAAAGCATCAAAATATTGGAAGCAGAGTAGTATGTGGACGTGTGGTGAATGCTCAGCAGATCTTAGAGGAATGTAAGCCAGCAGTGAGAGAAACTTAAAAGACTTTGATTTGTTATTGCAAAACCTAAAAGACACAGCAATTGGCACCTTCAGGTACATCTGAAAGTGAGGTCAAAAACAGGACGATTGACTGAAAAGTCTGATGAAGGAGCACTTTAGATCCCAAAACCCGTCATCACTTTTCCCATCTGAAGGACTTTCTTCCTCAACCCCAGTAAAAGGGTAGAAGTTTATCCTCGGGAGAGTGGACACCTGGACTCTGGCAGGACGCATCACATCTGAGGGTAGGAATAGCATGTTGATAAACAGATGATGATGTAGAAGTATTGTTAAGAACCTTGAAATTCCCAAATTCCTTCTCTCACTAGGCTCCTTCACTGCTTCTAGGTTAATCCCCTTTGAGCAGAGATTGAAATAATCTTCCTAAGGATTTGACTAATACAAGAGAAAATAATTAGTGAAAGATCTGATTATTTAGTTTTGAGTGACCCACTCTTTCATATGAAAGGATAGCCAAGGGTCATTAGTCACGTTTCTAGCAAAGCCAACATCACTTATGGCAGATCACAGACACACACGACAAGCAGACACACAGAAAAACACAATGTTATTCACATTCTCAAAGAACTAGAAGATGCATTGTCTATGACCCCAAACAAGATGCCATTAAAGATTCTTTCACAGGAAAAAAGAAGTTTTGAAAATTGAGAGGACTTATTTATGGGGGAACAGGGACAAATGAAAGAAATTCAGGGGCTGGCTGGTGGCCGAGTGGTTAAGTTCGCGCACTCTGCTGCACCGGGCCAGGGTTTAGCTGGTTCGGATCCTGGGCGTGGAAATGGCACCGCTTGTCAGGCCACGCTGAGGTGGCGTCACAAATGCCACAACTGGAAGGACCCACAACTAAAATGTGCAACTGTCTACTGGAGGGACTTGGGGAAAAAAGGTAGAAAAAAAAATGAGCATATTGGCAACAGTTGTTAGCTCAGGTGCCAATCTTTAAAAAAAAAAAAAAAAAAAGAGGTTGACAGTCTTCCTTAAAAAGAAAAAAAAAAAAAAGACTAGAAAAGAAATTCATATTCTATTTCCCTCTGTGGCTGATGGCTCACAATCTAGTCAATACTGATATCATTAAACCTTTAAATCTATAGCAAGCTAATAGTTAGAAAATGTATCTCATTTCAAGTTTTAAAATTTTTGATATTGAACACATTTTTCTATTTCTTGGCCAATTGCATTTATTTTTGTGAAATACCTCCTTGTATACTTTGTTTCTATTGGGTTATTCATCTTTGTTTCCCAGTCTATGAAAGCTCTTTATATGTTAAAACCTTTGACCTTTTTCTACGATGTGTCAGAAATATTTCTCAAATTTGTTATATTTACTTTTTATGCACTTTTCTAGTACTATAAACACTTTTCATGGCATCTGTTTAAATGATAATAGGTCTTCCCCTCACCAAAATATGATAAATTTCAATCAAGCCTTTGTATAATTTTGCTACTTTTCATATGTTTGCATCTCTGATTTATCTGAAAAACTTTTTAGGTGTTTCCATGTAAGGAATGAGATTGAGGGCCAAGTGCAGTTCTTTTTTTTTTTTTTTTTTTAAAGATTGGCATGTGGGCTAACAACTGTTGCCAATCTTCCTTTTTTCTTTTAAGGATTGGCACCTGAGCTAACAACTGTTGCCAATCTTTTTTTTTTTTTTTTTCTGCTTTATCTCCCCAAACCCCCGCCCTGTACACAGTTGTATATCTTAGTTGCAGGTCCTTCTTGTTGTGAGTTGTTGTGGGATGCAGCCTCAACGTGGCCTGACGAGCAGTGCCATGTCCACACCCAGGATCCGAACCCTGGGCCACCGCAGCGGAGCACGGAGAACTTAACCACTCGGCCATGGAGCCAGCCCCTCAACTGCAGTTCTAACACCATCTCCCATTGAGAGCTGGACAAGTGTTCGAACATCACGCATTTAGCCTTTTACTCGCTGATTTAAAAGTCACCTTTATGATATTATGAATTCCTATGTATTTTGCACAATTTCTGGACTCTCATACTCTAAGATGCATTGAAATTCTGTTCCATTTATCTATCTTCCTAAGTCAGCACTAAATTCTTTGTAATTATTTTAACTTTAAAAAGGCTTTTTTTGTGGATAAAATTAGTCCAACTCATTTTTTTTTCTTATGATTTTCTGGCTTCTATCACATTTCCTTTACCAAATGAATGTGGTCATTGTGTTTTATACTCCTGATGTACTGTAGAATTAATGTTTGTAATTTCTTCGTTTGCATCATTATTCGTATATAAAAATGGTAGGTAAGGATTTTTTTCTTGGAAAGTGTGGGCAGTTGTATCTGTCCAGTTTTGGTATCGATCTGATGCTGGCTTCACAAAAAGAATTTCAACCTTTTTCAAGGTAGGAATAACTAATTCCCATTTTAAAGATGATGACACTGAAGCTACAAGAAGTTAAGTAACTTGCCCAAGGTTATTCATCTCTTAAAGAATAGAGCTACGAGGTGTTTTTCTTCCCCTCACTGAATATAGAAATATTTATCCTGATCGGTAAGTAGAGACTAGAGCATTTGCTCCAGAATAAGACACTAGATGTTAATAATCATCCTTTAAATTTAGAAAGTTTATATCATGTATAACTTGTATAAGTAATCACAATAATGTAAAATCACATCGTGTTTTAAAAATAATGCTCATGCCCATTATGCCATTCTTTTTCCTTCCCAACACCACTTTTAATTCAGGGAGGAAACTAAAACGCATAAAGGATTCAGGACTTGATCAAGGTCGTATAGCACCCTGGTTGGCAGACCAGAGCTAGAAACCAAGAATAATGGTCGAGGTAAGTCCTCTTTCTGGGACTCTATATAATCTTCTCCTAGGAGAGTCTTTCCCTAAGATTTAGTTGTAGTCTTTCCTCACTCAGAGGAATATGACAAGTTTTTCCACAAAAAGAGTCAACATATTTTGGTTGAAACTTCACCCTGTCAGAGAGGCTGCTTTGCTACCATTAGAGCTTTTAAGCAAGGATGAGATAATCACAATAATTATCTTCCATTAGCAAAATGATCTGGCACTGGATTCTTCCTCTGGTTCTCGCAGCCTCCCTTCTGGAATGGAGAGCATCTAAAATGGGCTTCAAGAACATTGCAGTGGAAAATAATCAGAGGTATAAAAATGAGCTGAAGGAGGTTGAATTAATCAAAGAATCATGAGTGATTAAAGGCCCAAGATCAGAAAAATCTGATAATTTGGGCTAATATAGTTTTTCTTTCCAATAGATTCGCTGTAGAACAACATTCCAATTAGTATACTTGCATCATAACATCGGCAAGGCACAAACATTTCAACACATCAATTCAGCATTTATCCATCTAATTCATTCCCCCTTAAAGACAGTAAACAAGGCTTGTAAAATTATACTGATTGCTTCAATTCAAGGGTTAATGTAAAGCCAGAGAATCTCTATTTCTATGGGGAATTCAAAAGGAATTTGCAACCTTTTGGCTGGGTCTTTTACCTCTTTTGCCCAGATCCAATTAGACACTGAAATTTAAAGAATTTTTCTATTTGGTGTCTTTTATTTTTTTTTTAATCACCGCTTCTACCACCGCCGCAATCACAATCAGCAGCAGCATCATTATCATCATCATCCTCTTTATCATCATTATTTTCTACTGTGTGTGTATTGCTGTTCTGTGTTCTTTGAGGATGTTGCAAAGAAAATCAGAGCCCATGCTTGCCCAGGGAGAGTACATTATCACACTGATAAAACTGTCAGTAAATACAAATGATGCGCATCCTAAAATGATCATCTATGACACTGACACACTAAAGGAGTGCTAGTGAAAGACAGGGCTAGAGATTTGTTAGATTCACAGATTGACTGTTCCATGAATGCAGAGCCCATGTCTGCTTTCTTTACCACTGTATACCCACCATCAAATGCAATGCCTAGCATTTGATTGGGGCTCCATAACTATTTGATGAAATGAAAATTGGGGCACAGTTGAATGGAGGATCTATCTCTAGTCATTGAGGTTAATATGCTTATTCCCAAACTTTACTGCACATTGAAATCATCTGGGATTTAAAAACTACTTATGTATGGCTCCTACTCCCAGACTTTCAGATTTAATTGGTATTGGGTACAACCTTCTCAAATGAATTTTTAGAAGTTCCTAGGTGATTTTAATGTTCAACAACTTTTGGGAATCACTGTGTCAATACGATTAAAAGAAGTCCAACTTTGCATACAAGGCAGTCCTATGCTTATGATCTCATTAAGCAATCAATGAAGTTTGCAAATGTTTACTTAGCACCTGTAATGAGGCGTTCTGTGTGGCTGTAGGGAATATGAAAGACATATGACATGACTCTTGGAGTTTCCTATTGATCTTGGAGACAAAAGATACACTAAAAATATGGTGCAAGTGAGGAGCCAAACCCGTGGCGCAGCAGTTAAGTTCACGCATTCTGCTTCAGCGGCCTGGGGTTCACCGGTTTGGATCCTGGGTGCAGACATGGCACCACTTGGCAAGCCATGCTGTGGTAGACGTCCCACATATAAAGTAGAGGAAGATGGGCACAGATGTTAGCTCAGGGCCAGTCTTCCTCAGCAAAAAGAGGAGGATTGGCAGCAGATGTTAGCTCAGGGCTAACCTTCCTCAAAAAAACAAAAAAAAACGGTGCAAGTGAAATAACATAAGTTGATAATGTAAGAGATTGAAGAATATAATTGGTATACGACTTATCAGTGAGCCAA
Organism: Equus caballus; assembly: GCF_041296265.1. Classification (NCBI taxonomy): domain Eukaryota; kingdom Metazoa; phylum Chordata; class Mammalia; order Perissodactyla; family Equidae; genus Equus; species Equus caballus. The sequence goes on from NC_091691.1 coordinate 78,336,933, forward strand.
CAAATATCAAGGGACTTAGAGGAAGGAGAAATCTTTCCTTTGAAGCTATCAGGGAAGCTTTCACAGGGGAAGTGACTTTTAAGCTGGGTCTTGAACAAAGTACGTGAGAAGAAAAGATACTCTGGGATAGAGGACAGCTCAAAGTAAGGGTACCTGAATATTCCAAGAAGTGACACAATCTCAAAAGTGATAGTTTCAAAGCATTGCTAGATAGGTAATTCAAGAGTCTCATTCTTGATAGGTTGCTAAGGATCAATGGATAGTTTCTAGAGCTATGTTTATGTCAACCACAAGCAAAATGGTGTCTCTCAGAGTCAGAATACTTAATTGGGAACTATCATTCAGACCCAGGCTGGAAAGTCTTAGCTGAGTATTAATAAGGCAGTGAAGAAAGGAAAAGTTCAACGAAGAGAAGGAAACAGGCCATTTCTAGCAGAGGTAATGGTGTGAACAAGGAGAGAATGATTGGGATGAAGTCAGGGGCCATGGAAACAGATTTTCTTGGTGGGAAAGAAATGGGGGTGGGATGGCTCCAACTTGGGTAGCTTAATAGCTGCAGCCTTGTCTTGTATCCTCTGCTTTTCCAGATGGCCATTAGCTGTCAGGCAAAATTTAACCCAAGGGTCAATGTGGCTTAATTATTGCCTTTGTTAAAGTCTTGATGACTTGCAATTTATTTTTAATAAGGTTGTCATTCATTATGTTTCTTACTTAAATGTCAAGATGGTGAGGAAAGGAGGGGAAGCTTGCCTTAATTCTCTCCTGTCATTACTGTCAACCAGTCGTTATTGGAACCCTGTTCTTTGTCTGCCGCTTTTGACAATCTATTCCTGGGGAAAGAAAGAAAATGCATTTCTGGGGGAAAAAAATGACATTAATTCCAGTAGTTTAAAGTCCCAGCTTAATAAAGAATAAATTGAAAAGAATTAGAAGATTGGAAGCAGGGCTATCTCTAGAATCTGCTAATTTAGGTACTTGCCTTCAGGGGACCCCGAGTTTATAAACAGATGGGAAGAAAGAGGTAGGTTAGTTAATTAGTACTAAAAAGATCCAATCTTTATGTATAAAAAGTTTAGTAAAATTCTTCAATTATTCTCCCTATAAATAAGAAGATGGGACTGCCTCTCTCTTCTGCTGTACTCGGAGGCAGACATTTAGAAGGATTTTTTTCTTTCATATTTGTGTATTCCATTACCATAGTAGGTTGATAAGGGGGGGGAGAGCATGATTGGGAAGTGGGGAGGTGATACACAGTCCCAACCTCTTCCTCAGTTCCTTTAGGATGAACTGAGCTGGGAGTTTGGAATTGGGGTGTTCACAATACAGTGGGATCAGCAAACTTTTTCTGGAGGACCATAGGATAAATCTTTTAGGTTTTGTGCAGTACATATAGTCTCTATCATGCAGTCTTTTCTGTGGTGGTGTTGGTTTGTTTTGTTTTGTTTGACAGCCCTTTAGAAACGTAATTTTTTTTTTTTCCACTTGAGGGCTGTACAAAAACAACTGTGTGCCTCTATCGGGGGCGTATCGTCTATGTTGTTTTCTTTGGTGTAGAGAAAGGCTCGTCATTTGCAATACTCCACATGTCTGAGAAGGGGAGGAAGAACAGTGGCCCAGAGGTGAAGAACACCTTTCCTCTACTCTATACACTGCTCATTCCCTTTCTTTTGCCTATTCAAATATGAAGAGTTCCCTTGTGATGCATGTGATAATTTTCACTTTAGGCTGTTTTTGGTTGACCTTCTAGGCTAACTGGAATTGAAGTCAATTCAATACAGACTAAAAATAATAAGAACTAACATTTATTGGATGTTCCATATGCTTGTTCTAAATCCTACACGTGTTCCCTTCAAGCTCCTATGAAGTAATGTTATCATTCCCATTTGACAGTTGAGGAACCTGAGGCAGAAAGAGATTCAATTACTTGCCAAGGTCATAAAGCTCATGAACAGCAGCACTTGGATTGGACTCCATGTGTTCTAGCTCCACATTCCACACCCTTAATTATGATACCCTCTTACTTCACTTACCGCATATTGAATGCTGGCATGTACCAACAACTTTCCATAAACTTATGGCATTTCTGCCAGTCAGGATAAACCAGATGGATGCTTCCATAACAAATCTCAATGGCTGTACACAACAAAGGTTTACTTCTACGCTTGTGCCATATTTCACATGGCAGAAAATCCTACCCCAACACAATCACTCAGTATCCAGGCTGTTGGAGTGACCACCATCTTGTATCTGCACCTTCTGGAACACACAGCCTCCTCAGTCTCTGCCTGTGGCAGGGTAAGAAGGAAAGTGAGAATCTCACATGAAAGTTTCACTGCCCAGAAGTGATCCACGTCGCTTTTTATTCATGTTTGTAGAACATGTTTTATTCATGTTACTTTTCCCAACCTAACTGAATAGGGGCTGGGAAATGCAGAGGCGAAGGGGCTATTTGTGCATCCATTTCTCTGCTATAGCTCTTCGTCATAGGCCATGTATCTTCATATACAATAACTTGTTCAACCTTTATAAGCCTTTCAGAAAGACAAAGCAGGCATGCTTACCTCTGTTTTCTAGTTGAGGAGGCTAAGGTTAACAGGGGTGCGGTGTTCTGTCCGAGACGAATGACTGAACAATAGAAGGAGCAGGACTTTGGGTTTAAGACAAATTTTGGTTTGAAACTGGCTTCTGTTGCTAACTTGCAGCAAATTACTTAACCTCTTTGGGTCTCCCTGTACTAATCTTTGTAGCAGGAACGCTTATTCCTACCTTATAGATTTGTCAAAAAGACTAAATGAGAGGTACATAAAGTGCTTTGCCTTATGCCTGACTCAGAATAGGTTCAATTAAGTGATAACCCACTTTGATCTTTTTTCTCAAGCTTCCATATCTTGTTGGGGCAGGACTGGGAGAAGCATTCAGGGGCCTAGGCTCTAAGTCAAGTGTTTTCCCCACTATCACTCTGTGCTATGTGTAAAAGACCCTCTAAAGGAAGCATAAGAAGAGTGTCTACATGGGGCTGAGTTGAGATTTTCATACATGAAACAATGGGAGAATACTATGATCCTACAAAATAAGATAAAGATAGTCCGTACTATAGCAATTTAGAAGGGAGTTTATGTGGCTTGAAATAATAAAGAATTACAGACGAGTTCTGTAGACTTCACCTGCTCTGTCATAGGTTCTACTATTTGTTCTCTAAAGCATGGTATTATCCAGGGCTCCATCCTTGATTCTTGGTCCCCCTATTCTGCATGCAATCGCATGATCATTGTACCCAAATTCCTAGCATTGATTACTGTCTATGTAATGGTTCCACAAGCCTACATCTTTTCACTGAGATCCTGGCCCATATGTGTCTACTTGATATTTCTGCCTGACTGTCCAACATACATTGAAGTTACTGTCTCCAAACCTGAGCTCCTCATCTTCCTCACCCAAATCTGCTCATTCTGTTCTACATCATTTCAGTGATTTGTACAACCATCCTTCCAGAGGTCGAGCCAGAACTATTGGATTCATTTTAGGGTTCTCCCTCACATCTATTTAACATGGCACCAAATTCTACAAATTTTACCACCTCTTTAATACATGTCCTCCCCCTATTTATCTGCTCCTTTCTATTCTAAGCCACTCACTGGTTTCAACCTGGAGGGCAGCATTTATCTTCTAACCAGACTCCCTGCTTTTATTCTGACCACACTTCAGTCCATTCTCACAATCCAGCCAGAAGGAACTTTCTAAGATGTAAATCTGATTGTATCCTTCATTTACAGTCCTTCAATAACTCCCCACAGGTTTTGAGATAAAAAGCAAACATCTTATCTTAGTCACCAGACTGTTTATCAGTCCCTCACCTCATCTCTGGACTGCCCAGAAGTCCAGCGTTCATGCCAGCCAGATCAAAACACTAGCACTTTCCTGAACCCAACATATTACTTCCTGTTGCAGTACCTTCACACCTCAAAATTTTGGCCTCAAATGTCCTTTCTCACGTCTCCAGCTCCTATTTGACCTTCAAGACTCAGCCCAAGAAGGAATTCATCTCTGGTTTGTTTTAAGGACCTCCTATGCTGTTGTGACACCCACTTATGACTTGTACTATAATTTTTGATATATTTGTCTTTTCCCCGTTAACTACTAGATAAGTTCTATCTCCTGGTTAAGAGCAGAAGAAGCACACTCAGATTTTCTTAGGATTACAAGAATACAAAGGGATTAATGGAGGACAAAAACCACTTCGGTGGCTGTGTATGCAGTCCCATAGGAGAACTATAATGTCATTTATCATCATTTAAGTTATAATAACTCTGGATGTTCAGTAGCTCCTCTTGCGAATTAATAATAATTTTCTAGACCGCCCTGTTTGTGACTCAGCAGCAGCCTAGTCTTGGCTTCTCTTTCTTACCTGCCTCTTTATTCTGCTAGCAACTCTCTCGCGGCTTCTGCTTAGACAAAGCTTCTGTTACGTTGTGGCTTCTAATGTCTCATAGCTTCTGATTAGTATCTTCTCTTGGTGTGTCTCTCCAGTTTTGTTTCTACTTTTTGCATACATATCTGCTTCTAACATTAAAAGTCTCTTTTATTGGGTATACACATTACTTTCCAATGTTGACTATTCTTGTCCCATACCAGATAATTGCAGAGATCTCTCTGATTCAGTTAGCAGTAGGCAGGGCAGTGAGGTCCCGTGGTATTAACCACACCCACCTACATAGACCATGTCCTTCATCATGAGGCTGCAGGCATGGTAAGGACCCTAGGAAACATCAGAAGGGGGTGTTTTGAGCTAATTCAGGATGTAGTGTCCCAAAGGATCAGAAATATGCTTGGTACCTGGTGTATAGTCAATAAATATTAGATGAATAAATGATTAATTAATGCTGAAGAATAATAAGACTTGACTGAAGGGAAGGAGGAGGAGAAGGCATTGCTAATTGATGGGGAGAAGGGGCAACTATAAGCCAAATCACATTTCTAAGATCATTATTCAGAAGGATTTCAAAGTTACCAATTTTACGTGGCCCTGGGCTAGTAAGCATCTTTGAAATTATTTTGATGAGTTGATAGAGCACTTTGATAGCTTCTGGACAGAAAACTGTATAAGACTTAATTTTGTCTTCCCTGATGCCATTAATTTAGAAAACTTGTCTCAATACCTATATGACGTACTATATAAACGTATGTATATATGTATATACATGCATGTATATATATATATATATGCACACACGCACACACATATACATACAATTTGTTAGATAAGCTCTATATCTGATAATTATAGGTTAGTGGCAATAACAATAAACTGACAATTTTATTGTCATTAACCAGGTCTTATGATTCTTGGCTGAGTAGCTTGAATGCCTTGGTTGTTCTATGCATAGTGTCAATCTGAGGAAAGAAAAGGGCAGTCAATTCACGGGAGTCGTGGCTGCTGCTGCATTAGTGAAAAGGTTGTGTGATCCAGCCATCGTTAATGGGCTGCCTATTTGAGAATGTCTAGGACTTTAAGGTCTTTTAAAACAGATTGACATAATTAGACAATTGAGGCAATTATCTGAGTCTTTGGGTTAAAAATAACTTCCCTGCCTCAAATTTCTAGACATTTCAGATAAAAACAATACTTTTTTCTGATTGGATGAAGCTAATTAATAGTCAAGGTTGTGGCCCACACAAGGATGAATTAACTGAGTTCTACCTGGAAAGCTTTTGAGCCATCTTTTTTGTTTTCGGATGTACTCCACAATTTGTGTCTGTTTCATCCAGATACCTGGAACTTAACGGATGTGTGGTTAGGGATTCCCTTCATTTCCCTGAAACCCTTGCCTGGTTGAGGTCTTTTGAAGGAGAAATGTGGGAAGATTGTGCTACTGGGAGGACTCCTCAGAAACATCAAGCCCTGAGTTCTACCTGAGACGGCTCTGAGCACTGCAAGTGGAGCAGATGGACCCCCGTGTTCTCCCATGAATATAGAAAGGAACTACGTGTGGTGGACAAAAGCAGAGTACTAGGAAGTGGGAGAGTTAGATTTATCACTGTTTAGCTGTGTGATCTTGAGAAAGCCACCAACTGAGGAAGAGCCTTTTTTTCCTCATCCATCAAAGAAGATGTCTGGATTAGATGGTCTGGCAAGAAGACTTTCATCACCAAATGTTGTTTTCTAATTTAAATCAGTGTAACAGTTCATTCTTGGCTGATGTAGACAAAATCCCTATCCTCAGCACATGTCCACACCAACATCTATTTCTTTTATACCTTCTCTTTCATGGGAGTTTTATTTTGTAAGAGGGTAAGAGTTTTGGTGGGAAGAAGGGAAAATAAATGTGTAGGGACTTTGTCCCCAGACCAGGTCCCTCAAATGGACTTTCGACTCCTATAAACTGAAGCATTAAAGAGGGAAGCTGTTGCTATGTGTTATGGGCTGAATTCTGTGCCCTCCTCAAATTCATATGTCAAAGTTTCAATCCCCAGTATCTCAAAATGAAGGTATACTTGGAGATTAAGTTAAAATGAGGTCACTAGTGTGAGGCTTTAATCCAATATGACTGGTGTCCTTTTAAGAAGAAGAGATTAGGACACAGACATGCATGAGCACAGAGGAAACCCTGTGAGTACACAGTGAGTAGCGGCCATCTGCAAGCAGAGAGCAGCCTCATAAGAAACCAACCCTGACAAAACCAAACCAACCTTGATCTTGGACTTCCAGTCTCCAGAACTATGAGAAAATAAATTTTTGTTGTTTAATCCACCCAGTCTGTGGTATTTTGCTATGGTAGCCACGGCAAACTAATATGCTATTGTTCAAGAGAGCTGCTACGATGCTCTTGACTCAGCAAAGTAGGGGCAGAATGAGGCACAGAGAGGAGAAGAAAGCCCTAATTCCTGATGCCCCCGGCAACTGGAGCCCCGAAGGCTGGGATTTGGGCACTTCCAGAGGCAGAATTACTTATCTGGACATTGACATTCTTCTTATTATGGTCAGTGGCCATAGCTCATTATCTCAAGGAGCTTTGCAGGAAGCAGCTAACATGGACAAGTGGGAGCCACAGATGGAAAGCCAAAATGTGGCAAGAGACAGATAAAGAGTTATATATCTCGGGAGAGTCTAGAGACATCCAGCAGTCTCTTAAGTGGAGTGATATTCTGCTCTCAATAGGGTGTTGACTATGAAACCAATGGACATTTGGATCACACAAGTATTACAAAGAACCCATATTGCACCATTTCTATGATATTTCATGAAAATACAAGCACTTAGTACGAATAACTTGCATAAGTCCTCAAGATGTTGCACCTCAGGTTTCCCCAAGTCCCAATAAAAAAATTTCCAAATGATTGATCTTCAAACTATCATAATGTCTTCACATAGCATAATTGTTCTGCATTTAAACCAAATCTCCTATGCTTTAATGATTAGATCTTTTCACCCCCTTTAAATTATAAGCAAAATTGATTCTTCAGATCAATATTCCCTGGGGCACAAGAAGCTGGGCTGCTGGTGGAGGCTGAGTGGGCTTGTCTGAATGTTAATTGTTGCTCCTGATGTCTCCCGCAGCCAGGATGCTGCTCCCATTTTCAGAGCCAAACTCTGGCTACATGTCAAAATCTATAGCAAAACACCAGAGTCATTTTTCTCCAGACCCATAAATAAAAGGAGATTAATCACATTTGTCTCCCTTACTACCTTTTCAAGAAAGCATTTTTAAAAAGCTGCTTGTTGACTTAACTTTTGGAGGCCATAGAGCATGGTAAATGATGATGGAAAGGTTTGAAAAGGCCTGCGAAAATGTTCTAAGCTTAGGGCGCTCTCTACTCAGTCTCAATTCTCTCCTACTCAGATCTTCGTTGGCAAAGCAAATTGGGAAACTGAGGCAAACAATTGAGAGCGGTGGTTCTCAAAACATGGTCACCAGACCAGTAGCAATAGCTGCTCCTGAGAACTTGTTAGAAATTCAATTCCTTGGGGTCCATCCCAGACCTACTGGATCTGAAACTCTGAGAGAGGGGCTGGGCAATCCGTGCTTTAACAAGCCCCCTGGGTGATTCTGACTTGGTTTGGGAACCACTGCTCTGAACAACTCAGCGGTGAAAATTTTCTTGAAATTTCTGAGGAAAAAGTCTCCGTGGTTCATTCTTCCCTCCCTTTTCCTAAACTTGACCCACACAAAAGACTCAGATCCTCACAGCCCACCTCCTCCTTATAGGATCTCTCCAAGAATCAGATTCTTTCCTGGTTTTATTTGCATCACTCCAGTTCTTCATATACCTCCCTCCCTTCTAATGTTCAAAAGAACTCAATGTGCACCCCATAAGTTCAGCAATTAAGTCTCTATTTTCGTGCATGTGTGATTTAATTTTTTTCTTTAAACTCCATGATGCTTACCAGTAGGGTTGAACATATAAAGACTTTTTATATAAATGATAATACCTATTTTAAAGTGCTCCTGTGTGACAGATACTAGGCAACCGCTTTACAAACTTTATTTTATTAGAGCCCAAAACAACCTATTTTATAGATGACAAAATGAAGTCAGAAGTTAAATAACTTTTTCAAGGTTCTATAGGGGCAGAGTTGTACTCACACAGACCCTATCCAGTACCACTACTTGGAATAATGAGTCAACACTTGCTGATGGAATTAGAGGGAGCTACTCAGCTGGGATGATCTGTCTGTTAGGCACAGGTCTCTACTATGTAACTGAAAATAGAAATGTGACAATTACACTTTCCACCTGCTTTGTTTCTCCAGAAGAGATACTGAATTGGCAATAAGAGATCCACAGTCTCCTGCCTGGCATTTTGTGTGAAGAAGGCACAGTGTCAGATAACCGAGGCTGAAATTTTGGTCTCTTACAGGAAAAAGAATTTTCCTGATCCTTATAGGGCTTGAATTTATGACAGGGCTTCATTAATAATATTCATTAGATAAACTAGCTGACTCATGTCAACTGAGTCTGGCCCTTTATTGAGAAGTGGGAGAGTGACTTTAAATACTTTGATTTCAGGTTTCCATTAGTCATGTAGGAAAAATAAACAATTGCTGGATGTATGAAAAATGCTGATTCTGAGTTAGAGAAGTGATTGGCTTTGGGATTGGCATGAATATTTGAACAAAAGTTCATGTGTAAGGGTACCAGGTACCAGGTAGGTACATAAAAATTTGTCTGGGGTGTGAGTTTCATGTGTCAATGGCAGAGCTCTGGAAGACCCTGCTATCCACTGTGTCTAGTGCAAGAATTCTTAAAAAGATGACACAATTCTCTCTTCTCAACAAGAAAATGCTTTCATCTAGGAAGGCAAAGCCTTTCTAATCCCTTGATTTTCACTTCTTCCCTCCACACTGGTATGGTCCTGAAAAAACTCTTCCAAATCCTGCATGGCAGGGGTCTTATAGAGTACTAGGGAACAAGGCTGAGTGTTGTAGGAAACTCTGGGGAAGGGAGTACCTGCCAGGTCCATTTCTGCACTGTTGAGCTCTGTACCTAGGAAAAATTACTTGAAACCTCCTTCAACCTTAATTTCCTCATCTGTCAAATGAGAAGACTGGAACAGATACTGTCTAGGAGTAGGTTATCTGTTTTGAGGGATAGACAAAATTCTTGAGATTGACGTTAGAAAAAGCCAGTAAAAGTCTCTGGTATCATGTCAAGATTCATCATGACAAAATGGATTTTTCTCTGATTTAAGGTAATTGTCCTCATCGTGTATTAACTAGAGTCATTCTTTGTGTTTCTGTGATTATTGTGTTGCCTAAATAGGGAAAGTTAGGAGGAGAAAGTCACTTTCCTTTTTACTTTATTTTTTTTTTATTGAAGTAATTTGGTTTATAACATTATATACATTTCAGGAGTACATCATTATATTTTGCTTTCTGTGTAGACAACATAATGTTCATCACCCAAAGACTAATTGCCATTGTGGGGGACTGGAATTGGCCACCCCAAGATATGTCTCTTTGGCATGAGGAATATTTTGGGTTGGTTACTTTTAAAAACTGCAGACAGGAAAGAAACTCTGAAAAGTAGAATTTACTTTACCCTTTGTTAGGAGACATTTACATTTGTAAGGGAAATCTCGATCTGTAAAGGTGTCTCCATCTCTATACCAGGAAGAAGGGGGGATGACCTTATCTCTAGAAACTCTTAATCAATGCAGAAGGCAAGGACTTAAATCTGCATAATAATCTTACTCTTGTTTACTGTACTTGTCTGGTAACCTTCTGTAATGGACTCCCCCCACCTCCCACACCCTCCTTTGTCTTTAGCTGAAGATGATATTTAAGGTGGTGGCTTCAGCCATTTGGGTGAGTTGCTCAGTTTGCCTGAGCCTCTCCCATGTATACATGTTATAAAGCTTTGTTTAATTTTCTCCTGTTATTCTGTCTCCTGTGAATTTAATTCGTTCTCCAGCCAGAAGAACCCAGAGTGGGTAGAGGAAATGTCTGCCTCCTCTACACTATCCATCACCATACCCTGTCAGCTCTTTTGCCCTCCTCCTCCCGCCCTTCCCCTCTGGTAACCACCAATCTAACCTCTGTTTCTATGTGTTTGTTTGTTTTGTTGTTGTCATTGTTTTTATCCTCTACTCATGAATGAGATCATACAGTATTTGACTTTCTCCATCTTTTTACTTTATTTAAATTTAGTTTTGAATTTAATTTTATCCACACATATACATTTGTAAATTTCATTATTCATGTTTTTTAAAGTGTCCCTTTATTTCCCAGTTTTGTTCCTTGGATTTTCTTTTCCCACTCCACACACACATATCAATATCCTCTTCATTTTCCAAAACCCACGAAAGATGTGTGTGCTCTCATATTTTCCCTCTGCTCATTTAAGGAGTGTATACACATACTGGATTTTTTTTTTTGAGTCTTTGTTTGGAATGAAACAATATAAGGAACATTTTCCTACATCATTTCTTACTCAACAATACTTCATCAAGATCTTTAATCGGGTGGCTTTAATTCATTTTTTAAAACCACAACGTAGTATTCCATGGTATGACTGTACCATACATTATCCAGCCATTCTGCTACTAAGAGACAAATAATTTACTTCCTGTTTCTATCCATCCTAACAAGGAAGAATTAAGAAGTGCTGGGTTAAAGACTTCATTACATTTTAACAGCTATTAGATTGTTTTCCAAAAGGCCCACAGCACTTTAAGATCTACCAATAATTTATGAGAATAATTCCTTTTCCACATATCCCTACAAACAGAAGATACTATAGTGCCTTTTAGTTTTTATCAGGATGACATAAAATAGTTATTACTTTATTTTTCATTTACTTGAGTTTTCATCAGTATGAGAATCTCTTCACATATTTGGCCAATTTGACTTTTTCATAAATTATTCATTTGTGTCCTTTACCCATAATTTTCTCTTCCTGAATTGTCTCTCTTGGTAAGAGTTCTGGGTATATTAAGGGAACTGTTCCTCCGTCTTACATCTGTGTTACATTATCCCTCCCAATATTGATATTGATTTTATTTATGGTATCTTTCTTGATGCACAGTTCTTTTAACTTTCAATTTTCCACAAATGTTTGTGTTCTTTTCAGTTTGAGTTTTCAGTCTTGATTAAGAAAGTTTGCCTGAACCCCACATTGTATTATAGCCTTCTTGATTTTCTTTCACAATGTTCATTATTGAGATTGACATTAGAAAAAGCCAATAAAAGACTTTGGTATCACTGTCAAGATTGATCGTGACAAAATGGGTTTTTGTCTGATCTAAGGTAATCATCCTCATCATGTGTTAAGTAGAGTTGTTCCTTCTGTGTTCCTGTAATTACTATGTCACCTGAGTAGGAAAAGGAAGGGGGAGAAATTCATTTTTTTAATTTTATTTTTTGTTATTGAAGTAACATTGGTTTATAACATATGCATTTCAGGTGTGTTTAATAATAATGTTTATTAAGTTTTAAATTTAAGACTAATCTACACAAAAATTTTAATTTAAGATGGAGGTCTAGTTTTATTTTGTTCTGGATGGATGACCACCTCTGCCAGTATCATTTTTGAAATCTTAGAACTACTGATTTTGCAACGTACTTAACATGCTGGGATATGAATCTGGATACTCTGTTCTGCTTGAATATCCAATTTTCCGATTTTTTTTTATCTGGAAAGGCAAGTTAGCCTTCATGCTTCTTTTCTTATTTTTCATGACTTTCTTGTCTATTCTCAGTCTTTTGTCCTTTCACAATTTTTTACTAATCGGAATTGAATTAATTACATACTAATTTTCGGAGGAACTATATTTCTATTTTATTGAACCCTTCATATCTAAGTATGTTGTGCCAGGTCTTATTTATTTGAGTAATATACTTAAATGAATAAAACTAAAGAAAATTAAAGTAAATATAAGTCCTATACCTTTTCTTTTCAAATCTGTTCCTAAGTATTCATTGGTTTTATTCAGATTGTAAATATAAATGTTTTTCCATTTGTGGTTACTTATTGATAAAAAAGAGAAAAGCTATTGATTCTTATATATTTGTCCTGCATCAATTCATCTTACCAAACTCTCTTCTTAATATGATGAGATTTAAAATTTTTTTACTAACATCTCATGAGTTTTCTATCTATAGTCATTCAGATCTCATGAGTTTTCTGTCTACAAAGTCATTCAGATTTTATCTTTCAATGTTTATATAAGTTATTTAATTTTCTCAGTTTATTGCATTTACTGAAACTGCCAAGTCAATTTTAAATAGTAACAGTGACCATGGAGTTCTCTTTATAGCTCTTGATTTTTAATTGAAATAATTTTTTGTTGCATGTTATTTGTGGGTTTTGATAAATGAGCTTAATCAAATATGTCATTTATTTATAATGATTATACTTAATCTTTTATTAGGCATATATGATGAATTTTATGAAATTGCTTTTCTAGAACCCATCATTTATTTTTTCTGCTTTTATATTTTGAGTGGATTACATTAATACATTTCCTGATATTAAAACACTATTGCTTCCCTGGAATAAGTTCAGCCACTTCATAATGTACTGTGTTTCATATATTGTCAGACTCCGTTTTATAAAGTTGTATTTAGAATTATTATTTTATTCATAAGTGAGATTGGTCCACAGTTTTCTTTTTTACACCATCTTCTCAGCTTTTGATAACAAAGTTATGCTGATTTCAAAACTGAATTAGAAAGAGTTCATTTTTTCTGTTCAAAAGAGTTTGTTTCCTGTTTTTTAAAGATTAGACAGATATCTAATGAGATTTCTAATTCTTTACTTTTTACTATTCTTAATAAATTTAATTAAAAATTTTTTTTTAAAGATTGGCACCTGAGCTAACATCTGTTGCCAATCTTCTTTTTTTTATTTCCTCCTTTTTATTCTCCCCAAAGCCCCCCAGTACATAGTCTTATATTCTAGTTGTAGGTCTTTCCGGTTGTGCATGGCTTGATGAGTGGTGCTAGATCTGCACCCAGAATCCAAACTGGTGAAACTCTGGGCCATGGAAGTGGAGCTTGGGAATATAACCACTCAGGGGCTGGTGCCTCTTCATGAATTTTAGTAGTTTGTATTTCACCAAGAAATAATCCATTTTCTCTAGGACCCCAAAATTTTCTGCCCCAGACTTGCAAGTAGAATTCCTTTCCCTTGTATCTTTGCTTATGATCTCAGTGTCAGGCCTAGACTTTATTTTGCTTCTTTTTTAATGATCAGGAACATAAAAGGCTTTTTCTAATGTGTTAGGCCTTCAAAGATCTATGTTTATTCTTTCTAAAATTCTTTCTGTTATATATTTCAAAAATTTTAGCTTTTATTTTCTTATTTCCCTCTCTTTGGAGTCAACCTATCCCTCTCTCCCTAAATTTCTTAAGGTAAGTTCTTAGTTCTATTCTTGCTTTTCTTCTTTAATTATAGAGATTTTTAAGGTTATACATTTTCTCCTAAATATTGTTTTCATTGTATCCTGTAAATTTTGGTATGGTGTATTTTCCTTTCAATTAATTGCTTTATAGAAAAATTATAATTTCCATGTTAATTTTAGCAAGAGATATATGGGTAGCTTTTAAAAAAACTTTGAAGCAGCTAAGAGATTTTCTGTTACTTAAATTTTTTCCCCTAATTTTATTGCCTTTTGATCAGAGAATATAGCTTATAAATATCTACTATAAATCGTAAGGTTTTTGTTGTGGTCAAATATTTGATTTTTTTTTACATATTACCAGAATTTACTAAAAAGCATATTCTCCAAAAGATTTAAGGCTCTCTTAAATAATTTAATTCTTCTATATTTTTACTTTTATTTTTGATTTTTGATCTACCAAAATTGACTAATCTGGAGAGTTTTACAGTTTTTCACTAGAATTATATACTTTATCAAATTCTTCCTGTTTTTCTAACAATTTTGGTTTATGTATTTAACTGATATATTTTTGATTTTCACAGTTTAAGACCATTTTACTTGCTTTCAAGTGTTTGTTTTATTATTCAAATTGACTGACTTTATCTCCATCAGTGGTTTTAATCTTCAGAACCAAGTTGTTTGCTATTAATTTTGCCTCTTTTGCCATCAGATTGTTTACACTGGACTGGTCTCTCTTTGTCCATTTCTTACATTAAACTTTTTTTATCACTTTATTTTATGGGTGTTTCTTCTACATAGGTTATAGTTAAGATCTGCTTTTAATCTGACCGCTTTTACCTTTTAATGGGAAAATTGAGTGTATTTTTGTTTAATGTTATAACTTTTATGCTTGGTTTTGTTTTTCAGACCAAAGTTTCTCAACTGGAGCACTACTGACGTTTTGGGATAGATAATTCTTTGTTGTGAAGGCTATCCTGTACATTGTAGGATGTTTAGCAGTTTACCTGACTTCTACACACCAGATGCCAGTAGCATCCCCCTCCAGTTATGACAACCCAAAATTTCTCCAGATGTTGACAAGTGTCCTTGGTCGGGGAGGTAGTGTCTCCCCAACACTGTCCCCTCAACCCCTCAGTTCAGGTCTGCTTTATACCTTTTGAAAGCCTCAGTTGTCTCACTCCAGGCCTAGCATTTCTACACGTAGGTTGTTCTGCATATTTGTCTGTTGAGGGCAACTTCATCTGGGTTACGTGCACCTAGGGTGACCAACCATCTGATTTGTCTGGACTGAGTGGATTCCTGGGACATGGGACTTTCGGTGGTAAAATCAGGGAAAGTAGGATGATTTGGTCACGCTCGATGCACTTCTCCAATGTTGTTTTTGTACAATTTAGACTTGACCTAGGAGAAGAGTATATAAGGTTCATTCAGCTACTAACACAGTTCTCATTTTTCACTGTTTCCCCAATCAATGCATCCTGGCCCAAGTACATTCTGAACTCAAAATTGTGAAATTGTATTAAAAATCCAGACATTTGTCTCTGACAGTTGTACTAACATGCTCTTAGACAGCTATAAGGCCCTATATCCCTTTAGATGTAATCATATCTATGTGTTACAATATTTATTGTTTACCATTGTTTACTCTTAATCTTCCTTAATCTTAAAATTCCTTCTAGATGACTTGTTGTTTCATTATTCTCCTCTAACAAAGTATTTTCCTCAGGTAGGGTACTTGTGTAAAGTACTCCTTGAGTTCTTGCTTATCCTTGAATAAGTTTATTTTACCTTAATAGGTAAATGGTAACTTTGCTAGGTTGAGAATTCTTGAGTTCCAGTTCTTTTCTCTCCTAAGTCCTTTTCTCGCACGGTCTTCAGGCTTGTAGGATTGCATATGGGCAGACTGATGCCAGTTTGATTCCTTTAGATTTGTGCTCATATGATTTTTTTCTTGTCCTAGTTTTATTTATTAAAACAATAAGCACATATGACTCTTCTATCTAATATCTCTTCACTGCTAGTACCAAAGATTTGATCTTGTGGTGGTAGAGAGAACAGAGCATTAGGGGGTGAAAAGAATGGCATCGCACCCTCTTTAGCCTAAGGGCAAGGATCCATTTTTCAACAAATATTTTTAAGTGTTAATATTTGTTAAGGAATTCTCTACATGTTCCCTTAAAAAAAATCCATTTGGCTTTTTTTCTGGAAGTTCTGTCTCTACTCTGCCCCTGCCCAGAGAAAATAGGTATGAGTGGCCTGTGGGAGGCAGAGTGTCTTCTTGTCACCCAGGTGCTGACAGTTCTCAAGAGCAGGAGAAGTCCTGCCTGTGGTCTCGAGCCTCTTCTGTGTCAGAATGCCATCTGAATAGTGTTGTCATGAGAATGTGACACCTGGAAGGATTATTGAGAAAATTCAGATTCCGGGTCAAGTGTCTGAGATTCACTGGTGTATTCACATTAAATACAGAAGAGACCCGCTCATCTCTGAGCTGAGCTCCTCTTCCTTTCTGAAGCAATTTTGAAAGCGCATTTTATAATAATCTTATTTTCTGAAGAAACTAGAGAGGGTGGGAAAGAAATGAGGCAAAAGTCCTTTGAAACCTCTGTGACCTCACAGCTGGAAATGGAAGGGAAACAAGTCAATTTTGACACTTTGAGTATTAAGAGCCATCAAGAATGCACAGAGGGCTTTTATCCCATCGTCTGGGGTCCCCTATTTTTGGATGAGTGGCTTTGAAAGTGAACTCATCCAGTAAGATCCCATTCCTCTGCTACCTTTACCATGAAGTTTGCAGCAGGAAATGATTTCTCCCTGTTTTGAATCCTGAGAACACTTTAGGTCACTCATGACCTCCTGCTGTCTTGGGTCTTGAGTTATTTTTGTTCACAGCTTCTTTTTCCCTTAGTGGGTAGTTGTTTCAGGCAGGGGCTGTCTGATCCACGTCTGTATTCTCCTCAGGCTTTAGTCCAGCATCTGAAGCATAATACGTGTTCGATACTGACAGAGGTGGATGGATGACTAAAAGAAAGAAACTCGAATCCACCTACTTGATTATTATTTTTGCTTGGGGTCAACTCCCTTCATCTCTTTGGTTAATGTTAGTTTTAGGTCTATGTTCCATTCCATTTCTATACACCTTCAAGCCATCCATAGTTTTTCTTCTGCTAATTTACTATGGTGCTTATTTAAATCCAGATCAGAAAGATCTTGCATTAAATAAGCCTCCAGGATGTCAATAAACATCACGTAGCTGTAAAGTATCTTCTAATTGTTAATTTGCATTCTGAAAGTTTTCCAATTTTTTTCTCCTCTCTTCCCCTCTTATTCTTCCTATCCTTGTGTCTTCTTTACCTCCCTTTGGCCATCCCCTCTTGCCCACCCACATATACAAATACACACCTGTCATTTTGTTTATGGAAAAATAAGGATATTATGTTCCATTTCTGTTATGAATTTCCTTAGGGTTGCTTTTTGTTAAGATTAAAGATGTTCTTCCCCTAGTACAGAAAACATCTTAATAGGATATGGATTTTAATGTGGGCACAGAGAATAGGAGAGAATTGGGATTTTACAAGACTCCACTATATCACAGGGCTTTGAACATACATCTGTGAGTTACAACAGAAAACATTGACTGGAGTATTAGTCTTTAACTCCTTCTTATTTTCAAGCTATTTCCAAAATCTTTATCCTGACCATCTTAAAACAAATAAAAAGCACTTTTCAAGTTCTAATGATTTCCACCAAGAATATTCCCTTAGCTACAGGGCTTAGTTTCTGAGCTTACGTTATGATTAGATCTACATATTGACAGAGTTCTCCATCAACCTTCAGAAAAGGACAACCAGATGCATCGGGAATTGGGAACTATGGATCTGTGTACAACAGGACTTCAGTTACTAGGTATTTTATATTCTCTGTTAGTGTTATATGTTAGTGTTATTATATATTCTGTTTTGTTTGAAACAAAGGAAAATCAGCTGAAACTAGGACACAGAAAGGAACTTATTGGATTTTCTGTACCTAACCCCGGTATTAGAAAGACAAATGTATAGTCATGCATCAGTGCAACTGGATACAGGGTCTGGAAACTTCCAGCTTTTCTTTCTTCACTGTTTTTCTCTGTATGTTCATTGCTTCATTGAAGCAAACTACCTTCCCCTACAGGACTGGATGCATGGCCACCAGCAGCTCCAATGCCCTGCGTCTCTCACTTTTGCTTCCACGGAGAGACTGAAAGTCAGT
The DNA here is from genome assembly GCF_041296265.1 of Equus caballus. Classification (NCBI taxonomy): domain Eukaryota; kingdom Metazoa; phylum Chordata; class Mammalia; order Perissodactyla; family Equidae; genus Equus; species Equus caballus. The sequence goes on from NC_091691.1 coordinate 78,355,017, forward strand.
CTTTTGGTCCAAATCCAAAAACCATTGAACAATACGTTAAATTGACCCATCTTGGATGGGGAGCTAGGCCTAGGTCCATCAGTGGTCACCCCAGCCCACTGTCAGTAAATCCATGTTGATACCCATATATTTGAACCCCTTGTTTAAGATAGTGGAGAGACTGTTTCCAGAAGACCAAAGCTGCTGTTCTGAGCAGACCAAGTATTAGGTGTCTATTTTTCCTGTGAAGGATGAGGGGCAGACTTTTGAGAGAAGAAACTGTATAAGGAAGAATTTGTAAGCCATAGAAATTACTTCTTGCTGCTTGGTGAGGAGGTCTCCTGAGGGTGAGAATTCTAGGGATAAGTATCAAATAATCTTTTTTTTCCTGAAGTTGATTCAACTGTCTCTTTTCCTTTGAACTCTAAAATTACAATACCAGGCACAAAGCGTTGTGCTCAGTAAACCCTTGTAAACTTGACTTAGAGCCCTTAGCATTTGAACTCTACAATCCCACACGAAATTATGCAATGGGCCTCCAATATTCATGGGGTATGATTTGTGGTTTCTCATGTGTCTCAAGTCACTTTGGGTAAAAGATTTGTGGCAGGAGGAAATAGAAAGTAACGACCAGGGGGATGTCAAACTCAGATTCTGCAGGACCTTAAATGTCCTGACTGAAACCATGACTTGGTCAGGATGGGTCTGTCCTCTCAGTGTGTTTAACAAGAAGATTCTCCAAAGATCTACAAAATAGTCAAATTTGATATTTTCCAGTTTTAAACTTCTGTTTCAAGGTCTAAGAAAGCAAACTGACATTTTCCAATAATGATGATACTTGGTATTTTTTGTTTGGAACAAGACGGCTGGGAATGTGCCCATGTAAGGTAAGGGTGTCGTAGTTTGTCACATCCCTGGAAATCATGTCAAGGGAACTGGCATTGGAGAAAGTGGACTGTTCTGTATAAAGAAGCAAACCCTTCATAAAATATTAGGTTATTATGTCCCCAAAGTGTGCAGATGTCTATTCACTTAAAATATCTTTATAGTACTGAATTAAATTAATCTTTGTGGGGAAACTGAAACTCCATCCTACATTTCTTCCTCATAGCGTCTCGGCATCAGAAAGACTTTTATGTTCATCTAGTTCAATGTTTCTCAAACTTTAAATGTGTATCAGAGTAAACTGAGGAGTTCATTAAAAATTTAGATTTCTGGGGCCATCCTAAATGTTCTGGTGCAGGAAGTTGGTGATGGACGGCAGCATAGAATCTATTGATTTTTTGACCATCAAGTCACATAGACTGAGGCAGACAACCTGCAACCACATTGTGAGAGATACAAGTCTGGCTCCATCTCCCTCCCAAAAGGTTGCCTTTTCAGTCAGTGGACATGTACCCTCATCAGCTGAGTGTTCACCTGGCAGGGGATTTATGGAGAGGATTCAAGGATAAGAAGTAAAGCTGAACTGCAATGAACTTTTTTGAGTCCTGAGATCTACATTTCAATCTTTTCTATAACACTGATGACCAATGGTTATCCAGACTCTCATGAAATGTTTCAAGTGAAGTGATGCTCACTACATTCCAAAATAGTCTTATTTTAGTGCCAGATAACTCTACTTATTTATTATTTATTAAACCAAAGTTATCCCCATAATGATCCTCATTCTACTCTATACTAGCAGAGCAAATCTACTGCTTTGTCTGAAGACATCCAATCCATCACAAGCCACTAAGGGTTTTCTTCTCCAAGATGAACTTCGCTAATTGCTTTAGTTATTCTACCACATAGTTTCCAGGTTTTGACCCCCAGGTTAATCTTCTAGATGTGTTCTAATTATGCAAATATGTATATAACAGTCTAGATACAGTCTGGCTGCTGGGGAACACTAGGACTGGGTTTTGAGGAATGATATATGTGTGGAAGAAGAGAATGGGGACGGAGTACAGCCAGTGCCCCCCTCAAACGGGAGACTATACTTTTATTGACTGTATAAAATGGCATTTGAGTTAAGGAAAAAAAGTCAAAACTTTTGGCTCACATAGAGTCAGTGGCAAACAAAACTTCATATTTTTTTCTATGAAATTCTGTCAAGCCAGCTCTCCATCTGACTTAGGTATTTGTTCTTCTGACCCTGCATGAAGTCATGTAAATGAAAGAAGGGACTTATTTTGCCCAGCTGGGTATCCTTTGACCATTCATTCTTTCCCCAGTAACAATTTTCTTGGTGTGACCTAGACATAGAATAACTGTTAGTCCCTACAATATTTTGAAATTTTCTAACATGTGATATAGGGCTCTTTTAAAAATGAACTTTTGGCATGTATGTGTGTGCACACACACGTGATGGTGAACTGTGAGATGATGGATGTCTTAACTTGATTGTGGTAATCATATATATATATATATCTCAAACCATCACGTAGTACACCTTAAATACATACAATTCTATTTGTCAATTATACCTTAACAAAGCTGGAAATAACCTCCACAATTCTGAGGGCTAAGAGCTAGCTTGCTTACGACTGTGTTTACAGATAAGCAGTCCCACAGAGCAGCTGAATCATGCTGGCTGAGTAAAGGTTTTCCCCTGAAGCCTATCAGAGTAAATCTGTTCAGAAGTGGGACAGGACTACCTGTTACTAGACAGAAACCTACATCAGATGACATGACTGCATCCACACCAGCAATGTGCAAGCGCCCAGAGTCCCTAGACTTTTGACTGCTAAGGTATCACACATGCCCTAGGCACCTTATCTAAGAAATAAAATAAATTATTATTATTTTTTTAAGACTATCTTTTGGTATATGGAAACGTTTTTTCTTAATTTTCTAAATTTTTTGAACTCTGACAAACTAGGGAACATTTAGATCATTTTTCCTCCAAACCCTGCCTTATCTATGTCAGATCATCACAGGCTTTTCATATTTTCATTTTATGGTAGCTTAAATAAAACTTATATTTTCTTCCTCATAGCTAAGTCCCAAGGGCCTTACTATGTATCCAGTGTGGGTGTAAATGTCATTTCATTAATGTTATTACTCCAAATAGTGGCAGGTGACTTGCGGTTAAATAATAATTTAGAGAAAGATGAGAATAAAATTAATATAAAAACTTGTGCAATTTTTGTTTACCTTAAAATATATTTGTTTCAAATTATGATTTTAAATTAGTAGGTCTATGAAACATATGTGGAGATTATAGTAGGTTCCCCTATCTGTATCCATATGTAAGTTGTATGTCATGTATGTAGCTTATATATGTAACGTGTAGGAAAAACGTATATATCTCTTTTTATGTCTCTCTGTCTACTTCTCATCTCTCTCTGCTCATATCAATATCTCTCTAATGCATGGGTATGTATTCATAAAAACATGTCAATGAAACCTGCTTTAGTTGAGGTCATTAATGTCATTAATTTCAGCTGTGCTTAGAACTAGGCAATTCATGCTAAATTAAAAATCCAAAAGTTGCACAACAGATTTGTGCTTCTCTAAAGTGAGAGGCCCTCTAAGACAGGAGAATAATAGTGATCAGGTGTCTTTTCCTCAAACTCACCACCAAGGTCTCTGAATTTCTCTGAGAGACTTACCCCCAAACCCTTACTTAGAATGTACTATACACCGCAAATATGTATTTTTCCATTCTAAGAATACAAATATTAGGGTGTCAAGAACTCATTTTTGGTTTGGGGTTAGTATCCATTTAAGTATTTTGGTGCGGACAGGACACTTTGGCAATACAAATGCTTTTCTGACTTTCTCACAGCACTAGTTTGAACGTTTTGTAATCAGGAAAGGAGAAAATAATTCCTCTTTTCTGTTAAATATGCAGTGGGCAAATACTAATCTGAAAGAAAATTGAAATTCTCTCTGTGGCACACTGAATAAATGACAGTTTAGATTATATTAGAAATATTATAATTCTCTTCAGGTCAGTTAACTGAGTAAAAAATGGAAATCTAAAATGAAGGTAAAACGTTGTATTAAGTATTACAACGTGCACCTCCATCCCTAGGCAACATGGGCTGGGGGAAGTGTAACCACAGGCCCTCCAGGACCAGTTCAGCTGACCCCATCTCATCAACGGAACAATTAAGACTGGTTTTTCAGGAACTGAGACCCCTTGTTTAGGCCAGTTGAGACCACCAACCCATCATCTCAGCCTGTACAAATGCTTGATAAGTGACATTTTTGATGTCAAGGAGCTAAAAACTCTACCGTCAGATCATGGTAATGCCGCCATTTTGTGAACATGCATCCTAATGAAGAAGCATGAAGCTTGACTCTGCTTGGGCAGATCAATTACCTCACTTCTTACCTCCAATCATCTATCTCCATACTTCAGACTGCCCTCCCCTTCATCACATAAATTGTACCCCAAACCCTGGATCAGGGAGACAGATCTGAGGGCTCATTGTCCCTATCTCCCTGCGGATTGATCTTGCAGAATAGGGCTGAATTCTTTTCCCAAAAGCTGATGCTGTAATAATTGTTTTTTTTAAATGCACATCAGGCAAGAGTACCCCAGTTTTGTGTGATAACAGAAGAGCTGAAGGCTTTGGAGTCGGGCTAGACTCAGTGAGAACCTGGCTTCTGACACACACAGCTGAGTGGTCCTATTTGACAACATTCTTTGTGAGTCAGCTTTTTCCACTTGAATCCATCAGGTATCTGGACCCTTGACCAAGTGAAGGCTCTGATGAGATATTTGAAAGTCCAGATCTAAATCTAGCAGGCTCTGGACCAGCAGTGTTCGCTTGTGGGGGTGGTAGACCTCCTCCATTCGTGGGGAAGACATGGGCAGCATGCTCACTTGTGGAACTAGAGGCTCCATCCCTCCGTGGTCCTTCTTGAGTTCCATGGCTCTGTACCATTTTGGAGGCTGAAATACTTTCTCCAAAAAAGGCTGAGGTGATCCTCTAAGCAGTTTTCTGTTCTCAAATCATTGCTTTCTTTTGTTTGTTTCCTTATCTATCCAAGTAAGACATCCTTTAGGGCTCGTTAGTATTTCAAAGAAGTATTTGTTATGCTTATTTTCTTATCTGTTGTTTGCTTGTAAGTGTCTCTGTTGGAGTGGAGTGATAGCAGAGTATTGCTAATTGTTTTACTTCAGGCTCATCTTTCTCCTGCTGCCCGGTGGCTGCTTGATGGAGTGACTGAGTTCTCTATCTCCTTCCCATCACCTGGGGCCATATACTGCACCTGGGCTTATGGCTTCCTTTCCCTTCTCGATTGTACCTAAACAGACCTGAAGCAAAATCATGCAGCTTCCTATGAAGATGTGAGCTTGAGGCCCACTGGACTAAAGTCAGAGAAGGATTCTTTCTTTCAGATCCACCCACACTTCTCCACAATCCCTTCCCTGAGGGACTCTGTTCTCATCCTTAAAAGTTTATTGATGGTCGAAGGGCCACTTCCCTATTTAGGGTCCACTTTAAGCCTCTCCTGTCTGAAAAAGGATTCAGGGCCTCCTCTCTGTATTTTCCTTAAGCCCCCTGAGTATGATCAAGTTAATCCAGGGGTTGGCAAATTATGACCTGGCAACGTAAAATTTTACTGGAATACAGCCAAATCCACTCCTTTGCCCAGTGTCGATGGCTGTTTTTGTTCTGCAAAGGCAGAGTAGAGTAGTTGCAACAGACTGTGTGTCCCATAGAGCCGAAAATAGAATTTGGCTCTTTAAGAAAAAGTTTGCTGATCCCTGAGCTAACCTAAAGGAAAAACATCTGAGAAAAAATGACCATGGTGATTATGGCTGCTGTAGCTATTCATCTCAGATAGTCTATTTTCACTTTAGTAGGACTCTTGCTGTTTAAACCTGAAGGAGTGACTTCCGCCAAGGAACACAAACAATATGTGGGAAGCAGTTCTGCCATTCATAGCATCCTGCAGTTGCTGGTAGGTAGTTGCCCGCTTCCTTAAATAGCCTTGAGATGATATATGTCAGGAGTTCTCCAAGTGTGGTCTCCAGACTGTCAGCATCTACTGGAAGCCTGTTAGAAGTTCAAATTCTCAGGTCCCACCCCAGACCAAGTAAATCAGAAATTACGCGGATGAGGTCAGTAATCTGTGCTTTAACAAGTCCTCCAGCTGATTCTGAAAGATGTTACATTTAAGAACTACAGACGTATGTAAAAGGGTTTGGTAAACTTTAAGGAGTTAGACATATAAAAGTTTGCAATTCTGTTACATATTGAACCAGCTTTGATGATACAGAAAAAGGAAGAAGGAAGGAAATTGTTGAGCTAGAATTCTTATTCTTTTCTGGTATCCAAGCATCTAAGTAAAGAGATATCCAACATGCTGTAGTGGCGAGCATAAAGAACTAAGTTCCTGAGTTCTGGATTGTATCTAGAGAGGAAAAAAGTGAAGTTAATTTCTAGGGAATTGGTTCAAGCAAAGAAGATTCCTGTATACAAACTGTCTCCGATGATCTTTCAGGCTTTCTACTTGAGATTAACTGTGACCTATAAATGGTCTTTGACCAGCGGGTTCAACTGTAGATATTGTGACGATAATTCCCATGCTGTAAAGTAATCAAAAGATAGAAATTAAGCTCGGACTTTTCCTTATCCTAGCAAACCCAGCTAGTCAACTGACAGAACCAGGATATAATCCCAGGATGGTCTCCTGCCAGAGGTTGTGTTCTTTCTGCTATAGCATATGCTTTTCCAGGATGGCAGGAATGAAAAGTTCCCTAAGACCTTACTGATGGCGCCTGGTAAACTGCTTCTGCTGAGCTGTTCTGCATTTGGCTGCTGGGTTTGAACTTCCTGGATCTCTGACTGAATACAAAGTGGTTAGAAAACCCAGGGTTTGGCAATAAGCAGAGCGCCTCTACCAAAGCACGTTGTGTTCTTCATAACCTCATGGAGGATATGCCTTGTTAGATTGTCTGTGCCGTGGAGACCAAGGAGTGTGGCAACCTGGCGAAAATTACTTCATTGCACCATAGCTTTAATGTACTTCTTCAGACCACAGATTCTCCAGGAGCATGCCCCGTTCACCCAGACAGTATTGAACAGAATCACTGCAGGTTTGGGGAGGGTGAAGCTTGGCAAAACATTTTTTAAAATTCAGTATTCCTATTGTTTTTCTAAAACAAATTGCTGAAATTATCCCTTGACGTAATATTCTTGAGGGTGTGCAAACAGTCTACTAGGAAAACATGTGGCAAGCATGAATTTAAGAATAAAAATTGAGGAAGCACTGCAGTGGATTGTGAACTCCTGGAGGATTCTCCACCCCTTCCTGGAGGCTCTCCATATCCTGGTGCCTGCCACTGTACCTTGAACGTAGAAGGTGCTCAGAATATGTCCAGAGAATGAGAGAATGGTAAACCTGTCGAGAGACATTAATTATCATAGTGATGCTAGAAAGAGATTCCAAAGCCCAGGAGGTCTATTTTCAAGACTGTATACATGTCAAGGTCCTAAACTATTATGATGGACATTAATAAATGGGTATGCTACAGATGTTGACAGGGTTTTAGTCTCTTGCCTATAATCCATCACCTTGTAAACAAATCTTTTCTCCTCTTACAGCTTCACAGTGGTCAAGTCATGGTAACCTTAGAAATGCAGGTCACGTTTGCAATTTAATAATCATCTTACTATTTGATGGTACCATCTTCTGCTAGTGCCCTCCAGCCCAGATGCCCTCACTAGAGCAGCAGAGGGAAGACAGTGTGGGAGGGCAGAGTTACAGTGCACCAGCCTCTAGCCTAGATCTGCCGCCCCTTCTCAAGGACCAAAGCTGAGAAATGAGAATTCTCTACGTTAGGCTTTTATTAATGCTGTGCTGCAGCTGTGGGTGAGAACTTGAAGGAGAATGATGAAGAGGCTTAGAGAGAGAGAGATGCAATCTTAAACTCTGCTGGACACAGAGAACTTTGGAAATAGTCCAAGTTAGTTTGGTGTAGATTGGGCCACTGCTGCTTCTAAAATAATTTCACTGAAAATCCAAATCTGTAAAAACAGATATAAGTAAAAGTGAATCCAAATAGGTATTGATCTTACTTCCCACTCATCTCTCTTCTGGTGATAAATCACTCTCATTTCAAATCACAGCTCCCTCATGATGAGGAGGACTTTGTTTCTTGACCATGAAGTCTAACACTATGGACTCATCCATTATGTGAAAGCGACGGGCCTGTCCTGTGGCTGGGATGGAGGAGCTGAGGGTAGGACAGTGATGTCTTGCAGAGCCCCATGTGGTGGCAGTGGTGGGGAGCCTCTGCGAGAACAGTTGGGCTCCTGTGAGCAGTCAAGGTCCCAGAATTGTTACAATAGACATGGCCACACGAGACAGAACGAAAAGGTTGGGGCAAGTGCTGAGCACTAAGGGGACAGACAGACAGACTCTTCTCTCTTGTCCACAAAGATAACAATATACTCAGGAAACATTGACCTCTCTGGGCTCAAGAGCATGCACCGTGATTGATCTATGCTAATCGGGGTTATCTTGTTTTCCTTTTCTTGTGATTGGCTTGGCTGTGGGCATGTGACCTAATTCTGGCCATGGAGACCTAAGGAGAAATTCTCTGGAGGCTCCTGGGAAAGATTTTCCTCTCTAGTTCTATTTGTTCAAGGAAGACGGTTATTGATGCATGAAAAGAAGTTTTCTTTCTTCTTTCAGAATCAGTTGTATGAGGAAATGATACCTGGATCTGAGGTGGCCATTTTGTAACTCCATCAGTTTCCTGCGGCTGCTGTAACTAACTTGGAGGCTAAAAACAACAGAAACTTATTCTCTCACAATTCTGGAGACCAGAAGTCCAAAATCAATATCACTGGACTGAAATCAAGCCCCTGGAGGCTCCAGGGGAGAATCCTCGCCCCCTCCAGTCTCCAGTGGCTGCTGGCATTCCTGGGTTTAAGGCTGTATTATTCCAGTCTTCATAGGCCAGTATCTTAAAATTTTTCTCTGCTCCATCTTCACATCTCCTTCTCCTCTGTGTGTTCTCAAATCTCCCTTTGCCGCCCTCTTATAGGGATACGGGTAATTCGATTTAGGGCTGTTTGGATAGTCTAGGATAATCTCCCCATGTCAAGATACTTAGCCATATCTACAAAGACTCTTTTGTACCATATAAGGTAATATTCACAGGTTCCAAGGATTAGGATATGAATATTTTTGGGTGGGAGGAGGGCTCCTTTTTCAGTTTGCCACAGTGACTATAAGGGGCGAGCCAAAAAATCCCCCTAGCATTAAGTTGCCTATATGTGAACCTAAAGCTACTGAGCTTCTGAGGTAAGCCACCTTGGTTATATCTATCTGTAGACATTTTTTTTTTTTTAAAGCTAATTGGAAGCCTTTATTGGGTCTGCAGGATGAGGGGCCAGGACCAGTCTCTATCCTGCCCTCTAGAGTCTCACTGGGAATCCAGGCCAGGGGTCATGCAACTGAGGGACCATGAGATACCCAAGATGATGCTGAGGGTCTTGGGTACATCTGGGTTGTCCATGAATGCCAGAATGCCACCCAGGGGCAGGTGCATGACCTCAATGGGGTTGACCTTCTCCCCACGGCCACCACACTGGGTGTCTGTCACCCTTGTGTAGAACATGGTCTAGCTGGAGCTTCTCAGTCTCACTCCAGACTTGTATATGGTGACCCAGTGCTATTTGGAGAGGTCCAGGCAGAGACTGTCTCTCAGTTCCTACATCACCTTGGTTAAGCTGGGCAGTGCTGCCTGCAGCTCCCGGGGCCTTTCCTGGTCTTCGGCTGCCAGGGACCCTAGGAAGTGGTGTCCACCTTGCCTGCATACACAGCTGGCTGGAACTGCTTCACCAAAACCAGGCTCCTCTGGGAAGAGGTGAACATGAGAAGAGTCACACTGCCATGTATCTTCATGAAGTCCCTGCACTTCTGGGTGCTGTGCTGGCCTTAGTGCAGCATGCATGGCCACCCCTCCATGTGCTCCACTATGGCCACGGCTGCTGGGCCTGGGACCCACGTGGGTCTTGAGGCCTCTGTAGGGTTTTATTTTTTTTGAGGAAGATTAGCTCTGAGCTAACATCAGCTGCCAATCATCCTCTTTTTGCTGAGGAATACTGGCTCTGAGCTAACATACATGCCCATCTTCCTCTACTTTATATGTGGGACGCCCGCCATGGCATGACAAGCAGTGTGTAGTTCCGCACCTGGGATCCGAATCGGCCAACCCCGGGCTGCCAAAACGGAACGTGCGAACTTAACCGCTGTGCCACAGGGCCAGCCCTCTGTAGGCTTCTTTTTATGAGAGATAAGATACTCTTATTTTTAAAGGCATGTTCTATTTTGTTTCTTGGACTTAGAAAGTTAGAGCAAGGGGAGCATTTTTGAGGCCAGTTGATTTTTAGCATGTAAACTGGTAAGGGTTAAGCAGGGTTTCTCAACCTTGGCACTATTGATAGTTTTGGCCAGATAATTCTTTGTTGTGGGGGCTGTCCTGTGCTTTGTAAGGTGTTTAGCAGTATCCCTGGCCTCGATCCACTAGATGCCAGTAGCAACCCTTTCCCCAGTTATGACAACCAAAAATGTCTCCAGCCATTCTCAAATGTCTAGAGGGTGGGAGTGGGAGGGTTCTTCCCAGCTAGGAGCCACCAAGCTAATGCTACAATATTGGGGCTATTTAACTGATACTATAATATTGGGTATTATTTAACAAAATAACATGAATTTATCTTGTAATAAGAGACGTCTGATATCAGAACATTCAGATTGTGTGTCTGGAGAATGTAACTTCTGATCCTTCAGTCCCCTGTTGAGGGACTAAAGTTGGTTTATGTGGAGAATGTGCCTGGAATGTGAATGCCACAAGACTGCTACCTATGGGTATAAATTAGCTGATTGTGTTTTGATGTTTACAACTAAAAGTAACTGCATTTGGTTATATATAACGTATCCATTCAGGTGTTTTCTTACTTGGCCTATTATTGTCTGTGCTCCATGCATTCCTGGAAGATGGAGAAGACATCCAAGGACTTTTATATTTTTATTTCACTTGGTTTTTCATCTCATAAAGGGGCTTTGTTACATTGAGAATGGGCACCCTTCCATAAACAAAAGTGTGGTTGTTCTTAAACTCAGGGGCCTTGCTTCTCTGTGAGCTCCCAGCAGTATTGGATGGAATTTTCTGTATTTCATCAACTCCCAGACACATTTAAGAAATATTTTTACATCTGTGAATTCAGGGTACATCTCTCCATCATACTACGCCTGTGGTACTGGGCTTTGCTGGTCATTTGGGGCATGGTCATCTAAACTTGCAGAATGAATGAACAGGGGTTGGAAGAAAACCCTGGAGATGATAGTTCATTAATTTTTTTTTGAGTTGCATCATTAGTGATGAACTAAGGCATGGTATGGAGTGGAAAAGGACACGTATTATGGAGAAGTCATGAAGTGACTGATAAGTGTCAGATGCAGAATGTGAAGTAGTGATGGGATTAGCTTATTTTTCCTCTTGATGGATACACAGAGTAATATATGGAAACTGACTAAGTCAAAGTGAGTTCAAAAGAGCTCCTTCCGTAAATTTAAAATTCTGCCTTTAGATGTTAAGAAGGCATTGGGCCACATGTTTGAGTGGCAGAATTATTTCTTAGCAATACACATGCTGTAATGGTACATCTAACATGCAATATTTTCTTAGATGCCTTGAAATCAGCATCAAGGGGGGTTTGGTGACATGAAAAAATTCATCAAATTATTCTCATACAGTAAAAAAAAAGTACCTTAAGATTCAGGGACAGAATTTAAGAACTGGGAAGGAATTCTGAGCTCTAGTATCCTTAGTTACTATTTAGCAAAGATGTTCACACTTTGAACAACTTTTCTTTTCTCCTTGCTTAAGATTTTTGTATTTTAACTACTTTTGATCATTGAGATTCCTTTCCTATCAGTAAGAAGAAGGGAGCCAGTAGAACTGGTAGGCCTTCTGTGTCTAAAAGACCTAATCTTAGTACCATACCTCACGTGCCCTGCTTGTTGTGGTTCTGTTAACAAAGAGCTTCCCAACCATGTGACATGAGTTGGTTCAGGTAGAAGAAAATATTCATCCCTTTAGCCATATAGCCTGGGTGTCCAGAACACCTTGGTAGGCTATGTCTGGCCACGTAGAGCCTACATTTTCATTCCAGTGTTGTACAAACATCGTTTTCTAGGTATGCCCTGACATGGAGAAGGTTGAGAAGCACTGCTCTGACAGGTTGCTGGTGCCTGCTCTGAAATAATATGCAATAGGTAAAATTAAGGACCTCATTATCTCCAGGGTCCTTCCACTGTATGCACAGGTTTTGTCCAAAAGTTTCCCAGAAAGAGTCCATACCATTACTGCACCTGTGCAAAAATATTTCTTTCCACATTTGCAATTTCAAGGAAGTGTGATCAGAATTTATACTACTCTTCTCAACAGATTGGAAGGAGAATCTTTTCTGCTAAAGTAGAGAGTGAAAGCACTGAAATCAGCATCAGTTCTACAAAGGGGGTCCTCAAAATGTGGTCTCTGGACCAGAAGAATCTGGTTTCTTCCAGCATCACTGGAAACTTGTTAGGAAGGCAAAATCTTGGGCTCCAACCAGATCTCCAAGCCAGACATCCTGGGATGGTGCCCATTCTTCTATCCTTTAAGAAGCGCTCCAGATGATTCTGATGGTTGCTTAGGTTTGAGAACCACTGATCTATAGAGTCTCCAAAAGACCAAAGATAACAGAAAAAATAGAGCTCTAAGTCTCTAAGTCTCTTGCCCAAAACACACTGGAATATGGGCCCCAGAATAGGGGTCATATTTCTCCTAGCTGTCATTTTGGTGACTTTGGGCAAATTAACTTAGATTTGCTAGGTCTCAGTTCCTCCCAGGGTAAAATGAAGGCCAGAGGCTAGATCTCCTCTTTGTTCCTTATGACTTTTTCATTGCCTTTTGTATTTTAAATTGTATCAGGTACTGTGTAGCATGTGTTACAAAACTATGGAGGTGGAACTATGAGTGGGAATTGCCATGTTGCAGGATCCCTTCATGATGTTGAGGAAAGGAGGGACCGTCTTCTTTCCACATGGGTGCAACAGCAGTTAGACCAACCAGGGCGTTTCCTGCTTGATGAATAGGAGATTACTGCCAGAAAGATGAGGGCTCAAGACTTCATTGCTATTCTCTGGGTTCTAATCTGGGCCCTGATATTAGCCCTTACTGTGATATAAGACAAGTCTTAATAATTCTCTAGACCCACATTCTCCTGCCTGTGATATAGGAAATCAACTAAGGAAAGAGAGTTTTATGTATCTAGTACAATGACCAGCAGAGAGAAGGTATCCAATAAATGCTCCATTTTCTTTCCTTTTAACTTCATATCTATTCTTTCAAATTCTCCAACATTACTGCTTTGTAGACATTGAGGCTTGATTCCCACATTGTTATGCCGGTTCTTAAGGTTGTCTCTAGAAGGAGGCATTTGTTGACAGCCAGTTAGTGTTCTTGCCAGCTCATGATGTTGTCCTTATCCAATGAAGCCTGACTACCTGCCTCCAATCCAGTATTTATTGAGAGCCCTAGGCACTGTTGACAACGTGTTGCTTATACATACCAGCAGTTTCAGGGTATCCCATAATTCTAGGTTTCTTCTCTAAAGTTGCTGCCAAATTATGTAGCACACCCATGTTTAAATGGGGCAACATGAATGTGTGGATATCAATAAATGTCTTACTTTAATGAATGTTGTCCTACCCATGAGAGGTTAGAAGTAATCTCTTCCTTTTGGCATTTAGATATTTATTCTTGCTATTTTTTATAGAATCTTATAACTCTTGACATCAATGATGGTACCAGACACTTTCTGATTGTCATTCTATTTAATTCTTAGAAGAGTTTTGTGAGATAGGTGGTATTGCCTTCATTTAAGATGAGGAAACTAAGGCTCAATTTGAGTAACTTTCCGAAGGTCACTCAGTATGTGATAAAACCAAAATGTGAACCTAAGTGTTTTCCTTTCCAGGGCCAGATCTCCTAAAAACTTATATTTGCTGGGTAAATGGCGTTAGTGTTTGCATAAGGGTTTCTCTGATTCAGGAAGGTGCTGAGATGGTGTTAAAATTCAGGTTTAATCAATCAACCAATTAGTATTTATTGAATGCCTGCTGAGTGCAAGAATTGCACTTGGTGCTATGAGAAATAAACAACAACAAGAAGGATCAAACTGATCACAGTGTAGTGAAGGTAGAGAAATATACACACATAGAGTGATAGCTCATCACAGGAGGCATCAACGAGCATTCCAAATGAGAGGGAGAGGCCAAGAACGGTATGAGGCCAAGGCTAGGCAGCTCCCTTGAATCCAGGCTTATCAGGAAAGTTTTTTCGGACTTGGCATATCTATCAAGTTTTATTATGTTTCTGGCATTATCTTAGTTAGTTTTTGCACCAGCCCCGTCCCTATTTTACAGTAAAGTAAACCAAGTCCCAGAGATGTGAAACGAACCCCGGTATGTACACTTAGCAGGACGTAGGGATGGGAATCAAACCTGGGCCTTTCGAGTCCAAGGCTGATGCTCCTTCTGTGACTTCACTTATTAGAACTAATTTTAGAAAAGTCTTCTTAATGTTTATGCTTTCTCTGAGGTAGGCTTGTAGTCATTTAAATGCCAAGAATTAGGGGTTTAAAGACCATGGGATTTTATGTACTTGTTGATGATTTCAAGGAATTGCAGTGTTCCTTTGAAGGAAAGGCTTTTTATTTTTTTTAAGCAGCTATGCTGGTGATAAGGATTCTAACATTAAAAAGAACAGTTTAGAGTTATGTATACCTCTTTAGAGAGACTCCCATCTCCCACTCCCCCAAATATTTCTCCAAGCACTAAATTGCCTCCTGATGGGAGGGAAGGGTGGCCTTGGAGTGGTGGAGGCTGCTGAAGGCTGTGGGCAGCTTTAGACAGTGAGGCTGGGCTGACACAGGGCTCAGCCTGATTGGGGGCGAGGGGGAAGCTTCCCAGGGACTGGAGTCACCACGAAGATCAAAGCAATACCTTCTACGTGGAAATCACCGGTGAGGCCAGACAGGGGAGCAGTTTTCAAACATTTCAGAAAGTTCAGGCAGCTGCTAAGTAGACTGTCCCTGGGGTGTGGTACCAGGAGCCTGGGAAGTGACATCCATCTGGTTACTAACTGCAGTTCTAACTTTCATGGGCATCAACATGCAGGGCTTTGATGGGAGGCAGCAAAACCAGACAGTGAGTGAGACTTCACTGCTGCCTGAAAAGCAAAGGTCAGCCCAGCCCAGAGGAATGAAGCTGACCCAAAGGGAAACACGAGCACAAACTGTTTGCTTAAGAAGATATCCAAGGGGAAATTTGAAGTGCCTGTTTTTCTTGTTTTGTTTATAAAGAAAATTGTAAAAGATGAAGGCTTCTTTTGAAGCAGGAACTTAGTATTTCTGATAAGAATGTCTAATATATTGTCAAAGAATAATCTAATTATAGGGGCATGCTTGCTGCTCATGGTACCTCCTGATAATGGAGCGAAATTTCACTTCCATAGGAGACATAGGAATGGTCCCAATTTCAAGAGTCAAAGTATATTAAAATGTCCTTTCAACTCCAAACAAATTAGAAAATTGGAATCCTGTAATACCTACCACAAAGATGTGTGTGTAATAAACAGTTAACAATTACTTGTTGATAAATCAATCTTATTTTTTCCATTTTGAAGACTTTTACCAGAATTCTAATCTCTCTCTGAATTCTTACTGTAGTATCTCTATGTTTAAGTCTGGTGTCAATTTTATTCTAATTCATAGAGGACCATTAATACATACTGTTATTTAATTAATAGGCATACTCATCAGAGTACCCCAAACCTGTAATATTACAGTTAAGCTATTATGGACATAATATAATATGCTCAATTAATGAATAAGAATATTCTAAAATAAGCCTAGCTAAGAACCAATTTTCCCTAACAAGTCACTGATAATGTAAAATTTTCATTGTAAAATCTGTATGGATCGCTACTTCTTACTTTATTGTTCCATTCTGGCTTATTAGCTTAGATAACGTGCAAGATCCCCACCTGCCCCCCAACACCCGTAAGCTATTTTGGCGTAGTATATAAATATTGAATGAGAACTTAGATTTCTTCTGTTTCAATCATCTTAAGGGTGGAGATATTAAAGCCTAAAGAAGGGAGGCAACTAAGAAATATTCAAGTGATTAAATTTTAGATCCAGAAAGAACCCTACTAATTATCAAAACCAGCCAATGTTGTTCTTTATAGATGTGGAGTCTGAGGCCAGAGAATGTCAGTGACTTGTTCAAGTTCACCCAACCAGTGGCAGACTTCATGTGACCACCCAGGACTCCTCACGGTCATCAGATCAGTGTTTTGCCTGCCAGGCCACATTTGGCAGCCGGTTCTTCAGACCACTGACTGTGTAGTAGTGCTGTTTTCGCCAGGAGACAAAGGGATCAGCTAGATGGTTGATCCAGTCCCTTTCCAGCACAGTGTGCTGAATCCAGCTGGAAAATCTGAGAAGCCTGCCATCTTCCTTACCAGTAAATGAGCAGTGTCCCCACTTGCAAGCATATGCCACCAGGTTATAAGAGAAAGAGAACCAACTGTAAATTTTAATCAACATAGAGTTATTTCAATTATTTCCAGGTTTTACTTAGTTGAGTGATGCCTCAGCCTCCTTGCAGCCACCAGGCAAGGTTGTGACTCTGTCTGTTAGCACTGTCCTCGTCGACCTATGCTGTGGCTCTCCTTTGAGGACCTTTTGTCATCTTTTGTTACTGGAATGTTTCTCTACCTTCTCCCAGTTGGAATAATTTCTATTTCCACGTGGATATGAGCAGAATTTTCTTATCATATGCTCTACATGTTTCCTTAGTACTTCTGTGTTTTCTTGAAGCAAAAAAATCAAGAAAAAACCCTTCCATCATTCAAATCTCCCCTAAAATAAGTAATTCTCCTATTAGTAAATTTACTTGAATAGTGCTAATATATAATTTATGTTACTGGCCTTACTGAAACTTCTCCAGGGCTGCCCACTGGGGCATGCACTGGGAACAAGATAAGGAATGTTTCCTCTCTGCTGCCAGCTTCTCTGTCACTCCGTCCCTTTATTTTTTAAAGTCAGGTTTATTGAGGCATAATTTATATACAATAAAATTCACCCTTTAGGTAGAAAGATGCATACATTTGTGTAACTGCCCAACATAATCAAGATTTAGAACATTTTCATCACTCAGAAAAGTTTCCTTATGTCTCTTTGTGGTCAGTCCCCTCAACACACCCTCAGCCCCTCCAACCCATGATCTTTTTGTCCTTATGCTGTTGCCTGTTCTCTAGAACCATAAAAATGGGATAATTCAGCATGTAACCTTTTTACTTTGGCTGTTTTCATTTAGCATGATGCATTTGAGAACTGTCTGTGTTTTGCAGCTGTTAGCAGTTCATTCTTTTTTATTGCTGAGTAGTGTTTCATTGTGTGCATTTCACAATGCATCGATATGTGTCTGCATATATCACAGTGTGCTTATCCATTTCCTAGTTGATGGGCATATGATGTGCTAGACAGACTCTAAAGTGACCCAATGACCACTGCCTCCTGTGTTCATGCCATTGATTAATCTCCTGCCCATAAGTATGGGTGGGACCTGTGACTTGTTTCTAACCAATAGGATGTGGCAAAGGTAATACAGTCGCTCTTGTGATTATGTTACCTTATGTAAGGCTCTGCCTTAATAGAAAACTCATTTAGAGACTCTCTTTGCTGGCTTGAGAAAGTAAGGAGTCATATTGAGGAAGTCCACAGACAAAGAGCTGAGAGTGGCTTCTAGAGCTAACGACAGCCTCCAGCTAACAGGCAGCAAAAAGCTGGGCCCTCAGTCCTACTGAAGCAAGGAAATGAATTCTACCAACAAAGTGAGCTTGGCAGCAAATTCTTCCCCAGTCAATCTTCCAGGCGAGACTGCAGCTCGGCCAAGCTTGAGTGTAGCCTTTGAGAACCTAAGCAGCTAAGCTATGCCTAGACTCCTGACTCATGGAAACTATGAGGCAATAAATGTGCAAATTTTTTAAGCTTTGAAAAATTTAAAGACATCCCACTGGTATTTCAAATACCAGCAGGGTCACCCACGGTGGACAGGTTTCAGTGGAACTCCCAGATTAAGACAGACTAAGAAGAAGGACCCGGCCATCCACTTCTGAAAAAATTGACCATGAAAACCCTGTGAGTAGTAGTGGAGCATTGTCTGATACAGTGCCGGAAGGTGAAAGGACGGTGCAATAAGACCGGGCAGGCTTCTGCTCTGCTGTACACACGGTTGCCAGGAGTTGGAATTGACTCAACAGCACTAACAACAAAAAATTTTTGTGTTAACTTGTTATCCTTGTTGCACAGCAATAGAAAATTAATATATGCTGATTGTTTCCAGCTTTTGGTGTTTACAAATAAAACTGCTGTAAATATTCACATACTGTGTGGGTATTGACCTGTATATATTATTTTTGGGTAAATAGGTAGGAGTGGAGTTTCTGAGTCACCCAGTACATTTATATTTAACTTTTTAAGTAACTGCCACACTGTTTTCCAAAGTGGCTGTACCATTTTACGTCCCTATCAATGATGTATGAAAGTTCTAGTTGCTCCACATTCACATCAGCAGTTGGAATTATCTGATAAATTTTTAGCCATTTTAATAGGTGTGTAATGGTGGCTCATTATGGTTTTTATTGACTCTAATGACTAGTGATTGTTGAGCATTTTTTCATGTGCTTATGTTTTTCCATCCATTATCTCTTCTTTATTCAAATTCTGCACCCATTTTAAGGAATTGTTTTGTCATTATTGAATTGTGAGAATTCTTCATGTATATTGGCTATAATCTTTTAACAGACATCGGTTTTACAAATACTGTCTCCCAGTCTGTAGGTTGACTTTTCATTTTCTTGGTGGTGTCTTTCAAACTGCAGAAATTTTTAGCTTTGATGAAATCAAATTTTAATCTTTTTCTTTTGTGGATTATGCTTTTGGTATTATATCAGGGAAGTCTTTGCCTAATCCAAGGGCACAAATATTTTCTTGTATGTTTTCTTATAGAAGTTTGATAGTTTTAGCTTCTACTTTTAGGTCTCTGATTCACTTTGAGTTCATATTTATACAAGGTACAATGTATGTATTCAGTTTTATTTTTTCATATACAAATTTCAATTATTCTGGTAACATTTGTTGAAGAGACTACTCTTTTCCATTGAATTGTCTTGGGCTTTGTTAAAAATCAGTTTCACACACACACACACACACACACACACACACTCTCACACTCTCGCGCACACATCTTCTATTTCTAGACTCTATCTTGTTCTATTGGTCTAGGTATTTATCTTTTCATCAATACCACACTATCTTGATCATGGTAGTTTTAAATAAGTTTTCAAAATCAGTAAGTGGATGTTTTTCAACTTTCTTTTTCAAAACAGCTTTGGCTACTCTAATTTCTTTGCTTTTCTGTATAAACTTTGGAATCTGTTTATCAATTTCTACAACCATGCTTCCTGGAATTTTGATTGGGATTGCTTTGAACATATAGAGCAATTTGGGAAGAATTGCATATCAACAATATAAAATGTTTTAATCCATGAACTTGGTATATCTATCAATTTATTTGGATCTTCTTTGATTTGTCTCACCAATGTTTTGGAGTTTTCAGAATACAAAAATTTCACATCTTTTGTTAGATTTACCTCTAAGCATTTCAGCTTGTTTGATGTTTTTACAAATAGTACTGTATTTTTAAAATTTCAATTTCTATTTACTTATTGACAATAGAAATACAGTTAAATTTAATGTATTGCTATCCTGCAACTTTGCTAAATTGACTTTTAATTCTAATAGTTTTTTTGAAGATTCCTTGTGATTTTCCACGTAGATGATTTTGTCATCTGTTAATAGAAATAGTTTTATTCTTTTCTAATCTGTATGCCTTTTAATTCCTTATCTCTTATTGCACTGATAGGGCTTCCAGGATGATATTGAACAGGAATGGGAAGGCAGACGTCTTTGCCTAGTTGTCCATTTGAAGGGAGAAGCCTTCAGGCTTTTGTCATTAAATATGATGATAGCTGTAGATTTTTTGGGGGTAGATTACTAGTATAAAGTTGATTAAATTCTCTTTAATTATTTCAGGTGTACATCATTATATTTGACTTCTGTGTAGACTGCATCATGTTCACCACCAAGTCTCGTTGCCATCTGTCACCATTCACTTGTCCCTTTACCCTTTCATCCTCCTTCTGTCCTCTTCTCCTCTGATAACCACCAATCTGCTGAGATTTTTTATTAAAATCATGCATGGATATCGAATTTTGTCAAAACATTTTTCTCTGTCTGCTAAAGTGATCACGTTGTTTTTTTCTTTAGTTTGATAATATGATGAATTACATTTATTGATATTTTTTTAAGTTTGAAACTAGTCTTACATTCCCAGGATAGACTCTACTTGGTCATGACGTGTTATCCTTTTTTATGTTGCTAGTTTTGATTTAGTGATACTTTGTTGAGGTCTACTCTTCTTGAATGTCCTCCTCTTCTGTGCAATCTATGCTTGAGTCTTTCTGCAGTGTGTTTAAGTTCCTAGCCTGGACTACTGTTCCACATCTTTGTCGACAACTTTTGGAATGTCTGCTTAGCCCTTCAAATGCCTTATTCATTAAGAATTACATCTTCATCTCTCTCAAGAGGGCTAAGGCCCTGACAGCCATACTTGTGCTATATGACCCTGGCTATAGCTGATTGAACCAGGAGTAGGCGCCTGACCTAAGCCAGACCAATCATATCCTGTTTCCTTGGAATTTGGACTTGAAATTAAAGACACCAGTTTGTGCCAATTGCTAGAACTGAGAACATGACAACTCAGAAGCAGTTTACCATTTTGGGGCAGCCAAGTTCAGACATTGCAAGAATAACAGAGAAAATACTCCGGTTTGGAGAAATGAAGAAAGGAGGCTGTTGAAGTTCATAGTTCCTTTCTTTGGATTCTATGATTTATTCCTATATTCCTCCTCCCCTATATATTTCTTGCTTAAGCTACTTTTGAGTCACGTTTTTTCTTTGGAACTGGAAAACTGCCTTGGCTAAAGGATGCCTCAGTGCCTTTTCATTCTGTGCCTGTGACCTGGAATGCCATACTCTAATTGGTTTGCTACTGATTCTTCTAGACATCTAAGCATCTTCTATTTGGGTTAAACTTACCTGAGTCCCTACTCAGGTAGAGGCAGTATTTCATTATAATACCTATTGCTCACCCCTTCCATCACACTTATTACGGTATCTGAGCTAGAGTCTGAGCTCCAGTGTTTTGGTCTTTAGTATTTTGTATCCCCTGGGCCTAGTATTTGACTCATGTTGCTATTGGGTAAATGCTTACAAAGCAATGTCATAACATGATCCCTTAGCAACACAGTATCTCTGTTTCAAATAACTAGAATATATACTTTTTGCCTATTTTGTACTGTGCTTCTTCTAACAGTCCACCCAAATGCTAATGTTTTTGAAGTGGAGTTCTATCAGTGAAATCTCAGTAGCCTAACTAAACGAATGTTTGCTTCACACTCATGGTCCATGTCGATTGTTGGCAGGCTGGGGGCTCTGCTCTACTTTATCTGCTCCTGGATCCAGGGCAATGGAGCAGCCACTGTCTAGAATATTGCTAGTAGCTGTGGCAAAGGGGAAAATAATGCAGAAAATTGTGGGCCAGCTCTGTTGTCACTTGTCACATTTCATTGGCTGGAGCGTGTTGTAAGACCATGCCTAATTCAAGGGGGCAGAGATATATAATCCTATCTCTGCCCAAAAGGAGAAACGGGGATATTTGGGGAACACTCAGGAAATTCTGTTTGGGTATTATCATAACAGTTCACCCAGAAGAACACTGAGAATTACACATGAAAAATAGCTAAAAGGAGAAAGATATACATTTCTGAAAGCAGCACTCTCAGATGAGAGACCATTAAGCATCCCCAAATATAACTTTAGGGTTAACTGGCAAGTGTGCATGTGTCCTTGGGTATAGAAACCTAAATACTTAGGGCCCACATTAGAAGTCTGTCTACAAAATTAACACTTAAATTTAAAAACAATACTGCTACTGGATGTGATAAAAAAGGCAACTTTGAAACCCTCATGTGATAGGTGAAGTAATTCGAGCCCAGAGAAGGGAAGGGTTTTTTTCCTCTCAGCATCACACAGTGAGTAGGACGCAGAACTGAAAATAGAACCCAGTTCTGATCTGGGTCCACTCATCTTTGTGTCATGTAATATTATTTGTCTTAATTTATTGATTCTAGGGAAAGTTTGAAAAAGTGGGTTCTCTTTCCAACTATAATAGCTGTGGGCTCAGAAAATGCGAACCTTGAACAGATTTGCTTCCAACTGTTCTTTCAAACTCTACTGTTGGGCTGACAATACTATCCAATTTCTAATACAATTTAAAATTCATTGCTTATGGCTTCTAAATGTTGATTTGTGGTGTAGATTTTTTCCTCAGTTTTGTTTAATGGATGAGTTAGGTTTGATCAACATTCTATTAATGTCTTGTAAAAATATAGGTTTAGAGTACATAATCTGGCAGCTTGCAGGAAAATTATTTTCAGGGGAAATGAATTCGCCCCAATCAGAAGATAGGATTAGTCAGGCTTGACCTGCTAAATTGAATCAGACAGTTATATAGCCTCAGATGTTCCCGGCATTGACCTTTTTAATGAGAAATGGGTCTATAAGATCTGTTTTACTCCTCTGTAAAATATTTTATGAATTTGAACAGAGCTTTCCATCATTTAGATACATATCAGGATCTGGAGATGGGTTAGGCTGAGACCAAGTAAAATTAGCTTTTGATGGGCTGGCCGGGTGGAACATGTCTAATTTGTTATCTTGCTGACCCTCTTTCTTCTCTAAGCCAAAAGGCTCAAAAGACCAGACACTAGTGAATACTTTTTATAAAGAGAAGAATTAAAACCAAAGCAATCCAGCAGAAGCTCTTTGGAAAAATCTCATAAAGTATGCAGTCTCTCCTGCTGGGGGGGAACAAAGCATCTGGGCCTCTTTGCTTTCCTGTCACATCCACAACTCCTGTCCTTAAATGCAGCTTCGGGCCCTGACAACTGGAGTTGACTAGTTAAGTGGGTCTTAAGTTCCATCCTTAAAATCACCCAGCTGTTCTCTTTTCTTGAAAATAAAACCAACCCAGCTGGTAGGTGGGAGTTTCCCACTGTGACCCAGAAGCTGAGGTCTGGAGACAGGTGTGGACGGGAAAAGTGGAGGGGCAGAGGGAGCAGAGAGGGGGAGGCAGGGGCTGCATCTCCCAGAATCAACCTTCTGCTGGTCTACTGAAGCACTGTGGGTGGAGCTGCCCATGGAGAGGGGGCTGAGTGGTTACTTGGAAAGAAGGTTTGTTTTTGTTGCACTCTGTAGATGGGTAGGAGTAGAGAGACAAGGTATAATGGATCGTTGAATGTTAGAGGTGGAAGAGGTCTTACAAACTGAGTCAAATCATTTTAGAGGTGACGAAGCTGAGGTCCAGAGGTGGACATGCTCGGCCCATGGACACATAAATAACTGGGGTCCAGTTATTCTAAGTCCACAGAGAGCTCTTCTTTGTCTTATAATCCCCAAGGCAGCCTGGGACAGATGCATATGATCTACACTCTGGCATTAAAGACCCTGCAATATCACTGGGGAGACGGTATAATAATATAAACAATATATGATACATAATGTTTATAAGCACCAAAGTCCTTATCTGCAATCCTACTGAATACACTGAATTCGGTACCTGGACAAGTTACTTAACCTGTGTTTCTTTGATGCCACTCCTGTAAGATATTAAATACACAAACACAAATATAGGTAGCAAACAATGGAATTGAATATAAAAATTTAATATTTAGAGAACCATGCTCTGGCTCAGGATGGGGGAAGGGTAAGGACTACGATATGCTCTGATCCTTTCCCTGACATGGCTGCTCCCAGATCAGAGGCAGAACACTGAGGTTCTCCTGAGGCATTTATGCTCTCCTTCCCCTCCATCAAAACAGGGTCCTTCCCTCACCATCCATGTTTGGGGCCTTTTATCTCAGATGTTGTCTCAATGTATTCCCTTGGAATGTACCCTCATACTGCCGGTACCCAATCCTTGACAAAGAAATGTATTTCTCTCACTCTTTGAACCATCCAAGGTGACAACACAATGACTCTAACAGAGCAATCGGTATTGAAGGTGAGGGTTAGAGAAGAGGTGACTGCTCCACCTTTTCCTCCCCAGTCCAAGCTGACAAGTGATTTAGCAGGTACCTTCATGATCTAAACCAAAACATGAAAAAAATGACAGTAGCTGGGGACTATGTCTTGGGCATTTTGATAATCCTTTGACAAATCCTGCAGAGAGTCAGTAAGTTCCTCTGTCTGTATATGAACATCACACAGACTGGTCCAGACTGTAGCCAGGAAACCTGGGTGTTACTCCTTGCTCTGCCACAGCTGTGTAATCCTGGGTGAGAACTTATATCTCTGACTTCCAGTTTCCTCATCTTTAAAAGGAAGAAAATTTTTTTCTGTGTGTTCTATAAGATTGTTAAGGGGACGTAATGAAATAATGTATGTGGGAGTACTAGCTATAAAGAATAACATACCTAAAATATCTATTACATGGATCTTGGTGAGAAAGGGCAAGGCTCACCTATGGGTTAAAGAACAGACGCTGAATGGAAGATTTAACAGAGTAAGCCTTATTGTAACTTGGTAGTTAGTTTTCCTAGGTCCATTTTTAGGTGAGGTATATCCTTAGAGCCTAAAGTGTGGATAGGGGAAGAAACCAGAAAGGGTGTTGAGAACTCCTTTTCTCTTTCTCTCTACTCCTCATTCCCTTACTTCCCCTCTTCTACTCACTCCTCCCCGTCTCTCTGTTGTGTGTTTTTCCTCTCCTTCCCTCCCTACAGGGCCTACAGAGGCTGTATTTTCCATCAACATTGGTCATTGCCAGTGTCAAGTTGCCCCGTGGGGCTGGAAAGTAAACCTCAGATGAGTGTACACCTGTCTCCCTACACACGTGCTAGGGAGAGCTGCGCACCATTGGGCTGGGGGCAGAATGTAATTAACCTGTGCCCTGTGCTCAGGAGTTGGATCTTCTCTCTGTTTCTTGTACATGATGCCCTCATCTGATCCCAGCAGATGAACTGAGGCCACAAGCCAGCTGTGCATTTGGAGGAACAGCTGGCTCAAGCCTGCATTTGCCTGGATGCTGCAACAATGAACGTGTGTCTGAACGCCCCTTTCTCACACATGGCTTGACTGATGCATGGTTTCTCTGGCCAGGGCATCTTCTGACCAAAGCCATAAAAAAATCCCAAAGTCTGAAAAGGCTATTTTGGGGAGTTTGCCTATAACTCCTGGCCTCAGGTCACACAAGGGGTGGCAGAGAACTGATGAAGTTGGAGAATCTACTTTCCTGGCATTTGCAAAAGGAGTACATAAACCATCCTTCCCAGAGAGAGGTATCAGGGCTTGTCATGGCATTTTGATGAAGAGCAGCTGTAAGGAGATTTGGGCTCTGCAGGACCCTGTTGAGTAACTCTTTTTAGGTGCATGCTCAGATGGAGAGAAGCACAGGAAAGTGTCTTGGACTTCTGCTGCTGGCAGGGAAACTTTGGCTGTAGTCAGGCGGGCCTCAGTTCTGCAGCCCTCTTCTCTCCCAAACTTGAACTTCCTTTACAGTACAGTCGTGCCCTGGGGTCACCTATTCAAACCAAATCAAACCCACAAACAAAACAAAACAGAGAAAAAGCAAACAGCAGCCAAAATCTAACTTTGTATTACAACCTAGAGTTATCAGACTATTGCTTTATTCATTAATGCATTTATTCTTTATCCATCACGTATTTGAGTGCTAACATGTGCTAGCTACAGCATAAATAAACAGTACCTCTTGTCCCCGGTCTCACAAAGAGTACAGCAGAGGAGGAAGCTCGTACATAGTTCCTTGGACACCCAAATGATATTCCATACCTCGACATCTCAGGCAAAGTCACTCTGATTTGGGGGCAGGGATCAGTTGTAGGAAGCACATTTGAAATATGATGTATCCCATTCAAATCTTATGGTGAAATATTTTCTCACTTGGAAGGAGGATCTCTGAATCAACTCTAATCATTATTAAAGGACAAACTGCTTGTAACTAGTTCATCTAGGTATAGAGAATGCTACAGGAATGAAATTTCTGGGGCTTTGACAAGCCGCTGTCACTTTCCTGAGTATAGATTTAGTACCTTTAAACTGAAGGGGTAGGCTTTGAGTCACTGGGGGCTGTTTCAGTGGACGAGCTTCATGAGGGGGGAGAGAAGTATGGCGTTTGACCCCAGCTATAGCAAATCAGAAGGCAAATGCGTGTATCTGGGTTTGCACATCAAGCAGAAAGCAGATGTCCCTGAGGAGTTCTGTCCAATGATGCTCTGAGCTGGTTACAAATCTGATGACAAAGAGTAAACCACTCTGCCTACGAGGATGGCTCCTGTGGCTTTGGTTACCCCAGCCTCAGTATGGGTCTGGGCAGAAGCACCAGTGAATCATCTTGCACTCAGGGAAAGTTTTCTAAAGTCACCTGCCTTTTGGGGATGTCTGGTCACCTACATTTCTCTGAACTCTAAATGCCTCAGCAATCTAGAAGCAAATCAAGCTGTTTCAAGTTTTAGAACAGAAAAGGTGAGCCACAATAAAGAATTTTCTGAAGCCTTTGGGGCAGTCGGCCACTCCCTATCATGTGAGAAATTTTTTCTTCTTCCTCTTGCCCGTGTTGTAGCCTTAGGAGCACCATCCCTGTGCTCTGCATTGCCCACTGGGGAATCCACGGGATAGCGAGCTTCCCAGGTTCTGCTCTGAACCAGACTGAAGCTGTGTGAGGCCCTGGTGATGGCCAACTTTCTAAAGATTCTCAAGTTCTGGACTCCCACAAATGCCTCTGAGAGCAGCACATTGGGTAGGGTGAAAGGCTTCTTGCCGTGTATTTCTTGGCCCAGCATTTTACACCATGAAATCAGATTCAAGGGACCATCAGGGAAGCATTACACAGGAAAAATAGTCACAGGGTATGGAAGAGAGGAGTGACACTTCTCTTTCACAGTGGAAAGCAGAGAGAAGCTGATTATTAGTAAATGCATGGGCTTCACATGGTTGAGCTCACTGAGTAAAGAACTATACATGCTGCCAGCCCCGGGGCAGTCAGTCCCCCCAGTTGGCTGAATCCTGGGGGTGGAGGTTTTTGCTGGCTACAGACATCCCATCTGGCCTCTGGAGCAATTTCAACGGTATTGCTTGTAAGTTATGCTTAACAGGATACGGCTAGAAAGGATTTCTACTAGTCAGAGCTTTGGCTGCAGTCAGGCACCACAGCCTAAGGCCATGCCTCTCACTGCACAGAACTCTGCAAAGCTGTTGCTCTGAGCAGAAACAGCAGGAACCCCAACAACTGCTCGGTGGGTGTGATCCCAAGTGTGGAGACTAGAAGCAGAAGATTGTTTTAAAGACCTGTGAATGAGCGCTGTGACTGCATGCCATCCTGCGACAAAACTCCAAGAGCGGCCAGCCTAGCCTCACTCTAGAACAAGAGAAAATGAGATGTTCTTTTTGAGCAAAGTGGTAAGGCATTGATTAGAGTCCACATCGTTAGGTGCCATGTCCCATGTCTGACTTTGCTGTCCATTCTCATAGGTACTCTTTTCAATTCCAGAAATATTTATTTAGGATCAACTGTGTCCTAGGAACTGGGCTGGTGTGAACAGGACATACTCCTTGACAATAGCAGCCTATAGTCTATCACTTCCCTGCTTCTACCTTAAAAAGTCCATATTATAAGAGTGCTTTCTGTTCTTGAAAGTTGTTTGTGACAATTGGCTCACTGGGAAATCTAAGGTAGTCTTGGTGCTGATATAGGCTCTTTCTTCTCTTGCCTATTTTTTTTTGCCCAACCAATTTCTGTGACTTTTTTCTTCATATTGCCCAACTAGAATTTTAACCACAAAGCTTGCCTTGAATCTTAGCATTTATTTCCTAATTCATGTTGGTTTACTTGTTTTCATTGCTGTTCTTAAAATATTACCTAGATCATTATTTCAAATAATAAAGGTAAAAATTACTTCTGACAGGAGCATAGCATGGATACACATGCTATCAAATATTAATGTTTACCATATATGCTTCAGCTGTTTTTTAAAAAGAGCTTAAACATTACAGAATTGAACTTCTCTGCATCCACCTAAATTTTGGACTACTGCTTGCCTTGAAAACTGCCCTGTAATTAAGAGGAAGAACACAGTGGCCCTTTATCTCCTGGATGGGGAGGCAAGAGGCCTTAGTTAGCTAATCTCGAGGTTCTTGATTCTGCTCTCAGGGAATTTCTCCCTTGTTGGTTGTCCTTTAATGGGCATGCTCTAAGAGGAACAAAGAGGAGGATTCTACTTCTTTAAGCAAAAAGAACACATTTTTATAACAATGTTTCATTTCAGATAAGGTGACTCAAGAGGGCAAACTAACAGTTGAAAGGTCAGTGTTTAGCCACTTTCAATAAAAATTAGCTGATATTTACTGAGCACTGAGTATGTGCTAGTCACTGTTGTATAAGAGTTTAACATGCAGTCTCTCATTTAATCTTCACAGTGGCTTTTTGAGAGAGGTATAGTATCTACCCCATTTTACAGGGGAAGAAACTAGGGGGTACAGATGTTATTTGCCCAGAGCCCCACATTTAGGAAGTTGTGGACCGGGATTCAATCCAGGCAGTCTGCCAACAGAAGCTATGCTCTTAAGTAGAGATTTCTGTGAGTCCCTGAATGTAGGCATATGGGCAGTTCTCTACAGAATGGTGTGAATTGATGAGCTCAGTGAAGGTCACCGACCCATTACTTTCTCCCTTCTGCAAGTATCATGATGGCTCAAATCCTACTCTGTTTTCTAGGGCTCCATAACAAATTACTACAATCTTGGCAGCTTAAAACAACACACATTTATTCTTTCATAGCTCTGGAGGATAGAAGTTTGAAATCAAGATGTCAGCAGGGCCATACTTCCTCTGGAGCCTCCAGGGACCTCCTTGGGTCTTCCACCTTCTGATGGCCCCTGCTGTTCTTTGACATGTCAAAGCATAACAGTCTCTGCCTCTGTCTTTACATGACCTTCTTCTCTGTGTCCTTTCCTCTTTTTATAAGGACACCAGTGATTGGATTTAGGGCACTTCCTATATCTGGGATGATTATACTCAAGATCCTTAACTAGTTACATCTGCAAAGACCCTATTTCCAAGTAAGATTGCAGCACACTGCACTCGCCATTTAAGATTTACTCTTTTGGATTTAGGATTAGTCTGTCCCGATTCCTCTTCGTAGCAATCAAATTCTCCTAGGAAAGACTTTTTGTGGATGTGTTTTGGGATTGTTTTCTCTGGGACAACAGCAACTCAGGAATCCTGGAAGAAAGCAGGAAGTGAAGATGAGACCCAGAAAGGGCAGATAGGAGGGTAGGAATCGAACACAAATTTCAATTAATTTGTAGTTTGGATAAAGGTTTTACTGAGGGCATATTCTCCAGAGAAGCTTCCACAGAAGGGGATAGAAGAGGCAGTTAACTACCCAGTGAAAAAGGCCGCCTACCAGTTTGCTAACATGAGCTGTACATTTCACCAGGGCCTGCATAATTTTTTGAAATGGTATTCAGAATTACAGATTGGAAATCTCACTTTCAACAATAAAAACAATTTCTAATTGCATAGAAAGCAAACTGCCACCAGCAAAGCATTTCACAATCATCAAGTCCAATGCCCCCTCATTTTATGGAACGTGTAAATTGCCTCTCAGTTACTTTTAAGCCCAAAAATCTCAATTTTGCAGAATCCATCTGGCCCTCCCCACGAATATTTTTTGGAGAGTATTTTAGAAAAAGCACTGCTGAATGTCTAAGAAAGGACAGTACTGAACATGAGACTAAAACCATTTCCCACAGAGATCAGTGACCGTAGGCCAGTCTGTCATGTCTCATTGCCTCACTCTCTCCATGAGCCAATTTACTTCCCAGGGATCCTGTGAGTATTACAGATACACATTAGACAAAAGCAGGCAACCTCAGTGCCAAGAACGTGCAGAGAGCTCTGTGTGTAATTGTGTGCCTCTAAGTACATATGTGTGCAGGTGGGAGATGTTACCTTCTTTCTAGAAAGGCAGGGCTTTGTAAATCTCTAAGAAGGCCTTCTGTACCAAAATAATCCTAATGCCCTCACCCCAATATTCTATAAGAAGAGCCTCCAGAGCTAGCACGTAAAAATGTCAAGCTGGGAAAAGCACTGCGCTAAGTTTGCAAGTTATATGAGGGTCTCGATTTTAAATTGAAGATGATGCACAGTTAAATGACTTCCCCAAGGTCAACGATTGTGTTATGCAACTTATATTAGGATGGAAAGACTTGTATTACAGCATTCATTTAACCATTATTCATTCTGGTGTTCTACCTTCAAAATAAGTCCAAAATCCAATCACTTCCCACCATTTCTGCCACTATTGGCCTGTCCCATGACATCATTCTTCTGCTTGTGTTTTTGCAAATGCCTCCTGGTAAGAGTTTCCTACCTTTTCCTACCCTTGTTCATCCTCCAGCCTCTAATCCATATAACAATCTGAGTTATCCTTTTAAATTGTTAGGTTGCGGATTTCTATGCTCAGAGCCTTCAATGGCTTTTCACCTCACCCAGAGCAAAAGCAAAAGTCTATTAAATGGTCTGCAATGCTCTACACTCTCCTACCGTTCTCTGCCTTATCCACTCCAGTCCAGCCATACTCACCTCCTTTCCATTCTTTGAAAATGCCAAAAATGCCCTCGTCTCAAGACCTTGCATTTACCATTTCCTCTGCCTGTAGTGCTCTTTTTTTGGGTAACCTCAAGTCTTGCTTCATCATTTTATAAAGGTCTCAGGTTTTCCTTCACTACCCTGTATAAAATAGCATCCCTCATACCATTAGCCTTCATCCCTCTTACCCTGAATCATTGTTATCTATAGCATTTATCCCCTCAGGACATATTACACATTTTTTTTCTCATTGCCTGTCTCTCTCCACATGGATCGACTGTTTTCTCACCTCTGTATCCCCAGTGCCTAGAAAAGTGCCTGCTATGTAATGAAAATTTAATAACCCATTAGCTAATTGAATGACCTCCATTACTTTGTATCTAATGAGAAATTACAGTAATGCCTCTGCCTTGCTTTCCTTAGGGTTCTGTAGGGGATCATATGAGATCCTATAAGTGAAAGTGCTGCATAAACTATAAAGTGCTATAGACAAATGTGAAACATGTTGTTACCTCTAGCATATGGTCTAAGGTGATTCTAGATTAGAACGTTGCCTTGAATTCAAGATGGCAGGTGGCATTCCCTTGGATAACTTTGGGATAAACTTTGCAGTACAAGAATAATTTAAAATATTAGAATCTGTATATTTTAAAATAATTTAAAAGTTATATAGTCTAATAACTTATTTGATATTTAAATTTGTTTCAGCACATTCTAGACATCTAGGTCTCTGCATGAATGCTCCAAGTGGCTAGGGGCTCATTAGTTCTTCTTTAAGGCAATCCCTTTTGGTGATGGATATTTTAGTTGCTAGAAATTTGTATCTCTGATAAGATGATACTCGCTTTCCTCTGACATCCATACAGTGGTTCCATCTTCCTACCCCCTCTGAAATCTGTGTCAAAATCTTCCCTTCTGACCCTCCAGGGTTTCTCCCTCAGCCATCTTTATTGATTCAACTTTGCTCAGGACATACCCCTTCCCCCCACCACTCCAGGACGCTAGAAATCTTGGGACTGCCCCTGTCTGAATACACTAGACCATTCTGACAAGAATCGCAATGATCATTTAAGCTACAGTTCAGGAAAAATGTGTGCCAGCTGCTTCCCACCAGGGTTCCCATTAGCTTGTCATTTCCTTGAGCTACTTTACTGCTTCCATGACAGGGACATGCCAGCTATCAAACATTTCCTCCAGGTCCCCATTTTGTCTCTCTTCAAGTGCTCCCAGTTGTAACCACTTATTTTCCTGCTTACTTTGCCCTGATGCTCTCCCAACCCTCCTCTCATTATCTGCAGGAGGAGAAATTGTTCACCTCCTGCCAAATTGGACTGATTCCCCCATTTATTTTCCTGGCTCTGCCACTAACTGGCTGTGTGACCTTGAGCAAGTCGTGTTGTCTTTCTGTGACTTGCTATTATCTCAGGTTTTTTACCAGATCTGAAATGTTGAATTTAAGACTCTGAGTGAGTCCCAGTTCTAAAAATTAGAATTTGAAAAATACTTAGGTTTAAAGCTGATTAATAATTTAGCTGAATAAATATTTATCGAGTTCTCATCGGAGGACACCCATGGTTCTAGATACCAGTGTGGGTCCAGAACGGTTCTGGAACTGCTTTCAAACCAATTGTATTCGTAGAGAAATAGATGAGACATGTAAAACAGGAATTCCATTAATTTTGGAATTC
This sequence comes from Equus caballus, assembly GCF_041296265.1. Taxonomy (NCBI): domain Eukaryota; kingdom Metazoa; phylum Chordata; class Mammalia; order Perissodactyla; family Equidae; genus Equus; species Equus caballus. The sequence goes on from NC_091691.1 coordinate 78,387,542, forward strand.
TACTTGGATGAATCAAGAAGGGAAAAGCTAACTGTTAGTTATCTATATTGGAAACTTGGATTCTGTATTGCTTCTTTATGGCTAGGCTTACTGGTGAAGGGACAGAATTTAGAGTCAGATTGCCTGGTCCTGAAACTTAATCCCTTTTTACTAGATAGGTGAATAGAAGGGAACGTTATTTAATCTACTTCTCAGTTTCTTTATTTGAAGGTAGATATGCTAAGACTACTTTGTAGGTTTCGTGTGAAGATGAATGAGATAATGCATACAGAGTCACAGGCAAAGAGCCTGGTATGTAGTGTGTATTCATTAAATGGTTGCTCCTGCTACTCTTGTTGGTGTTGTTAATTCCTTCACGTCTTACAGAGTCTGTGTTGTATTTCCTTTAGTATTTGTTTTCCTTCTCTACTAGTATTTCTAGTGTTGCATACAATCCTTACCATCTCGATGTGTTGAAGCACTAAGATACTTTCAGAATACAGAAAAGGTCAGCACTTGACTTGTGCTTTTGGAAGACTTGTGGTAAATTTGGTGGAGTCATGAACTTGGGGACAGAGGTGTAAATGCCTGGATATGATGGTAGCTTAAGGTGGTTTAAGTGGTATAAATAGAAAAAAATCAAGTCCTCATAAAATATATGATAACAGCTCCCCCCCCCCCCCGCCTTTTTTGAATGCCTTTGCATTAAACAGCAACAGCGGGAACTTCTTTTATATTTCAGGCGGAGAACTTGAATTAACTAAATAAAGTCATGACTCTTTGGTGAAGGTTAAGGATTTTTCTCCTTTTATGATTGAAAACGTAATACCAAAGAATATAAGGAAAATGCCTTAATTCTAGATGCATGTTTCTTAAGGTCCTGAGTATGGTGTCATAGTACTTTCCCTAAAGAAGATAAGAGTAACTGTAAAATTCAGATTTAGACACACATGATGTTCTTCTGGTCGATGATGTATAGACTATAAGTGAAATATTCTCTTTTCTGGCCACTGGTCTTTCTGGCTTAAACATTATACTGCCTTCTCCAGCTTCCAGTCTGTCTTTGTCTCTGGGTGGGGTGAAAAAGTCACATTGTTCAGGCAGTCTCCCTTCCTTACATACTCATGGTTGTATTAGGTGAGTGGATTGACAACAGTGCCAAAACCTCCCTGCAATAAGAACTCCACATTTCCACTCATGTGGAGTGAGGGGAAACCCCTGTCTTCCTTATGTCCCCAAGTCCCTGCTGATAATGATAATTACCAGTGCTGCGGGCAAGATGTACTTTTCAGCACCGAAGAGAGCTCCCAGCAAGTGAGTCACCTTGAAACAGAGCATTATAATCTTACCTTGGACAGTGTAGGTCTATCAGAATCTGCCTCCTGGGTCGATGCATTCACTTTTTATTAACCAAATATTTCCTAAGCGCCAGACGTAATGCTAAACCCTAGAGATATGATTGTGAATATTATATGTATCATCTTGTCCTATGAAGCTCTAGACCTCAAAGGACCAGCACTCTCAAACTGGTCCAGAATCTTTTAGGGTGAGGTATCAAACAGTCCCTTAAAAGTGGAGTCATTTCAATACTTATCAGTTATTCATTTGAATCTTGTGGAAAGGATTTTTATATCTCTTGGGCACTAACCAATATAAACATTAAGTCTCTTATATTTTCAAACAGTTATGATTATGAATATGAGGAAAAGTGAAGTAAATGAAAACCCAGTCAGAGGCTACTGTATGGTGCCACTTCCATCATATTCTCTTGGTCTAAGGAGTTCACAATTCTCAGAATCAAGAGGAGGGGACAAAGAACTTAGATATTGATGATGTGATCTTGAGTGGAAAGATCACATTGTAGATGAGCATGTAGCATGGGGTATATTGTGGCCATATTTTAAAAATATGTACTTTTCTAGTTCATTTTATCTTTCTGTAATAGGTCCTAATATATTTCATTTTAGATATGATAAAACTGAGGCTGCTTAAATATTTAACTTTGATATATGGAACTTGACAAGGAAGAGGAAAAAAAATCTTGTATTTACAACAGATTTTCTCATGATTCACAGGAATTCTGTATTGATTACTAATGCTAATTATATTGGGAACCAAAGACTCTGTAAATATTTGTTGAGTAAGAGAATGAATGAATTATTGAATGAATATGAATTGAGGTGCCTGAGTCTTCCCAGGTGCTGTAGACACATTTAAAATATAGTTTTGATATTTAATCACAACAGATTCTAAATTATATGGTTTGGTCATGTGTTGGTAATTTCATATAAGAAATAGTCAGGATCATTGGGTACTGAAGCTGTCCTGTCTTCTATCAACTGGGGAAAGGTAATTGTTAAATATTCAGTAATTTTGTAATCCAGTGGTTAAATTATTGGTAACTTTAAATGGGAAGTAGGTACACCACAAAAATTGACAAATACAAGCTTATTTTTTTGTCTTGTTTTTGGTGCTGGCATACTAGAATACCACTGGGCCATGGTGGGTAAAATTCTTTGCCTCATTGTGGTGACATGACTAGCACAACTCTGTAGAAGTATAAATTTAAATGATAAAGTATAACTATATATATACACAGGAAAACTACAAATTGGGCAGTCATAAATTGGCTTTTAAGGTGTTTGAAGACCTTGTTATATTCTTTGCATCAATGATATGCTTGGGTTTTCATAGATAAGTTAGTTACAGTTGTGGTTAAGTTGGAAAAATATAAAAATAAAGCAATAGTTGTGCTCTGAAATTCTCAGGAAGGATTAAATGTCCCTAGAGGGTAATAGAAGGATGTCAACTCAAGATGGTGTTGACAATTTGTGAATCCATCTAGACACTCTGAAGGAAGATGAAGTAGCTCAGTATTCTACCTGGGTTAGATCAAATATACATTTCTCAAGCTTGGCATAGAGTCAGAATTCTTGGGGGCAGGCCACTATCAAGTGAACATTAGCAATATTTTGTTCACGGTCTCAAGATACATCAAAATATCTTCTAGATATACAATTATGTAGTACTCTAAAAGGTCAAAGAATGCATCATTCATGAAATGCTGAAACACCTATATTGTGTTATTGAAACTGAACACATTGTAGTATATTTAAAGACATACTTTGCTTTCCTGAGTCTCATTTTATTGTGCTTTGTAGATACCACGTTTTTACAAATTGAAGGTTTGTGACAACCCTGCATTCAACAAGTCTATCGGTGCCATTGTTCCAACAGCATTTGCTCACTTCGCATCTTTGTGTCACATTTTGGTAATACCGCAATATTTCAAACTTTTTCATTATTATATTTGTTATGGTGGTCTGTTATCTTTAGCATTACTATTGTAATTGTTTTGGGGCATCATGAAACACACCCATATAAGACAGAGAACTTAATAAATGCTGTGTGTGTTCTGACTGCTCCACTGACCAGCCTTTTCCCCATCCGTTTCCCTCTCCTTGGGCTTCCCCATTCCCTGAGACACAACAGTTAATTTCCCTGAAATTAGGCCAGTTAATAACCCTATACTGGCCTCTAAGTGTTCAAGTGAAAGGAAGAGTCACATGTCTCTCACTTTAACTCAAAAGCTAGAAATGATTAAGTTTGAGGAGGAAGGCGTATTGAAAGCAAAGATAGGCTGCAAGCTAGGCCTCTTGTGCCAAACAGTTAGCCAAGTTGTGAATGCAAAGGAAGAGTTCTTGAAGGAAATTAAAAGTGCTACTCAGTGAACACATGAATGATAAGAAAGCAAAACAGCCTTATTGCTGATATGGAGAAAGTTTTAGTGGTCTGGATAGAAGAGCAAACCAGCCACAACATTCCCTTAAGCCAGGGGCTAACCCAGAGCAATGACCTAACTGTCTTCAATTCTTTGAAGGCTGAGAGAGGTGAGGAAGATGCAGAAGAAAAATTTGAAGCTATGAGCTTTAAGGAGAGAAGCCATCTCCATAATGTCAGAGTACAAGATGTAGAAGTTGCAGGAAGTTGTTCAGAAGATCTAGCTAAGATACTTACTGAAGGTGGTTATTGAAAAACAGATTTTCAATGAGATGAAATAACCTTATACTAGAAAAAGATGCCATCTAGGACTTTTGTAGCTAGAGAGGAGAAGTTAATGCCTGGTTTCAAAGCTTCAAAGGACAGCTGACTCTCTTATTAGAGACTAATGCAGTTGGTGACTTTTAGTTGAAGCTAATGCTCATTTACCATTCTCAAAATCCTATGGCTCTTAAGAATTATGTTAAATCTACTCTGCCTGTGCTCTGAATGGCACAATAAAGCCTGGGTGACAGCACATCTGTTTAAAACATGGTTTCCTGAGTATTTAAAGACTACTGTTGAGACCTCCTGCTCAGAAAAAAAGATTCCCTTTCACAATTTTACCGTTCCTTGACAATGCACTTGGTCACCTAAGTGTTCTAATGAAGATGCACAATAAGGTTAATGTTGTTTTCATACCTGCTAACACAACATCCATTCTTCAGCCCATGGATCAAGGAGTGATTTCAACTTTCAAGTCTTATTGTTTAAGAAATAGTTTCATAAGGCTATATCTGCCATAGATAGTGATTCCTCTGATGGATCTGGGTAAAGTAAATTAAAAATGTTTTGGAAGGGATTCACTATTCTTGATGCCATTATGAACATTTGTGACTGACGGGAAGAGGTCAAAATATCAATACTAACAGGAATTTGGAAGAAGCTGATTCCAACTCTCATGGATGACTTTGAGAGGTTCAAGACTTCAGTGGAGGAAATAATTGCCATTGTGGTAGAAACAGCAAGAGAACTAGAATTAGAAATGGAGCTTGAAGACATGACTGAATTGTTGCAACTCATGGCAAAACTTTATCAGACTGGGAGTTTCTTCTTATGGGTGAGCAAAGAAAGTAGTTCCTTGAGATGGAATCTACTCCTTGTGAAGATGTTGTGAAGATTGTTGAAATGACAACAAAGGATTTAAAATATTATGTAAACTTAGTTGATAAAGCAGGAGCAGAGTTTGAGAGGATTGACTCCAATTTTGAAATAAGTTCTACTGTGGGTAAAACGCTATGAAACAGCGTCTCATGCTACAGAGAAGTCGGTCGTGAATGGGAGAGTCAATCAATGCAGTAAACTTCATCATTGTCTTATTTTAAGAATTTGCCACAGACACCCCCGTCTTCAGCAAACACTGCTCTGATCAGTCAGCAGCCACCAACATCGAGACAAGATCCTCCACCAGCAAAAAGATTACCACTCACTGGAAGGCTCCAATGATGGTTAGTGTTTCTTAGCAATATATTATTATTATTAATATTAAAGTGTTTTCGGTGAGGAAGATTTTCCCTGAGCTAACACTGTTGCCAATCTCCCTCTTTTGTTTTTGTTTAAGTAAGATTAACCCTGAGCTAACATCTGTGCCAATCTTCCTCCATTTTCTATGTGGGTTGCTGCCACAGCATGACTGATAAGTGGTGTATGTCCATGCCTGGGATTTGAACTTGTGAACCCCAGGCCACTGAAGCTGAGCATGCTGAACTTAACTTCTACTCCATGGGGCGGGCCTCAGCAATAAATTATTTTTAATTATGGTATGTACATTTTTTTAGGTATAATACTGTTGCACGCTTAATAGACTACAGTATAGTGTAAACACAGCTGTTATATGCACTGGGAAACCAAAAAATTCATATGACTCACTTTATTGCAGTGGTCTGGAACCAAATGCACAAAATCTGAGGTATGCCTATATAGTGCATACAAAAGCACAAATACAAATTTATTTCTTCTAAGTTCTTTCCCTCTTCTGAAGCAGATTATACATTTTAACAAATCTAATTAGGTATAAATAATAGCCATTTTTAAAATAAATTTTTCCTAATAAGTTGGGTACCAGGCTGCTGAATAGACTGAATATCCAGAGTTAGAAAGGATGGAGCTCTACATCACTTTAACACACAAATTCAGGTCTTTACAAAGAGGAATTGTTGGTTTAGTCCATATTTAACATTTTGCCTGTGAAGTCTCAACATGTTCTAGTCTTGAATCTTAGCAATGAATGCATATATTTCTTTAGAATACACATTTTGAGGTACATGGTCAGTAAGGTGCAGTGTGCCGGCTGTGATGGTAGCTTCCTAGCCTAAATGGGGCTCAACATAATCTGGAAGTCATGATACTTCTTCGGAAGGATTAGTGCAGTTTTTCATAATTGTTACTGTATACTCTGCTAGAGTAGCTTCAACAATTGTTAACATCAGACAATTGTTAACGTCTTTTTTTTTTTGAATGAGGAAAAGACAATCTCTTTATTTTTTATTTTTGAATGTACATCATATTTCGAATTCTGTGTACATTACGCCACGTTCACCACCCGAAAACTAATTATAGTCCATCCCCTCACATGTGAGCCTAATCTTCCCCTTTTTCCCTCCCGCCTCCCCCCTTCCCCTATGGTAACCCCCAATCCAATCTCCAGTGCTATGTGTTGTCTTGTTGTCGTTTTTATCTTCTACTTATGTTTGAGATCACATGGTATCTGACTTTCTCCCTCTGACTTATTTCACTCAGCAAAATACCCTCAAGGTCCATCCATGTTGTCACAAATGGCCGGATTTCGTCATTTCTTATGGCTGAGTAGTAGTCCATCGTGTATAAATACCACATCTTCTTTATCCATTCGTCCCTTGATGGGCACCTAGGTTGCTTCCATGTCTTGGCTATTGTGTATAATGTCGCAATGAACATAGTGGTGCAAGTAGCTTTATGCCTTTGTGTTTTCAAGTTCTTTGGATAAATACCCAGCAGTGGAATAGCTGGGTCATATGGTAGATCTATCCTTAATTTTCTGAGGATACTCCATACTGCTTTCCATAGTGGCTGCACCAGGTTGCACTCCCACCAGAAGTGAACAAGGGTTCCCTTCTCTCCACATCCTCTCCAACATTTGTTGTTTCCTGTCTCGTTAATTATAGCCATTCTGACCAGAGTGAGGTGATACCTCATTGTAGTTTTGATTTGCATTTCCCTGATAGCTAACGATGTTGAACATCTTTTCATATGCCTGTTGGCCATCTGTATATCTTCTTTGGAGAAATCTCTGTTCAGATCTTTTGCCCATTTTCTAATTGGATTGTTGGTTTTTTTTTGTTGTTGAGCTGTATGAGTTCTTTGTATATTTTGGATATTAACCCCGTACCTGATATATGGTTTGTAAATATCTTCTCCCAATTGTTAGGTTGTCTTTTCGTTTTGTTGATGGTTTCTTTTGCTGTGCAGAAGCTTTTTAGTTTGATGTAGTCCCATTTGTTCATTTTTTCTTTTGTTTCCCTTGCCTGGTCAGACATGGGACTTGAAAATATGCTGCTCAGACCAATGTCAACGAGCGTACTGCCTATGTTTTCTTCTAGAAGTCTCATGGTTTCGGGTCTTACCTTCAAATCTTTAATCCATTTTGAGTTGATTTTTGTGCATGGTGTAAGGGAATGGTCTACTTTCATTCTTTTGCATGTGGCTGTCCAGTTTTCCCAACACCATTTATTGAAGAGACTCTCCTTTCTCCATCATATGCTCTTGGCTCCCTTGTCAAATATTAGCTGTCCATAAACATGTGGGTTTACTTCTGGGCTCTCAATTCTGTTCCACTGATCTGTGTGTCTGTTTTTGTGCCAGTACCATGCTGTTTTGGTTACTATAGCTTTGTAGTATAATTTGACATCAGGGACTGTGATACCTCCAGCTTTGTTCTTTTTTCTCAGGAATCCTTTGGCTATCTAGGGTCTTTTGTGTTCCATATAAATTTTAGGATTCTTTGTTCTATTTCTGTAAAACCTGTTGTTGGAACTTTGATAGGGATTTTGCTGAATCTATAGATTGCTTTAAGAAGTATGGACATTTTAAGGATGTTAATTCTCCCAATCCAAGAGAACGGAATATCTTTGCATTTCTTTGTGTCGTCTTTGATGTTTTTCAACAATGTTTTATAGTTTTCGGTGTACACATCTTTCACCTCTTTGGTTAAGTTTATTCCTAGGTATTTTATTCTTTTTGTCGCAATTGTAAATGGGATTGTATTCTTAATTTCTCTTTCTCCTACTTCGTTGTTAGTGTATAGAAATGCAACCGATTTTTGTATGTTGATTTTGTATCCCTCAACTTGACTGTATTGTTAACATCTTGTCATTCTCTCTCTCCACCTCTCCATCTCCACCATCTCCCCCTCTTCCCATCCACCTACTATTTATTCTTTGGCTGAAGCATTTAAAAATATATTGCAGACAGTTTGATAATTTATCCCTAAATATGTCTGACACATGTCCTAAAAATAGGGACATTGTCCCTACTAACTATATTATCATTATCACATGTTAAGAAAATTAACAATAATATCTCAACATCTAGTCCGTATTCAAATTTCCCCAATTGTCTCAATTTCAGAAAAATAAAATCTAATCAAAGCTCACAGATTGTGGGCCCTTGTTGAATAGCACAGTTGAGAAAAGAGGCTTAAAAAAATTAGATCACATGGTCAATCATGTTGTGGCTTGGATTTAAATACAGGGCCGACTGGCCCCAAGGCCATTTTTCACTTTATGGTGGTGTAGACGATTACCGGTGATTCCCAGAGTGGCCAACTATACCTGGAGGTCACATCTTAGTGAGTTATACTTTTAGGTAAGCTTCGGGCAAGAGAGGATTAGGTGGCCATGATCCTCCATTGCTTCAGACAGATAGGCTAAAGGTTTAGCCATGTTGAAGCAAGACAGGAAGAGTGTAAAAAAACAGCAAGAGTGAGCATTCCCAGTCTTTTGGAGACCTGAAGAAAATGCAAATGTTTGCTTTGAGTACTTCAGGACTTTTCCAGTTTTCTCTGACCTAGCATGGCTCGTTCTAGACCTTAAATGGCCAGTGCGTACTTTCATTAGCAGTTCTCTTGCAAAAGTAAATAGTATTTCATTTAGGCCTTCTTAAGCCAATGTATCAACCTTCCAAGACAATGCAGAAGTAACATCATGCCATAATTACTATATAGTGGATATCTAAATTAGTATCTTCTTATACCAGAAACAGAAATATTGGGCTTTCTGTTAGTTCGTATAATAGACCTCTGTGATAATTTTGACACCTATAAAGGTATATATATGTCCTTACTACTTGGTAATCCCATTGGTCTGTGTTGAAAAGAGCTGTCAGCATTCAGATAATTGCAGTGATGAAGGAGTTAAATGAACCGGAAGCTGACAAAGTGAGATGCTGGCGGCAGATGGTGTTGTCAAATGAAGGTATAATTGCATTTTAAAAAATCCCTTCAAAATAGTTTCTCAAGCTTTAGGTAACTTAGATGACATTTAGAAGGCTCTGGAAATCACTTAAATGGGTACAGAAATAAAAGAATTAGAGAGGAAAATGTCACCATCTGAATTTGTCTTGAGTCTTACTGAGTCGAGACATCTGAGGCTCTTGTTAATACTTAGCAACAATTTACAGCCCATAGAATAGAATGTGTCTTTGTTGCGTTAAGTTTAGCTCATTTTGTGAGGAAGATCTTTTGTGGCAGTCTAGAGAATGTAATGGATTTAGTGCTCTAAAATATGAAGTCTGTGGGAAAAGAAAAAGTATAAATTATCTTAAATTCAAATATAGAAAAACTCACTGGAGCTTTTAGAGAAAGGTAATTAATGCAATTGAAAACTACAGGAAAAATAGCCCTTTTAAAATTTTGTAGTTTGTCACTGTTACTGAAAATGGCACAGCAAGAATTAAATTTAAAGTGCTTTTATAACATTTAGAAGCACTGCAAATATCGATGGGGAATCTAAGATTTTTCGGTTGGGGGATATAGGATATATGAAGACCTGAGAAGTATATTTGTATAAATCTAGAGCTAGGACAAAGGTGCGGTTACTAAATTTGACTTCTTGTTGTACAGATAAGGAACGTGAAGCCCCAACATGAGCCAGAGCTAAAACTCCTATCTGGCTTCAAGAATACAAACACTTTGCAATTATTCAAAATCCAAAAGATTACATGGTTAAATATATCTATATACCCAGTTATCTTACTGTAACCATGAGTATAAGCCAAGCCCAGCATACAAAATCCTGGGAAGGTGGGCGATGGTACTGATGAGAGTATAGGTTTGGGATCCATCCCTGGCTCTCTTCCTTATTAACTAAGATGAAGTTACTTAACTTCTCTGGCCTTGTCTTTTCTTTTGGTCAAGTGTATGGTTATTACCAGGGCCCAAGAGCTTTCTTGCAATGGTAGAATTATTAAATGCCGAAGAAGGCACTGTTTCAATCTCCAAACTCTTGGACCACTTTTTTGATTCTCCAACTGCAGTTTGCCACAGTTTCTATATAGCATTTTAACTTGCCACGAATAGTTATTTAGCATCACTGGCTCTCTTAGATCGTAAGTAGCAAAGTTATTTACATTAGAGCCTGAAAAAACTGAAGAACTTCTTCCTCTTCTTTTAGGACAGTGGCTCCCAAACTGTGATCTCTGGACTAGCAGCATCAATACCACATGAAAGCTTATTAGAAATGCAAATTATTGAGCCCCACTTCTGACCTACTGAATCAGAAACTTTAGGGGTAGATAGTATCAGAAACTTTTAAGCAGAAATCTGTTTAAACAAAGTCTCCAGTCGATTCTGATGTATACTGAAGTTTGAAAATCACTGGTCTAGAACACACTCAAAGTTGTCATCTTTTCATATCATCTGGTAAATGGGTTAGAAAAACATGTCCAGGTGTGGTATATTTTGTCACTGTAATACAAAGAAATGTATTAAGATTGTGTAGTGTGCAAAGTACAGTTACCTGTCCTATTCAGAGCATATATCTGGACATCAACCAGATCATTTGCCCAGAGAGTCTGCTGAAATGTCAGGTCCCTGTATTTTCACTGGATCATCTCCTACCTGTTGGCATATATGAATGATACCAAGACGCTTAGGGAACCATTAGTTTCTATTTATTTAGTGTCTCTCAGCATGGCTATCACCTTATTGGACAACCATGATGTCTGTGGGGATGTTAAGATGATCTGGATCCCTGCAACATAAACTGTGGCACAGAACCAGATAGCTGATAATAACCTTGAAAGATGGTAAAGGCTAGTACAAATTCTGTGTTTTCAACGGACATCCCCTAGGGTTACTTCTCAGGTCCTGTCACCCATTATGTTATCCAGCCTATCTTGCCTCTAGAAGATAAGTGATAGTATCTGGCCTTGGCCACACAGTGATCTTGACATTTCCTGTGACATAAGGAAACCAATGTTAATTGTGGTAACTTTTCCAAGCATCCATGGCATATAGGAAATCATAATTTCCAAGATTCTGGTGTTTTCCACAATAAAGTATTTTTCAACGCATTGTTAGAAAAAAGAATGTCTTCTGAGTTCTATTGGGGGACATAAGAGATGGATGAGTAACTTACACAGGATAAATTCACTCCAACATTCCCGTCTTTCTGAATTCTGCATTCCTTTTTATATATTGTATATTAAGGAATTTATGGCATCTCAACTTCATTTACCATGGGCCACCACTGAATTCAGGTTTTGATCGACCAATTGAGCAAATTATTAGAATTCCTCCCAGTTGCCTATGCCAACGCATTGAATCCAGCATCTGGTAACTGCAGCAATATTGATGCATTCACCCAACTTCGACTTTCCACTCCTTTGTCTAGTGTCCTCAGAATCTACTCCCATGCATGTTCCCCAGGTTTCAAAATTATTAATATTTTACAAGTTTCCTTCTGTGACTAAGCCATCCCTCCAGGACCTGATTTTTCTTTTATCCCTGTGTCATCCTCATTGTGTGTTTGGAGATATTATGGAGCATTCGGGTAGAGCATGATGAGAACTGCCTCCCTTTTGTAAGATGAATGTCACAATCTGGGTCATTACAGGGTCTTCAAGCAAGGAAGAAAGTGCTGAAATGGCAGGGAAGAAAAAGTCTCTTGTCAGGGGCGTCACGGTAGATGTGGAGTGTCAGGTATTGTGCAGGTCATCTGTATCCTCCCATTTCCCTCGTTCCAATCCTCTGCATTCCATTATTTCCTATCAATACTTTACCTTAAAGAGGCCTGATGAATTCATATTTCAGCAACCTGCAGGGTCAAATGCTGAGTTTGATTTTTCAGCTCTCTCAACCCTGTAACTGCAAGAGGTAAGAGATTCTTCTAGCACAGCCATAGAGTTCCTTTGTTTTTGCCTATGCTTTGAGCCAAGAATTTAGTATTTTGAGCTTGTCATGCTATTTCTTTAAGTTGTCCAATATTTTAGCATACCCCCCCCTAATTCTACAGCCCTTGAATTTCTCCAACTCTTCATTTTTTTAAAAAAATAGAAGCTATGTGGTTCTCACAAGCCTTGCCCTCAAAGGGCGTGCCATTCCAAGTGACCATAAGAGAGAGATTCTATTTCTGCCTGCATGTCATGGGATGCCAGATTTACAAATCATCATTTCCCTGAGGCCCTATTTTCCCTTTTCCCTGAGGCCTTATTGCTTGTATCAATCAGGTTTCTTAACTGCAAGAACCACAAATCAATATAGGCTAACTTAAGCCCCCAAAGAATTAACTAAAATATACTGGACAATCCATAGAATCTCTAGAAGGTTCGGTGAACGAGCCTTACCAGCTACAGTTAGAAACAATGTAAACATTGTGTTATTGCTCTTCACATGCCACTTGTCCTACCGACATAAAAGACTATTGTTAGAACCACTGTCACAGCACTTTTGGGAAGGTTGTTCCTGCTGTCCCCCCTACCCTGGCAGCATTCCATGCTTTGTTTGTGACGGGCTTCCCATCAGGGTTTGACATGGGTGCATATGGTTGATAAAGTCTGGCTTACCTGCCCGTGCTTTAGCTGTGGGAGTAGGAAAAAATGAGTATTTAGCATTTTCACCTTTCAAAGTGGGAGGTGGTCTTATAGATTTGTTCAGAAATATTATATAAGGTAATGTTTGTAAAGCATTTACACAGTGCCTGGACATACAGCAAGCTCCTGAAAATTTAAAATATACATATTATATAGTGAGAGTAACAGTGGTACTATGACAGTGAGATAACAGACAAGGATGCTAAATGTTATCTTTATAAAAGCTTTCAACACGACTGCCTGTGTTTTGGGAGCTTAATTAAGGTTATTTAATTATTAAATCACCTTTGGTTAGTGAAGGCTAAGTCTGCTGTATTTCATGGCACTGTGCTATTTACTCATTCAATAACTATGTGTTTGCTATTTCCCATATGTTTCTTCTTTAGACTATCATAAGGAATTGTGGGAGAAACACACAGGAGAGTACTTACTATTTGCCCTCAGACTGTGTATAATCCAAAGAGCAGAAAAAGAGAGACAGCAGCATTTGCTGAGTTTACATTATGTACTTTTGCGACATTACACACATTCTCTGTTTTACTCTTCTAACTCTATTGGATGCCTATTATCTCTGACTAATAGGAAATGGAGACTCAAAGAGTTTAATCAATCTGTCCAGGGTCATGCAGGTAGGAAAGAGAAAAGTCCAGTTCATACCAAACCTGGGCTATGACCTAAGGAGGAGATAGAACCCAAGAGCTAGAAGAGTCAAGGGCAGAGGAAATAATGTGGGATTTGAGAATTTGGCCCCAAATCAAAATATTCTGACTTTAGCAATGTTGTGGAAGCTTCAAAGAGGATATTGGCAGAAAAACTGAGTAGATTTTCTTTAAATTGTCAAGACTAGAGTAAGTTCATGCCTGGAATATTGGATGCCCCTCTTATCACTAAATTTCCTAATAGACAAAGAGAACCTGTATCAGGGATCAGGAAAAAAGGCCAGCTAAGCAGTCTGGACACAGTCTCTTATAAATGAGCCAGCCACAGAATCATGTCCTTTCCAGTACCCACAGGCCTTCTCAGCACACAGAGGCTCGTAATAACTAACCATCCCATTGACTGTTTCCAGACCTAACTTACTAGTGAATTGGTTGATCTAGCTTATGTTGATTGCCTCAGAGTTTGAGGAATAAGCCTGAATGTGACTGACAGCCCAACAGCCCACTGGGATTGGGCCTGAAAAAGCCAGGGACTGGTGGATGGCAGCAACCATCATTTCACATTAAAGAAACACAGGTGCTCTGGTCAGAGTTAGATTATTGCACTAGATGGATTGGACTAATTTGTGGGGTAAGCATCTCAGGATGGTTGTGATGATGGTGGCGGTGGTTGCAATTGAATTGGTGGTTGTGGCAGGGGCGGTGGTGACATCTGGGAAGTATGTACGATAAATCTTGCCCAGTGTGATGTCTTTGATGCTCTTATAAAATCCCTGGAGGAAATTTCCTTAAATAATTGCACTAGAGTAACTCAGTATTTATGAGGTAGAAATCTATCTTCTCTGTGGATTTCAGAGCTACAGATGTGAAGCCACACTTCTTTCCAGGACAGTTATGAGTGACAAAATTCTGCTTTCCATAATAAATCAACTGAACAGATTGAAGATGCTTGTATTTTGCAAGCCAATCTGTATTTTCCAAACCAATTTTTGTACCGTAAAGGAGACACTGAAACTCTTTATTGCATTATATTTCCTAATTTTAGCTATATATGTGTATACAAATATAATATATATGTACATGCATATGTATTTATATTCATATTGATATATTCATATTTTGCAATCGGACTTCAACTTTACACACAGATTCTGGATTCTTGATCTAGGGTGCTGTTGAATTTGCATTTCAATTTGCCTATGAAACACTGCATAGTACTTAGTGCAGTATATGCATCTTCTAGGAGATCTTGTACCTATGTGACAGGCACGTGGAATTCTAAAGAGAAGAGTTCTAGTCTCCAACTTCTCCCCATTCTGGGAATTTAACAACAAAGTGCCATTGTCTATTTTGAGCTTGGAAGGGAATTGGGGATTATTGTAGTTTAGAGTTGAAGGATCCTGGCTCAAATCTTGGCTCTGCTGTTTATTAGCTGTGTAACTTTGGGTAAGAAATGCAACCACTTGGCTCGCTCTCTTCATCAGTAAGATGAGATTGATAATTCTTCCTCCTTAAGGTTGTTGAAGACTAAATATGTATAGATATTGCCTAGAATGGTATCTAACATGTAGCAAGTATTATAATAAAATGTCTGAACTGGAAAGAATTTTAGAGTTAATAATGTAGACCAAACTTTTCATTCTGTAGATAAAGTCTACAGCCCAGAGGGATGAAATAACTTACCCAGAGTTTTCACCTAAGTAGTGATAGAGTTGGAACTAGACTCCAGATAACTAGATTCCCATGAAATTCCAAGGAAAAGAAGTCAATGTTTATTGTTAGAGAACAGATGAATCATGAAATAATGCAAAGTGCAAGGCATTTCTCTTTGTTCCCTGAATCGGAAAACAGTTCTGTAGTATTAGCAAAGCTTCCAAAGTCAGACATCCTCTTTCGGATTTTGGAGTATATATTTGCTACTTGGTATCTGAGCTCTGTTTCCAGAATTTCCAGTTAGTAATAAACTTAGGAATTTTAGAAAGGCAGCTTGATTTTTTTCTGAAAACAAATTTATTGAGGTATAATTTACATATTAGAAAATGAACCTCGTTTAAGTGTACAATTCAATGATTTTTAGTAAATATCCTAAGTTGTGCTACTGTCACCCCATTCCAGTTTTAGAAAATTTTCATTAATCTGTGGTGCTGGTACCATCCCTTGCACGTGTTTATGGCTTACCTTCTCACTATCAGCCCCAGGCAGCCACTAATCTACTTTCTGTTTCTATAAATTTGCTTTTCTGGGTATTTCGTATCAATGAATTTATGTAACACATGGGCTTTTGTGTCTGGTTCTTGCATGTAGTGTAACGTTTTTGAGGTCCTCCATATTGTAGCATGTACAGTGTTTTGCTTCTCTATATTGCTGAATCTGTGTTGAACTCCAATATAGATTCTATTGATGTAACAGGGAATTGTGTAGGAGGGGATGCAAGAAATGGTTTTAACTTCTCTAAATTTGTCACCTGATAACCCACTTCTATAGAGTTGCCCCAAGAGCAGCTTCCCACAGGGAATTCACCAAGGTTGAGTCCTCTGGCCCTCTTCCCAGGCTGCGGGGAGGAAATGTTGACATCCTTGTCTCTGATGATTATGCCACTAAATGTTTGGAAAATTGCCCAAGTAGGAGGTGGCAACTCAGATTCCAGCAGGTTAATAACAGCCTTGAAGTACACATTAGTGAGAGGACAGTGATGCACCTGCCCTTGAATGTGGGAGTTTGGGGAAAGGCATGAATCCTCATGGGGAGGCCAAGAAATGGGTGGTGTAAGTGCCACAGCTGGGGGTGACCCTGGCAGGGGGCAGGTGTGTTTCCAGCTTTGCTGATTGTGAGAGCAAAGTAGCATTAGGTAGTGGTTCAGCATGAAGGTTTCGATGTCAGACAGAATTGGGTTGACCCTGTGACTTCGGGCAGATGATGAAAGCTCTTGGAGCCTTTGTGTTTTCATATGTGATGGAATATATATTCTATATCTCATAGAACTGTGCGAGTTAAATAAGATGATGAAGACAAAATGCTTAGTAGGATTTTAACATCTAGAAAATATTAAGTAGACTTGAGCTCTCAATTTTTAACTTTGACACTAGAGAGTCTAACCTAGTGTTTTGTTTGCTCCCTAAGTGCCTTTAAACCAAAACTAATTATCTGGAATTGATAAAGCACTACATCTCTAAAATAATAAAAGTATTCAAGGTTAACAGATAGTTACACCTTAGAACAAGTAAACTAGTTTGATTTCTTTCTTCCCTTCCTTTTCCTTGCCTTTACTCATCCTTCCTCCTTTCCTCCCTCTTACTCTCTTCGTTCTTTCCTCATAATACAACTGAAATAATGTGATTCTAACAGCTAATATTTATGGTACTCACTCTAGATTAAAGTATTTTTCCTAAATTACCACATTTACTCCTCACAGCGGTTCTGCAGAGAGCTATCATTATTATTCCCATTTCAGTACTGGAGATAATGTGATCTGCCCAAAGTCACACTGCTCATAAATGGTGGATCCCACCTGCATTATTAGATATTGGGAATTAGATATTGTGTTAGTTTCTTAGGGCCACTGTAACAAATTATTACAAACTAGGTGGTTTAAGACAACAGAAATTTATTCGCTCATATTTCTTGGAGGCTAGAGGTCTGAAATCAAGGTGTTGGCAGGATTGATTCCTCCTAGAGGTTCTGAGGGAGAATCTATTTCACGTCTTTCTCCTAGCTTCTGGCAGTTGTTGGCAGTCCTTGGTGTTCCTTTGCTTGTAGCTGCATCACTTCAATCTCTGCCTCTGTCTTCACATGATGTTCTTTCCTGTGTTTGTGTCTGAGTCACCGTCTCCTTTCTCTTACAAAAACACCAATCATTAGATTTAGGGTCCACCATAGTCCAGCGTGGCCTATTCCTAATTAATTATATCTGCAAAGACTTTCTTTCCAAATAAGGACACATTCTGAAGTTCCAGGTGAACATGAATTTTGAGGAGACACTTCAATCCCCTACAGATCTGGAAACATAATTCTCAGTCTAACATGAGAGACAGGCATTTAAATAATTATTGTTAATGTAAAGTTCCATCAGTATGTTAGAGAATGAGAATGGTAAGGAGGGGATTCTGGGCAGAGGCCATTGCTGGAGCAAAGGGTTGCTGTGTCCTGAACAGTTTTGGTTAAATAGTGACCTCCTTCAGGCCCAGCAGAGGAACTGACAGGGAAGATGCTTTTTGAGAAGTAGAAGACCTTACATATTCACCAAAGGAGTAGAAAATGGTAGAGCCACTGTGCGTTTTGGAAACTTTCAGTGACTTGCCTTATAAACCATTGAGGAATGACTTTTGATTTTGTTCATTTACTCAGGAGTTGGGTGGAGTCAGGAAGAAAGGAGGTTAAGTAAGCTCAGATGGGATACCCAGCGCAGCCAAAAGGAGAGGTGAGAGAGGAAGAGATGGGCAGGGCTGGGGAGCACAGGCTGCCCCCTGGAGATGCTAGGGTTTGTACTTGGCCTTTTTGAATGAGGACAAAATTTGACCTTCCAAAAGCGTAGTATCAGCTGTCTGATGGGCTGAAGGGCTTATGATAAAAGCCAAAACAGACATATTATATAATAGTAAAACTCTAACCATATATCATCTAAAGAAAGATGTTTGAAACTAATAGGCCAAGAATAATAAGTGTAGCATTTTACAGAATGACTTGGTAGTAAAACCTTAAAGAGCAAAAAGGGTGAGTTCACAGAGCGGGCAATGGAGAGTCAGATTTCTACTGCACTGTTGGATGGGAAACTCGGGGATTAACATGGATACAGGCAGCCTTACGGAGGAATGTGGTACTAGAACAATGCTTTAGGCCTGTGAGAAGAACACTAAAGGTTGAATGGATCCCAAGGAATCTGAGAGCAGGGACTGAATCTGCTGAGGTCGCTGCTGTATCCCCAGTGCAGGAAAGTATTGGAACTTAACAAGTACTCAGTGAAAGTTTTAAGCACAGGGATAGAGGGCAATTTAGAGGTTCCAGCACAGCCTGGGGAATGGAAAGAGCAGCATGGGTGAGTGTGCAGATGGCCCTCTACCACAGGTGGATTGAAAGATGCTACTCATCTGGGCCTAATTTCCTAATCAGCATGCTCAAATCGGCCAGGTGTGCTCTGAATAGGGCCTAGCCTGGCTCATCCTCGCTGGCCCTGGCACAGTTCCAGAACTGCTCCACTGGACTTGATCTTCGGGTATAGCCCTGTCTGCACTTGGTACTCTCAGATGCCAACTCTGCTTCTTGTTTTTCTGTCTACACGTGGCCTTTGGATTAGACTCACCATTTCATTCCCATCTGGAGCTTTGTTTCCCTCTACTCTGTTCCAGCCATGTACACCTGGAGTCTTGAACCGTGGGTACCACATCTGAGTAGTGTCTTACCTGGATATCACTGGACTCAGGAGTGGGACCTAGGCAGATATGGATTGGATAATAATGGGACATAAATACAGGCCCAAATACCCATAAAATAGATGAATAGACAAAGGAGCCTTTCTTAAGGAGTTTTGTTTTGGGAAAACTAGTTTGTGTGTTTGAACACAGAATTGATTTGTGGAGGTTTCTATACACTACTCTGTTTCATATTGAAATATAATGATGTATCAACAATCCCCAAAATGTAATCCCTGAAAGCACCACAGGGCTTGAGTTTTATGAAAAATATGACTGCTACATTGCAGTTCATTCTTTCATTCACTCAATGATCATTCCTTCAATAGCCATTATGTACAATGTGCTAGGCTCACACAGGTGAATATGGAGAAGAGGACACAGAATTTCTATCTTCCTCCCCACAGAATTCAATAGATTGTGGGGCCTCATAAACTGTGTACATTTAACTAAAACACAAGGCAGAAAAATGGAAGAAGGGGTTAAAGATCACCCCCATTGGGGGATTCCAAAGCTTGAATCCAGCTGCATTGTGGCTTCCTGAGCCCATTGACCCAAAGGGTGACTGGGGCATGGAAGCAGTTTCTGTTGTCTAGAATTCTAGATCAAAGCCTGCCTTTGGCCTGGCCTAGGAGTCAGGTTCACAGTGGGAGTGCCTGCCTGCACCTCCAGACAACTGCTCTTTAAAATTGCCCAGATGATTGGCGGGAGCATGCGGTTAGCTGTTCTATAATTAACCCTGCTCACAGTTCCCCAAGTCATCCTGACAAGAGGCTTCATCAACCGCAGCTCCACAGGATACCCCCCTGCTCCACTCCCTTTCATTGCAGGAGGTCTTATTTATAAACTCTGATATATCCCTGAGGGAGACTTTTTTTCATCCAAAAGCAAGGAGGGAAAAGGGCCTTTTGCAGATTTTCAATCGCCGAAACCACAAAATGAGAATGGGAAGAGACTCATTAACCTGCATAATTTGTCCCCTGTGGCCCAGCTGGGGTGTTTTCTTCCAGTGCAGTTGTCCATTCTCTGCTTGCTGAGCCTCAAGAGGTCAAAGCCCAGAGCTCTCCCTGTCTCCAGTGTTTCCTCCTGCCCATTTACTTTTTCCTTTGGCCCTTTTAGCATTTAATTCATTTCCGCAGCACACGTAGAATGTCTGTTCTTTGCTAAGCCCTTAGGACGCCGTGCCTGGTCTCAGATTGTTCACATCATTTGGCATGAAGCAGACATGTGTTTTTCTTTCCTTCTGGTACTACTGGTAGGTATTTGGAAGGAAATATTGCTTCCACTAACAAGCCTCCATCGCCCAAACTCCACAACACTCACACGGATTTTTATTATGGTATTTGCTTATCTATCTTTTTATCTTTTAATAAACAATAAATATGTAATAAAAACAAGCTTTGGAGTTGAATAAATCTGAAGTAAGCCATAGACTCAGTGTTTATTAGCTATGTGACCTCTTTGATCCTCATTTCCCTTAAGTATAAGATGATATGGCTGTTCTGAGGATTAATCTAAGGCAGCATAATGCAGCTGCAAGACAGGGGGTCAGGAAGTGTCTATCCCCCAGCCCTTCCTCTCTGTCCTCCTAGAGAGAGGGATGACATTTTTCCCACTTTATTTCCCTTTTAATGCCTTCATCTGAGCATTATACATGAAAAGTGTGGAGTAAAAAAGTCCTTAATGATTAAAACAAGTGAGTAAGTTGATGAATGAATGAATGAAAGTCTATTGCCCCTTTTCAGAGGCAGGGCAAAAGGAGGAGTGTAGTCAGGCTTGGGGACAGGGGTAGAAAGCAGAGCTAAACAAGGGCTGTTCACTGTGGAGTCTTGAAGGACCCACTGCACATAAGCTTGAAGGATAACAAACCCAGGAGAAAGCTCTAGATCTGGAAGGGTGAGTTAGTGCTGCCCATCTGGCTACAGAGCCTTCTTGGAGTGAAGAAGGCAATTTGTGTGACCTTAGGCCCTTGTATAGGGATCCAGCTACTCTGTGAATGCCTAGCCCTTTCTACTGGTAAGCCTCACCATTCCTTGCTCACACCAATCCCTTTTCCAGTCTTAAACTCAGACAAGAGACACCAGCCCTGGGTCCTGCACTTAAGAGAGATCTGCGAATTACAAACATACAAAATTATAAAAATTTGGAAGATGCTTCATTACATCTGTCATTCAAGATCCAGCATGATTTGTAATTCAAAACATCCATTCTTTGACTATCACTTTTCACGCCCTTTCTCCACATCTCTTGCACCATATCTTCAAAACAAAAGGTGACTACTAAGGATTATTTGAAGATTTCTTGGTCACGATGTGGCTGAAGTCAGATTCTGTTTTGGCATGAAGGAAGGATTTGAGCAGAGGTGCTTAGGTAAGAGAAAAGACTAATTAATTTATCAAATCCTTCCTCTCAGACAGCATGAATGCAGTAAATTCTTGCATAATGAGCCATCATTACCCAGGAGTATGAAGTGTCCGTTTTCTTACTTCTCTTTACGTTCTAATCTGTAGACCAGAAGCACTGAAGGATTAATGCAATATCTTTGACAGTTACACATGATGGGAAAAGAACATTTTGCAATATTGAACAATTTGTATTTTAAAGTTGTTTTAAAGTAGGTTTGGATATAATGTGCACGAAGCGTGATACTGATTCTTTACATTACTCTATGAGCTTCAATATTGCTTTAAATGGTAGGGAAAATCATGACATAAGTCATAGTGAAATGTATGTTGAAATGAAAATATTATTGCCTATGATTTATCCCTGTGACCAATACAATATTTAAACATGGCACGTATGATTCATCATTCATTTCTGAATCTAAGCGTTGCTTTGAAATTGGCAATTCCAGTTACTAGCACAAAAGCAGAGTTAGTACTTGCATGACGCTGAGAATGTCTCCTTAAATTTTGTACCCTAGGTGCCTTACCTCATCCTAGTCCTAGCCCTGCAGTAAATGACCAGCTAGTAAATATTTTCCGCTTTGTAGGCCATACAGTCCTGTTGCAACTATTCAATTCTCCCAATGTAGTTGGCAATGAAGGCACCCATAGACAATATACAAATGAATGGATGAAACTGTGTTCCAATAAAATTTTATTTACAAAAACAGGCAACCGGTCTGATTTGGCCCATGGGACAGTTTTCCGATCTGTGGTTTAAACAACAAAATTTCTTTTTCATGCCACCTATCCATTTTGGGTCACTATGGTTTCTTCCCCACATTTCTTTCCAAAACCCAGGTGGATGGAGATGTGATCATCTTGTAAATTGTTTGTTGGTCTGTCAAAGGGAAGGAAAGGGCTTTCCATTCTCCTTAGCAATTATATGCTTAGAGCTGGAAGGGACACACATTATTTCAGCTCACAATTCATTGACTAGAATTAGTCATAGATCCCCACCCTACCACAAAGGGGCCATAAGAGCTATGATAAAGGTTCAAATTAGGCATCATGAGATTATAGAGGAGAGAGTGTTAAAACCTAATTAGTGAGTTTAAGAAAAAAGCACAAAAGTTACATTTGTTCTGGGCTTCCAAGCATGGGTATTTCACAAATTTACTTTGAAATCAATATAGATAATGGAATTTATTTGGTATATGTGTTTCAATTAGAGTCAAGATGGTGTGTGTTTGTGTGTGTGTATATATATACACCATATTTACTCTAATATATGTATTTATATACATATGTATATGTTTTTCCAAGTTTTTATTTGCAAACTATCTATGTCTTTATATCTTAAGTTGTTTTCTTGTAGACGGCATAGAGTTGAGTGCTGTATTTTTATTCATTTTGAAAATCTGTCTTAATGATGTTTCAACATTTAAAGTTCTTGGCGTGAATGATACATCTTCTTACTAGTTGTTTTCTGTTTGTTCCATCTGCTTTATTTTGTTTCCCTTTTCTTTTTTCCTACCTGCTTTTAGGTTATTTTTTATGATTCTCTTTTATCTTTGATATTAGCCTATTATTTACACCCATTTCAAACATTTAGTGGTTTCCCTGGGGTGTATAGCACGTCTTTAATTATTTACAGCATATCTTCAAATAATATTATACCACTTCACATGCAGTGTAATAACCATAAATTATTTTACTTCCAATTAACCACTTTCTTAATTTTTGCTATTCTTGCATATATTTAATTTTTACATATTCTGTATACCCAAAATACACTGCTATTTTTTTGGCCTTAATTGTCTTTTGGAATGATTAAAAATAAGAGATCTTTTATACTTATGTACTTTGGAAATATTTACAATGATTTTATTTTTTATAGATCCCTGTCTCTGCAGTGTAGGTCTCCTGGTAATTAATTCTTTAAAATTTTGTTTTTCTAGGGGCTGGCCCCGTGGCCGAGTGGTTAAGTTCGCGCGCTCCGCTGCAGGCGGCCCAGTGTTTCGTCAGTTCGAATCCTGGGCGCGGACATGGCACTGCTCATCAGACCACGCTGAGGCAGCGTCCCACATGCCACAACTAGAAGAACCCACAACGAAGAATACACAACTATGTACTGGGGGGCTTTGGGGAGAAAAAGGAAAAAATAAAATCTTTAAAAAAAAAAAAATTTTGTTTTTCTAAAAAAAAATTCATTCATTTTTGAAACATATTTTTTATGAGTTTGGAATTCTTTCAGCACCTTAAAGAAGTCACACCATTGTCTTATAGCTTTCATAGATTTTGACAAGTAGTATGCTATATTTCTTGTATATATTTCTTCTTTCGTGTTTATAATTCCTCTGGCTACCTTCAAAGTTTTCCTTTTATCTTTGGTTTTTAGTAGTCGAATGTGAAGCATTTTAAGTTTTGTTCACTTTTTTATTTTGATATTTATCTGGCTTATGGTTCTCTGAGATTCTAGAAAATGTTGACCTACAATTCATTCAAATATTTTTTCTTCATTTTCTTTCTCTTCTTCTCTTGGAATTCCAGTGACATGTGTTTGGTATTGCCCCTCAGCACTTAGATCGAGTATGTCCATTTCCCCCACATGCTGTTTTCTCTTTCTCTTTCAGTTTGTAGTTTCTACTGACCTATCTTCAAGTTCACTGAATCTTTCCTTGGTTCTGTTGAGTCTGCTGTTGTGCCTATGGTAATGCTTGTTATCGTGTTTTTTATGCCTAGCATTTTCATTTTTCTGATTTTACAGTTTCCATCTCTGTTAAAATTTCCTGCTTGTGCATGTTATCTAACTTTTCCACTAACATATTAATAATATTTAATTAATAATTATTTTAAATTCTATGTCTAATAGTTCCAACATCTGAAACATCATTTGTGAGTCTGACTCTTTTGATTTTCTGTCTCTTGATAGTGGGCTGGTTGTACTTGCTTTGGGGTATCTTGTCATTTTTGACCAAATGCTAGATATTTTGTGTACAACAGCAGAGGATTGAGGTATGACTATATATGCCGTCTACTGGGCAAATCTCTTCTTCTGATAGTCTGCTAGTCAAGATATTGACTAAAGTTAGTCAGTAGTTGAGCTGGATTTAGATTTTGTTGTTGTTATGCTCACCTCCAATGCACCACTGACTCCAAATGTGTCAATTCTTACTTTGTACTTAATGTAGAGTCTGATTTGCTGGAGGTTTTTCCTCAATGTTAACGATTGACTCTCAAATTTAGGCCTCTTCTATACTCTTCTTTCTCATAGAAGATCTCTCTCTATGCTTCTCACCTTCTTCTGGCAGTAGATTGCTGTTAGTTGTTACTTTGTACTTGCTAGCCTTGTAGTCAGGGTTGGGGGTCATCCTGGTTCAGCTTCAGCCTCAATCAAGTCCTGTGTGTCTGGGTCTCAAGAGTAGGCCTTTCTCAGTGATCCTGCCTCTCCCCAAGAAATAGGAGACCAATGGTCTGAACCTAGGATGGTTTGTTACCTGTCTCCCATTCTTTCTTCTATTTTTTACCTAATGTTGAAAATGGCCTTCAACTGTGTCCTGGGGCCACAGTGTTTCATACCCTTTCCCCAGCAGCTTAAAGCTTTTATTTCTGATGGGAAAAGGGTACAAGCAGGGCTTTTCTGCCTTTCCTACAGCACTGATTGTTCTCCTCCCTGAGGTTCACACTGATAACTAAGATTTTCTCTAGTTTCCTATCTTACTTTCAATCTTCTTCATGACTCCAAATGGAGGTCTGTGAATAAAAGCCCGTGAGTGGGTAACACTTTGCATGACACACAACTCACTTTGTGTTTGCAGCTCCACCAAACCAGAGTTTCCATACCCTTACACTATTCTAAATTTAGCATCTAGCAGTTCATTAAAAATTTTAGCCAAATTCTTTGTATTCACTTGTATGGTGGCCCCATCTTCCTTATATGCTCTGCCAAAGATAAACCAGTGCCTGACTTTCCAAGTATTCAGGCTAATTGGTTGCCCTATAACCCAAGGTCTTTGAAAGTCTCAAGAAAATTTATGATTTTATAGATGAAATGTCTGTTTCTTTTTTATGATGGGGATAATGGTTTTCCTAATTTATAGATTCTAGCCAGAAGTCAGAAGTCTCTACTGTTGTTTTGGGAATGATGTGTACTTTCTATGAGGATTGTGTTCTGCTTTCCATGCTTTGGAGCAGATCAGTTGTGAAAGAGATCATTTTTTAGGGCTTCACCACAAAATCTAGTTTATATCAAGAAATTGAGCTGTAATTATATCGTGAATTTATATAAAATTACTTTGTCAAATTATGTATAAGCACATTTTATTGAGGACTCTTACATGGTTAAAACAAAAACCTATCTCTTAGATGTCTAAAGACTTAGCTCATGATCCTGTCTCTGTCTCTTTCTAGCTTAGTGGCCTTTGAGCAAGTCACTGGACCTCTTTGGTTCTCAACTTCCTCTCTCTAAAATGAGGATGTTGAGCTAGTGATTTCTGTGGTCCCCAATCTACTTTAAAGTCAATGATGCTGTATTAATCTTCTTTTAGCCATGTAATTGTAGTACAGGTATTATTATTCTAATTTAACAGTGAAGCAATTCAAAAAGAAGCCAATATAATGTACTTCAGCATTGAATTCTAAGTACAGCAGAGTACTGCATTGTGGAGCGTGAACTTGTTCTTGAAAGAGAGTGGATTTAGAGCAAAACAAGGAGTAGGTGGTATATTTTCAGCATAAGAATTCTAATTCAAAGTTGGGTGGTTTCTGTCTCTTGCAGAAGGACTAATTCAACTATTCTTAAATATGGTGGATGTCACATGTTATTGAGTGTGTAACTGAAGTTATTGTGATAATGTGTGTGTGTGTGTGTGTGAGTGAAATAGAAAAAGAGGAAGAGATGGGGGCTATTAAAGAATTGTGGATTGGGTTCATCTGAGCACCTAAAGAGTTGGAATAAGATATGAGCCTCTTGACTTGAACAACAGTGTCATTTTACTAGGTCATGCTCCCTGTGTGGAGTTGTTACTCTCACTCCTGAGTTATCTTAAAGAATCAGAGCCTTCTGGTTCAGGGATTTTTTAAATGTTAGAGTACTTGTTCTCTAAAGCCATATTTATTGTCGGGCAGGAAATTCAGCACAAAACCCAACTCCTTTGATTGGAATCATGTTTCAAAGAATATAGGCCTTGGAAATATCGTCCCTTCTTTTATCCAATGAGTTTGAATAAGAGAGGTCATCTCATTAGTTACATAGAAAGTGTGTGTGAGTATGAGTAAGTGTGTGTAGTGTAAGAGCCATGATATTGATTCTGCATGAAAATTCATTCCCACATTCCTCACAGCCTATTCAGAATTTATCCATCCTTCAAGATATAATTCAAATCTTACCCATTACGAGAAAGCTTCCTTGGCCAATTTAAGTCTCATTTCTGAACTCCTGTAATACTTATATTTTACCCAAGTGGTTTAATTTGATAGATTAGTAGCAATTGACTTAAGGAATTTTTCATATTTCTGCCTTTTACATCTTCAGCAAATTGAATGTTAGGAACATAATAACTCAGTAAATATATTATTTTAACTTACTTTTGAGATTTTTAACCTTCTTGAAGAACAATATCTTCTTTATTTCATTTTAAAATAAATGTTTATTGACCAATGACTATGTTCTAAGCATTTTTCTAGACAATGGGGAACTAAATGAAATAGGCAAATTCCTGTCCTCAAGAAACTGAAGACACATGATAGACAAACAGAAACACTCAAATGGTGATATATTCTAGGAAGAAAAATAAAACAAGGTGAGGGATCTAGACAGTGACTGGAGAGGGGTGTGTCTTATTATATCCAAGGAAGGCTTCTCTGAATAAGTGACATTTGAACAGAGAGTTGATGAAAATAAAGGAGCAAGCCATGAAGATCTCTTGGAGATAGTCCCTATGGTAATATTGTACAATTGCACATATAATATATGATAAAATATTGCATTATATTGAATTCATGAGTACTAATGGCTTAGAAAAGGTCAAGGTTTATTGTGCTATCTCTGTTTGCTCTTGATTAAGGATTTGAAATAATTTGTGGTGAAGAAACCCACTTTTCCTCTTTCCAGAAACCAGAGACAATAGATGTGGAGAATTTGTTTCTTAGGAGGCTGATCTTATTAATAGAACTCCCAGTGAGGCAAGCCTTTCTTTCAGAATGGGCTTACCTCAGAGGTAAAAAGATAGCTCCTGCTACACTGAATTCAAATGGAAAAAGCAGTAGAATGAAAGCAAAGGGCTCCGTCCTGAATAGATAGTATATGAGGTGGGGAGAGTCATGGTGGAAAATAAAGTAAGCAGAAGAGTTTCTTTAAAGTGAAAAATCAAGAAAACAGAAAGACTCAGAGATGGTGGGCTCAAAGGCGTGACAGCTAATTTGTCAGGAAAACAAGGATTCAAGTTTACGGGAGTTCTTATAGGTAAAAGCAGTTGAAGAGAACTGATCAGTGGGGTGGGGACAATAAAATCAAAAGCATAGCCAGACCTAGCTCTTCTTGGCCCATGACTGTCAATTGATGTCCCAATTCCCCGAGTGAGGAGGGATTCTGCTTAGTTTAACTGCAGATACGGTAATACAAGTCCTTTTACTTGTGAACATTTTATTTATGTTTATATTATATTAATTGGCATTTGATTAAGAAAATGGAGAGAGGCTTGTTTAACAGTTAAAAGCACTGACTCAGTCAGACTGCCTGAGTTAGAAGCCTGCCTCTGCCCCTATCTACTTACGTGATCTTGGCAAGTTACTCCATGTCTCTGTGCCTCAGTTTCCCCATCTGTAAAATAGGATTGTGATAGTACATATCTCCTAGGGCTGTAATGAGGATTAAATTAATTAAAATAGCTAAAGCATTTAGATAATATTGGCATTAATTGTGTTAATCCCTTTTGATTATGTTCCAACTTAGGAAGCTTAACTTAATATCAGTTAGCATGATACCTAAGTATGTAGGGACCGTGCTATCCTTGTTCACTACTTTGACATCCAGGCTGAGAATGACAACTTGCTTGAATCTATTTGTATGTAATGACTGGATACAAAGGGAACTGAGGTATAACCATCGTTTTTTAACTTAAGGGGGGATGACTACAATTTCACAGTTACAATTGTACCATTAATCACTAAAATATGTCAGCAGTCTCAGGCTACCTGAAAGTTGGAGTGATAAAGGTGTTACTAAAAATAATACAAGCTCTATCAGGAGAAGTGCTGTCTACCCTGATCGCTGATGTAGCTCAGGCCCTAGTGCAGTGTCAGGTCCAGTGTAGAAGCTCGGCACAGATTTGTTAAAAGAAGGACTACATGTGCATTTTCACCAGTACAACGAAACTTAGAAATCCACGAATCACCTTTATCAGAAGCTCTATGTGGCCACATTGATGTCAGATTGTAAATAAGGCGGAACCAGTCACATTTAGATCAGAAAAGCTATAATGCCCAAGTACTATCACCAGGCTTTGATCATTAACCTTATTCACCACGCTTGGATTGTTATAATTAAATGGATGTTTTTAAAAAAGTACACTGCCCCTCAAATACAAGAATTGGTCCACTGATGGATTATTTAAACAAATGTGTTTTGGGTAGTGAAGGATGTTTCCTAATCTAGATCTCAGACAGCTGGAATTTAAACACTATGGGAACATGGGCATGAGGGCACAGACTTCCAGAGGAGCCATTTGAAAGGGTGTAAATGAGAACACTCCTTTGGATGTGCAATCTCGGGAATGTTTGGTAGGAGGTCAGTCATGTTATCGTTATGCCTCACACTGCATCTCTGAGAAGAGCAAATGAACAGAGGTGTGAAATTAGAGTTGAATGAATGAATCACTGCAAAGCTCTGAAAAACTCTGGGGTGCTTAAGAATATTGGTGAATTGAACTTTTTTCGGTGTGTACATTTTCCAGCTGAAATTCTTTTAAAGTTCATCCTATGCATCATTTGAGAATGAAGAATTTTATTTGCAGTTCACTTTCCTGTTTCATGATTTAAGTGATTTATGAATGAAGGCTCTGTGTTCAGTCATACTGGCCCCTGGCAGGTTGCTGGTCTGATCTATTCTCAGGAATTAGATGATCAATTCAATTTTGTAGATCTGATGACCAGATTGATTAGACAGGAAATGATCGGGCCGAATAGAAATTATCATTTGGCATCAACCAATACGACAATTTAAAAATGGAACTGACCTCAAAATGTTTAACACAGTGCCCAGTATGGACAAGAATAAAGTGGTTATTATCTACAGCAGTGGGTCTCAAACTCTGGGTGCATCATGCTCACCTGGGAGTCTCGTTAAAGCGCATCGCTGGGTCTAGTCTTAGGGTGTCCAACTCAGTAGATCCGGAGAGGGCTGGAGAATTTGTGTCTCTAACAAGTTCCCTGGTGACGCTGATGTTGCTGGTTTAGAGATCACACTTGGAGGAGGACTGCGCTAAAAAAAAAAAATAAGTAAGCTATATGTTAGTTGAATTTAACATATGAAGCAGATGTAGGTTATAACAATTACTTTCAGGTAAGAGAGATTAGAACTGGGGTTATATTTAAATATAGACTGAAGAGTTTGGAATAGGTAATATTCACACCCCAATATCTTGGATATCAGGTGGCAAAATTTTTCAGTTATTATACCCCAAACTCTTGTTACATAACCAGAAATTTCTGTTAACTGAACGGAGAGTATATTTCAAATGTGGTCTTCTGGACAATGCAAGTTACTGGTAAAGAAGAGTTTACTTTTAATGAAATAAATGGGCAATAATAAGTATAAGGAATGAAATCATGCTTAAAGCATGATAAAGTACTTGTGCACACAACCCTGTCCTGTGCATGGAGAGGATTTGAAAGATTTATAGGTCTGATTGTCTAGAAGCCCACAATCTTGTGAAAGGAACATGTTCCAAACATATGGAGTGAATGGCAACACTAAGAAGCAAGGCATTGTTGGGACCCTATCAGATGGTACTGAGAATCTATTTTACAGAAGACAAAGGGAAGCGGATACTGGGGACAGACTCAAGTAGCCAGGCTGGGTGGAGGAAATGATACTGGCTTTCACTCAGTAGCATTCACCAGTAATGACAAATAAACCAAGAATTGAGGAGACTCTACCTGCACAATTTCTGCTGTTTCATATTTCTTGTGAGGAAAATTCCAAGAGAAGTGAAGCAGGTTAATTAAGATGCTAACCGCTGCCACGATTTCTGAGCAGATTAACACCACAAAAGATTTTGGTGTAACTAACTGATGTTTGTTCTTGCTTGCAAAAGCTGTGCTTGTACAACTGGGGCGCAGTCCAAAAGAACTGAAAGAAGTTAATTAGTTCAGTTTGCCAAGGCTTTGTCATCTGGTCCCAGGACTTAGGGAACAGGACTAACCAATGAATATAAATCTGTGCATATGTAAAAGATTGAGGTTATGATCACGATTCATATAATTATCCATTTTCACCCTATTAAAACTTTGATTAAATAAATCATTAGCAGCCAATGAAACACAGGTCAGGAATATTATGGTGAAAAGGGAGATAGGAAACGTTTCTCCAGATATTAGTGGTTGTCTAGCCATTGCCCAGTATCTCAACAATCACCTGGGATGTTTAAAAACAATACATAGCCCAGACTCTCATTCTCAGAATCTTACTCAGAGTATAAGGAATATGTCCTGGTAATCTGTATCTTTTAACCAATTCACATAGTGATTTGGTTTCATAGCCGTGTTGGGAAAATATTGGTCAAAATATGCACACAAGTTGTGTGTACAATACTGCTATGTACTGAAAAGATTAGAAAGACTAGTAGCATAGTCTTTGTGGTCTAGAAGCCCACAATCTGGTAAAAGGAATATTCCAAACATATGGAGAGATCAGCAACACTCTGAAGCAATGCATTATTGGGGCCATATTTGGGGAAGAGGGAGAGGGAGGTATAACACCCTAGGAGCGGATCCTAGAGCAGTAGGTGGCCAATTCATTTCCTAGACATCACAGTCAAAGACAGTTGATTGGGCTCTTTAACTTTTTCTGCAGGATGGCATAATGGAAGAGTTACTAGGTTTAGAGTCTTCTGGATAGGAATTTTTATTCAGTGTCTAGGAGACTGTCTGAGACAGAGTGGGAGCTCACTAAAATGTATCCAATTTATGAGCAAAGCTAACCTAGTTATCAGGCGTTTCCAGGAGAACCAAATGATATCAGCTCCTGAAAGTGCTTTGCACAATTCAAATGCTTTACCAAAACATGGACAGTATTTTCACTGATAGTATCATTACTTGTATTAATTTTTTTAGCTAATTAGTTCTCTCTGGCCACCAGAAATGGCATACTCAATTGACTTCATTGTGCTATAAGCTGATATACGGAGAGCCTAATACACTGTCATCAATTTATAACATTCTGAATCCTGTGTGACCAGGCAGTGAGTAGTTCCCCACAGAAAATGTAGTGAATCAAATAAATACCTCTTACCTCAGCCGTAACTGTGGACCCAGAGCTGAGACCATGAGAACACATCATCATGAGGCCACTTTGTCCTCTCTACTCACACCTCTTTGTTGCCCCCAACCCCCACTAGGTATTTTAAAGGAAGTTAGAGCTGTAATCTCAGCCTTCATTCCTGTCATCTGTGGCTCAGTGTTAGAGCCTTGCTCTGAAGTCCGTGGTAGGAGGCACCCTGAGGGCACAGCACATCTATTACCCTGGAGAAGGTGGTAACAGGGAAAAAAATGATAATGGCGAAATGCTAATGCCTCAAATGAGCTGAAAATGATGATGTGGCACATGGAGCTTTCCAGTTCTTCTTATGATGAGGCAGGACCTATCCTTAGTCTGATATATAAATGTACCTTAGAGAAGTCTTGCAGGGATGTTTGTCTCTCAGTGATAGGGAGAATTCATTAGCATATGGAGCCTTCTCCAGTGACAATTACCTGAGGATGCGTATGGACTGCCTTCGCACAGATATTGCAATGTAATTGTGCTTAAGGGGACATTTTGACAAACACGGAAAACCCTTTATTTTTATCCATCCACAATAGCAAATTAATTGAACAATTAGAAATAATAGCTTGACTGTACATAGCAAGGCATCTTGCATCCCAAAGTACTATACTGACAAAATATGAGCACTAATGCTCCACTAGTGAGAGATGGAGCACCCTCCTGACTATTTCCAGTCAGTAAAAAGAGAATGACATAACGAGCTGAAAGGGAAGAATTCATCAAGGAAGATAGAGTTGGCCCTATATGTGGCTGTTGTATTGCTACAAAGAGAGTAAACTATGCATTCCATTTGTTGATCGTAGAAAGGTTGACATCACTAGGTAGATTAGGTATAACTTTAAATATAGTGAAATAGAGTTGAAACTAATACTACAGCCAGTTTCTATGCCTCTATATTTAGGATGGAATATTTACGGATTGGGGGGGCTTGATAGGAGGGAGGAAAGTGAGGGTTGGGAAGAGGGTGGGCCTGTTTTCATATTAAGGCATCTCTCTCCTCACAAGGACTCCTAATCAGACATTTTGATTGCAGGTCACCATATGATTGTCAGTAGTACCATGTTGTGATAGCTCTTCAGGTCCTCATATTCTGTAGCAGGCCCTGTGTCATGCCTGCTTCCAACCTGCTGATGGTGCATTATTGCATTAACAAATGCAATTAGCACACATCTTCATTCTGGACAGACACCCCTAAGTACTAGTGTTAAAACTACATAACTGATAGCACTCTGGACTTTGATAAGTTTAGAAAAGACAATTTTCAAATGACTCAACAACATTGCAATGTGTTTTATTACTACAGCTTGATTCATATAAAATACCTGAGTTCTGTGAATAGTTGGCTATTTTTCCCCCCAAAAAGAGGGGTTAATAAATAAATATTATCATTAGCACCCTCTTCATAGCACATAAATAAATTCCTACATACTCATACAGTTCCAGAGAGTATGGTGGAAGCAGAGCTAGAGTTATGAAGATCCTTATCTTAGGCTAAGACTTTGTGATAGATTCTGTTCTAGGGGAGCCCTAGGAAATAATGACTATCCTCAACTTTAGGAATAAATTACATTCTTTGTTTGCATTCCATGACTTTCTTAATCTATCCAAATGTTATTTAACTCTGGTTGATATAACATTTCCCAAACTATCCATTTGGCTTTTATTTGCTCATCCAAAATCTTACAATTTTTCTCCCTGCCTTAAAAAATAATCATCTGCTCAATGCATACTCCTTTTTTCAGATTTAATGAAATAATCTTTCCAAAATACTGCTTCCACAGTTTCATCCACCTATGATAAAACTCTCATGGTTTTCCATTGCCTTTCAAATAGGATCAAAATGTGCCACTCTTGATTCCAAAACTGAATACAGACTGGTGCCAATTCATCTTCCTACAATTTTGTTGCCAGTATTCCTCAGGACACACACTTCAATCTAATTAGACTGCTTAATTGCATCCCCAGAAACCTTCACTTGCACTCTGATCTCTGTTTCTTTAGCTCATATGGGTCCCCATCATTTAGAATATCCACCTCTTTCTAACCCAAATATCTTACTGCTTGAGTGGTAAAAATTGAAGTTCAAAACCCATCATAAATGAAGAGCTCTAGGAAACTATCCAGATTCTCACATGGATACATACTTGGAGTAGGGACCATCCAGAAGTAGAATGAGTTTACAAGGTGCAGATTGGCCTCAAGTTAGCTCAACACCAGAGTAGACTGAGATAATCTGCCTTCCTACTGCTGCCAGAAGATAGAACGAGTCCCATTTGGAGGAAGACAACTTATCCAGAACCTCTGCAAATTTTCATACATAAAGAGTATTCAATCAATAATTACCAGGCATATCCAAAACACCCACAAGAGAAGACATAGACAATATAAACAGACCCACAAGTGACCTTGCTACTGTAATGATCAGATGCAGCCTTTAAAATAACTGTAAATAATATATTCAATAAAATAGATGAAAAGATCATTATTTTACCTGACAATTTATGAAAAAGAATGAAAGTTGAAATGTTAGAAAAATTTAATAACTGATATTAAGAGTTCAATAGATTGGTTTAATAGCAGATTGGGCACAGTTAAGAGATTAGTAAATAAGATAGGTCAGTAAAATATATCCATAGAGGGAAGATAAAGGGATAGAAATTATAGACAAAAAGTGAAAGACATAGGGACATGGTAAAAATATACAGGAAATTTGCTTCCCAGATGTAAAGGAAAAAGAGAATGGGAAAAAATAAGATCTGAACAAAGACCATTTGAGAAAATCCATACCTAAAGAAAAAATACCAAACCACATATTCCAGAATCTCTATGAACCCCAAGCAGGATAAATAAAAAATACCCGTAGACATATTGCTATTTAATTGTTAATACCTAAAATGAAATATAAAATCCTAAAAACAGCCAGAGGAATAAAAGACACATTAATTTCAAATGAACAATTATAAAATTGACAGCTAAATTCTCAACAGAAATGAAGCCTATATAATGATACATTTAAAGTAATTTTTAAAGTGGTGAAGGAAAATGATCAACCATCTAGAATTCTATACCCACTTAAAATATCCTTTAAAAATAAATGTATAATAAAGATACTTTCCCAGCCAATCAAAAATGAAATTGTGGCCAGCAGACTTGTATTAAAAGAAATACTAAAATTTGTTCTCCAAGTGAAAAGAAAATGATCCCATATGGAAACTTTATAACAGATAATAGAATGAAGAGTGCTGGTAAGGGTAATTCTGTATGTAAAACTCTAATAATAATTCTTATGGATTACAGTGTATGTAGAATTATAGGACAACAAAAACACAAGTCTGAAATATGGTAAATGGAGTTAAAGTGTCTTAGGATCTTGCATGGTCTGTTTAGTGACAACCCAAATAATGTGGCCTACGTACCATTATTATAACTTCTCATTAGAAGTTACTATAAGTTAGCAGACTCGAATAAGTCAAGGAGGCGTGTTGTAATCTTTAGTGTAACCACTAAAAGAATAATTAAAGAACATTTAATGAGAATATAGAGGAAGAGTTATATTAATGAAAATACTTGTTAATGTAAAAGAAAACAGAACAGAAGGGACACATTTTTAAAAATAGATGTATAGTAGATTTGAACCCAAATATATCTGTAATTTCATTAGATGTAAATAGACTACTCCATTTAGGAGAAAATATTATCAGAATGGATTAAAATGAAAAACAACTTTCCTCAGCTTAAAAGAAACACGTTAAAGAAACCAAAAAGTCAATGGTGAAAGGATGATAAAAAAGATACACCATGCAAACGCCAACCAGGTGAAAGCTGAATATAGCTACATTTGTACTGGGAATGGTAAATTTTAAGAAGTGTTACTAGATATAAAGAGTGACATTTCATAATAAAATGCTTAATCTAACAAGAAAACACAACAATCCTAAATTTGTACCTAATAACTCAAAAAAACAAAGCAAAACACAAAACTCAACCAAACTGTCAATCGTGAAGGTATAATGAAGACATTTTAAACCATAAGAATTCAGAACATTTATCTCTTATAAACCCTACTTTGGGAGATAGTAGGTACTAAAACAAAACAAGGAAGTTATCCAAGCCAGAAGATGGCATGGGATTCAGGAAAAAGCTTCTAATTGTGACAACAGTAAGCAGGCCTGGAGCTCAATCATCCAGATGGGAGAAGGACAACAGCTCTAGGAGAGACACCTCTCAGACAAAGTGGGGACTGACAGGATACCTTGACGGACTATCTGCCAGGCAACTGCAAACATCATACAGAAGACACTGGAAGAAGAAGATAAAAAGACAATAAGGAACTTGCAGTTACAAAAGAAAATATCAAGTAATAAAGAGAACATAATATATTCATGAAAATTACTTAGTTGTAATAATAGAAACACTTTTATAATGTTAACTGAAAACTCTCCGAGTATATTATGAGGATGGAGAGCAAGAGGAAGTATATTGTGTAAGAGATCTAAATCGCCAACTGTTATAGTAAGGCAAAGAGAATATTTAGTGTTAATAAACAATAAATAGTATGATATGAGCCTTGTTTAGCAATATAGAGGTAACTGAGAAGGAAGAAAACCTAAAAAATGCATAGTGGTTACCTCTGGGCAGCAGGATTGGGGTAAGTATGGGTTAATTCAAGGAACAATTATTTTTCATTTATTTGTCATGATTAATTATTACTTTGACATAAAAATTAAAATAATATGGTAAGTGGGAAAAGTAACATTCTAGTTATAGGAAATCTGAGAAAAAGAAAGTGATAAAGTAAAAATTACCCTAATTCTACCACCCAGACTGTTCAGTTTTTGGTATATTCCCTCAAGCCACATATAAAACACACACACATTTTTTTTTAACAAAATTGAAATTATATTGCACTGGATTTTTTTATGCCTAAAATTTTATTATGAATATTTCCCTTTTCTATATTATAAATCAAAAACATACATTTTAATGTCTTCACAGTTTTCTAGCATTTAACTGTTGAGATTTTATTTAACTGCTAGCCAATGGTTGAATATTTTAAGTGTTTCTAAATTCAGGAATATTATAAATAATGTTGCAGTAAATATCCTTTTACATAAACATTACATATCCTTTTACATAATCAGAGGTTAATAAATGATGTAGCAATAATTGTCCTTTCCTCATAAAAAATACTGATTATTTCCTTATGATAAATACTTAAAAATAGAACTATTTACTCAAGTATATGAATCATTTTAAACTTCTTGATACATATCATTGCAAAATTGGTGTCTATGAAGGTTAAATGAATAGTGATAATATTAGAGGACAAAGTTGGGTGGTACAGAGAATATGTGATATGAGGAAAGGGCAGATCAGGGTGGTCTGGAGTGGTCAGGAAAGGTCCGGTGCGTGAACTTTGGCCCTCATATCTTTTGGGAATGTACGCTGTATCACTCACCAGTGATACGAAAGAGAACGAGTAAATGAGGAAGAAGTATATTTCCCTACAATTCCTGTTTCTTCACATTTCTTATGAAGAATACTCCCTACGAACTGAAGCAGGTTAATTAAGATGCTAAGAAGGCTGGCACAATCTGTGTGCAGATCAACATCACTCAAGACATCAGTGTAATAACACGGGTTTATTCCTGACTGCAAAGGCTGTGTTTATGCAACTGGCACAGAGTCCAATAAGACTGAGGGATAAAAATAGGGATTGATTCAGTTGGCTGCACTCTTGTCACCTGGTACAGACCAAAGGCTGGCTATATGAGTATGACTATTACTAATATAACTCTTCATTATTGCTTTATTAGAGCTTTGAATTTTAAAAAATCTATTAACTGCAAATAGGATAAAACTGGAAAATTTATAACGAAGAGTAGGGGATGGTTCCCAAACAATGGTCTATACACCAGTGGCCTCAGAATTACCTGGGGAGCTTCTTTAAAACTATTGCATGCCAGGCCCGTTCCCAGAGATCCTGATGCTCTAGGCAAGGATTAGGGCCTGGAAGTCTGCATTTTTAACAAGCTCTCCAGGGCTTTCATTTGGATGAACAATCAAGTTTGGAATTGCAGATCTTGATTATGTAGGGAGTACACCAGAGTGAGTACCTATTTTACTTTACTTTTACTAATCCTGGACTATGGCCGGGGCGGGGTGGGGAGGGGGTGTGTGTTTTGTAGGGCAAATGAAGACATCCTGATATAGTAGAAATTTGAGTTTCTCTTGGTCCTAGAGGGAATGAGTATTTTTATATGATTTTTTTGGGTATATTTTTATCTTTAAGTTGCCACCTTGCATTTCTCTTTATCAGTTTTTTCTATCAGGATATTTTAAGTTTTCTTTATTGGTTTCCAAGAGCTCTTGAAATATTGGGATTTGTTTTCCATTTCCTAAGAATTTGGAAGTGGCAAAATGAAATTATTGTCTGACAGTTTAACTTATGAATTAACGCACAATGGAGTGAAGCGGAAATATGAAAACCTAACTTTAAGCGAAAATGGCCACCTGGATGTCAAGAATTGACTGAATTATTGAATTTCTTACCATATCTTAAAAAAGATCATGGCATTTGTAAGGTAACCCATGGAAGTGAATAAAAATGTGAGTTCAACTGTCAAATGTTAGGTGGTCCAGTCAACACTGTGGTCTTGAGAGCGGACTTAGTCCCATCAACACGTTATCTTCAGTCAGTGTTATTAAACATTCAAATCATGGTGCTAACTATTATTGATTTGATTTCATTCTCCCCAAGAAACTCCTTCATTGGCTCCCTATATGCCTACAGGGAGAACATGTGCTAGGCAGAGAGCTTGATGGTCTGATGTCTTAGCGGTTTTGATTCTTATTACAAATTAATAAACCTGCATCTTGATTATACTTTGTATCCTGGGCAAGAATGTGTTGGGTGGCATCTAAAATTGACTTTCTGTAGTTATGTTTCTTATTAATGAAAAAATTGCCATTCTGTGTTTTGTTTTTCTTTTTTGAGGAAGATTAGCCCTGAGCTAACTGCTGCCAATCTTCTTTTTGCTGAGGAAGGTTGGCCCTGAGCTAACATCCATGCCCATCTTCCTCTGCTTTATATGTGGGACGCCTACCACAGCATGACTTGCCAAGCGGTGCCATGTCCACACTGGGGACTGGAACCAGTGAACCCCAGGCTGGGGAAGCAGAACATCCGCACTTAACCACTGCGCCACCGGGCTGGCCCCGCCCTTCTGTTTTTATATATCAGTACCACGAGCTTGGTACATATGAGTCCAGCCCTGACAGACAGGTTCACTAAGAGTCACTAAAAAAAATCACTTAGAAAACATGAAGGTCAGGCTCAGGACTCCAACATTATCACTCTGGGATTCTTCTTTGGGAACAGCTCCTTGTACTAAATAAGCCTCTTTGAGTATCAACAAAAAGTTACCTTATTAATCCAGAACTATTTTTTATGGTTTTTCATTTTGTTTATAGAGTTTAAGGATACTCAAAGATGTCACATGTGGAATACAATTATGTATTCCTAATTGTATGAATATGCTCATATTGCATGTTTAACTCGGTATTCTGTGGATGCTCCATAAATGCTTGATCATTCCAAGGAACCTATGGTCTCTGCATTTTTTTACCTCTTTCCGGTGAAATGGATCTTCTCTAAGCAGAAGGGAAGTGAAAACATAAACTCCAACCCAGAGGCTGGCCCCTGCTTCTACACATCCTTCGTCCACGCTTCATGGTATTGTGGTACTTCATCACTATGAGTTTGTTGCTCTGGTAGAGTCAAGAATACAAGACTTGCCATGACACGTGCAGGAAACTACAAGCAGTTAGGTGGTTTTACACGGTAAAGTGCGAGGCACCTAAGGATGAGAGAAGCCAGAGGGGTCAGCAAAAGACCAGAAGAGAAAGTCTTCGTGAAATTTGTTCTTTAGGCAATTGAGAGCCACTGAAGGATTTTGGAGCAGAGGAATGGCAAAGTGAGATTTTCATTTTTCATCTCAATCCAGCAGAATTGGAGGGAAGAAGAGAGGCCAGTGAGGCTGCAGTGGCTATCATTCAGGGGCTAGAAGATGAGGGCTGAGTCTAGGCCAGAGTGGGAGGAATGAAGAAGCAGGAGTGGCTTTGAAAAAAATATTTGGAGTGAGGAACCAGAATTAAACCTTTTGGAACACCATCATTTTGTTGTTATTTTAATTCTAGGTTGTTTGAGTAGAAGTTCCATGAGCCCAGATGGGTAAGAGTCTAAGCATATCAGAGCGTTTTTAACATCCTCTTCAGGTGTGATGTCTGCTTTCAAAGTCACTAGGAACATCATGGAGCAGCCTAAGCTAGATTTTAGGCCCCTGTGCCCCTCTTTGTCTTTTTCCCCCCTTTTTATCTTAGCCCTCACCTATGAAGCAGTTTCCATTTTCCATATAAACTCTAGCACCTTTCTCATTACTTCTCTACATGTTTTTCTCCCTTTCAACACAACTTATTTAAGACTCCAAGTTCCTGTTCTCTACTGTTGCCCGATATTGAGAGGAAAAGCTCTGATAATTCAGTAATGTGCAAGTTAATCTGTATTTCACAAATTTTCTTTGGGATAAGATGCCAGGAAAAGAACTCCAAAGGAGCTGAACCCTAATGGTGGAAGTACAGATACTGGCAGTTGAAAGGACGTATTTGGGGATAGAGGGATAGTCCCCTCAAATGTCACCCCATTAAATGTCAAATATTGCCACTTGGTCCTTCTCACCTCTCAGAAAGGGGTTCACAATCCCGGCTTTGCCACTCACTTTCTTTGCATACCTGTGGAAACAGAAAATTTGAGTAACTGATTTGAGCCTTTTATTTAGTTTGAGTCCACTGGGGACAAAGTAGGAGTGACTGGTAGTTTCATAATTAACTGGATAGATTGGAAAATTGGCTAATTCAGAATCCCAAGTCACTCTGTGTCAAAGAACAAGAGTTAAATTTTACAGCTGAGACAAAATCTAACCCTTGCTCATTAAGGATTCACGCTGCTTTCTACAGCTCCATTCATCTGCACTGTCCATGCCTTCAGCACCTAGGCTCAGCTCTATCAAGTTCCTTTGCCAATCTTAATCAAGTCACCTGTGAGATCTGAAGGGACCTCACCTACATCCAGAATTAGGCTTGTGCCCATAATCCTGGCTTCCCTGCAGTGAGCAGCTGTCTGTCTACCTAGCCTTAGCGTGCTGTGTGAAACTGTGTGGGGCAGTCTCTGTGATGGGTTTCATCTCTTTATTTCTGCTTACTACTTCAATTCCCCTGCTGGATTTGGAGGCCTTCCTTGAACACAAGCCTAGTCGACTAGGATCTTGTCAACGTGCCTAGCACTTGACATTCCCTGTAATTTGGCAGCTAGATGCTGTCTCCCTTCATTCTAGTCACAGACAGAAGCCTTGTTCCAAATTAAATGGACCACCCAAACTCTGAGGCTGCCACCCACCTGAATTTGTGTATTGCCTTTGCCTGGTGACTCCTGGTGTCTGACAGATGGGAT
This sequence comes from Equus caballus, assembly GCF_041296265.1. Taxonomy (NCBI): domain Eukaryota; kingdom Metazoa; phylum Chordata; class Mammalia; order Perissodactyla; family Equidae; genus Equus; species Equus caballus. The sequence goes on from NC_091691.1 coordinate 78,428,908, forward strand.
CCTCATTAACATCAGGGATGCTTGGAAATAATACCACCCTTTTGGGCTATGATATAAATTGTCTTCTATTCCTGTGGTGGGGGCAGGCAACTCTAAAGCCAGCCAGTGCTCTTCTCTACCCCTGGTTCTGTCTATTTCCAGCTCCCTGTCCCCATCCCTGTCCTACACATATCAAGGCTCAACCTTTCCTGCTACCCACAATATGAAACTAATATATTAAATTTCTGGTTTGTCTAAACTAGCTTTATTGACACCAAATTTAACCTCAGCATGTTTTAATATTTCTGCTGGGTCTATATTATGTTCAGCAAAGCATATAAATTTATAGAATAAAGATTTGGGGGTTTATAGTTCAATGCAATATATCTGGAAGGCAGAAGTTGACAAACCGATATTACACTGTACTCTCTTCTAAAGTTCATATTAGAAATTCAGCCAAGATTGATGAAACTCTAAAAGATAAGTTGGAGGAAAGGATACATAGCTGCTCTTGGTACAAGAGTAAGAATGCAGAAAAGAGATGCTCATTGTTTGATTTTTCAGGCTTCTAAGGGAAAAAACTCTTAGAGGACTTTTCTTGTGGAATCATTTGTGTGGAAAACAATGGTATGTGGAAACATTGAGAAGAGTGGAGGGAGAAGAGCGGAGATAATTGGCTATTGTAAAGCACACTGTTTATCAGAGAAAGCATTTCATGAAGGTTTAATACAGAGCAGTTCATTAGGGTAGGCTAATAGTCACAGCACCACCTGATTAACCGAATATTATGCTTGAGAATTATATTATTTTCCATACCTGAGTTTCTAATTTGAAACAACGCATTTGATGCAGAAAAAAATAAAGACTAAAGAATATCTAATCTTCCGTTAATGCGTCAAGTTTTTGCAGTGACTTATGGTGAATCAACAATAAACTGCAGAATATGCCAACTTTATCTTTAAGCCGTGTTCTTCCTATTTAGGTCTTTAATTATAGCCACTCTTCGCTCTACTGCTCCATTGTCCCCATCTTTACCTGCTCCCTTCTCAGATCTTACTGTCTACGTATTTTCCTCTTTAACCCCACTTATTTAATCACTTGACTGATATTATTGAGTATTCTTGTCTGTGTTCCCCATACCATCTGAGAACTGGGTGCTACACCCTCTGGGACAATGCCTCTCCTCACTGGGAACTTGCTGCAAAAAATGGCCTAAATCTCAAACAAAAACCACAATTTCAAGAGAGAGATGAAATTAAGATAAAAGAATTAAGCTCTAACGTTTGACTTGCAAGAGTCAAACAGTAAATCAGACCTCTTTGGTGGTTAGTAGAAGTTCTACTGACCCCATAATATCACTCCATAGTTGACAGGTGGCTCCTCCTGCCCTGAAGATCCACAGAGCTGTGGACTAGGACTCTAGCAAATGGGATATTGGCCAGTCAGCTCTCGCTGTTCTGTATCACTGCAGTGAACTGTGCTAGACCTGAACCCAGGCCGCCATGTTGACATCATACAAGCAGTCCAAAGTGGTTGGGCTAATAAAATTAGGCAGCGAATGTTTTACAAGTCAGTTGGATAGCATTTTGATTATGGGATGACAGCTGACTGACATGGATGCTGGCATTGGCTCTCTGATCGTGAGATAGGCGACCCCTCAGGCTGAGTTATACAATATTAGGTTATCTAACTGCAGTATTTATTTCTACCTCTGCACAATAACTCAGAGAAAGGAGTCCTTATTTATTTACAAAAATCCTGAGGCCTAAAGTATGTGAAAAGAAATGGAAAGAAAATTTGGGCATTTGAGATCTAAAGGCTTATATCAATGCCTTGGGAGAAAATATCTGGAGTCTTAATTCTAATGCTTAGGATTTAAAAAGTGTTTAAAAGAATAACTTGCTAAAAAATAGCAAAGATAGTGTCTACACACACTATGATATTTTTTCTTCATAGCCTCATATTATTTTCCTCTGTGATTCATACCATTTAGTCTCTTTTCAAATGCTGGTCTATCAAATCGGAGGAAAGTAAACTTCTCAATTGGGCAAATCAAAAGCATAATACTTTTCAAAGTTTTCTGAATCCAAATGAGACAGGAGCAGTGATTTGAGGAAAATACAGATAATATTGTTGAGGAAAGAGTATCTTCAGAGAAAAATTACACTCAGCTAAAATGCAAGCTTTGGAGTTTCAGAAGAAAAAAGAATAGCTGTAAAGAGAAAAGGTCAAAATCAATAATATCTCGTTTTTTAAATTTGTATACACTTATTTTTAAAATTCATTCTTTTTGGTATCAAGTTCTATGAATTCTGATAAATACTAGAGTTGTGTAAACATCCTGAAATCAGGATAAAGAGACATTCCTCATCCCCCGGAAGTCCCTCCTGCTTCTCTTTTGTAGTAAAACATTCCCCACATTCTGACCTTGCCACCTGCTGCTCTGTTCTTCACCACTATCAACTGGATACTGATAACACCACGATGCAATCGTTAACACTTAAAGTCTTGAAGAAAATATTTTAAAAATTGAATTTGACTTTAGAAGAATTATTTTTGCGGAGACATGCTATAGGGTGAGAAATTAAAAAAAAAACTTCAAGCATAAAATACTGGAAAGTCTAAGGTAGAAGTTGAATAAAGAATGCGAATTGTGGAGAAAAAAGAAAAATATTTCTTACTGGTAAAGGTTGTTCATGTCAATTTATAAGGAAAAACTTCAGATGTCAACTTAAAAATGTGTCTGAGTGCATAGTAATTCAAAAGCATTTTTGAGGGAAAGAGAGCAAAACGTTGAAAACCAGTGAACGAAAGGATTGGTCCTTCTATGGAGAACTATTTCCCCATAATAATCTTTTCTGTCCAATACCTTTTGCTTCCTCAATCTCCCCTTCAAACTAAGACAAATCCTTCCATTTTCCTTCTAAGTTCCCCCTTATTTCTCCATTTCAGCACTTTAATCAGTTGTAATTATACATTTAATAATTAATAATCACTTAATATCTCTCTTCTACAGGTGTTCAAATATATTCCTTTGCCGATCCAATCTCTGTATTTTATTTAGGACCAAACCTGAGTTGCTTGAGGGCAAGGACCACATTTTATATTCCCCAGGCTTGGTACTGTGCCTAGCACATAATAATTTCCAAAAAGTGTTTCATAAATGATGAGTGAAGTTGAGAGAGGAGAAGGTTGAATCATTTAAGGAGTTGAGAAGACTCCTTTTTGGCACCGTGGTAGAGCTGGTTAACGGTCCACTGAAATATACTCACCTTTCCATAATTTGAAATTTTTATGAGGAGGCAGAGCCTCTCCTGGGACTACATTTCCCAATTCTATTGGCAAGGGGATGTACACAGGAGGATGCCTATAATTTCTGGGCCTACTTTTGTTTTTAATGAAGTCATTGTGCCTTCTCTATTCTTTCCCCCTCCATTGACTGGATGCAGAGATCTCCAAGGCCTCAGGGGATGGTATGGTCCCAAGATAGAAACAGCCTAAGTCTCTGAATTACTACTTGGACAAAAGCTGCTTGAGACCTGCCACCCCCACATATGATACACACTGACATATGCATCAAACAAACTTCTGTTACATTAAACTATTGAAAATTGACGGTTGGTTTGTTACAGCAGCTAGCCTAACCACAAAAGCCCGGTGTTTTTGCCCTCTAAGGGAAGACCAGATCCATGCCTGTTTAAAAAAACAAAAAGGAAAAACACCTCCAGCAACAGCAACAAAAAAACAATAAGGAAGGATGGGTGTAGCTAAGTCTCCAGTGATTAAATGAATAAGATTTAGAAGCTTAGAAACTTACCATTTCAAATAGGAGGCTCTATCAAAATAGTAGATTGAAGTTAAAAAAACAACAACAAAACAACCAGCCTAATCTAAACAGTGGGAATCTAAACTATAGCCTTCCTGAGGGAGAACAGTCAAGAGAAGAAGAAACATCAAGAGAGCCTTTAAATCTGTTAAAAGGAAGTAGGCAGTAAAAGTCAGCGAGGACTTTGTGGCACAGAAGTCTGGAGCAAGGGGCAGATGAGACTATATTGTTGAAAGTCTGAGTGAACACTTCTTATGCATTGATTAAATACCCTGAAGGTCACATCTCGGCTACTGAACTCATGCTTCCAGGCTTTGGGGAGCATGGCTAAGAGCAGCTTTGAAAGTCCTCTTCCTTCCTTCATTTAAAGTTAGAATTGAGTAAAGAAAAAATTGCTGTTGGGACATTTAGAAGCTGAGAGCATCTTTCTGACTCAGATGAATAATTGCTCATTCCACATACTTTGAAAAATGGAGCCAGGGGAATGAAAATGATTTCCACACTGATCCATATTTCATCCAGTTGGTCAAGAAACAACTGTCTACAACAGGCAAAGTACTGTGGGGAATGACACCATTTGTCCTTAGCAAGCTCAGAATACACGTGTGCTGGGAGGAGAGGGTGCAGGTGGAAGGGAAGACAGGCCTGAACGCAGAACCAAGTGATACAGTCGTCTTGGACTGCTCTGTGATTTTGTGAAAAGCTCAGCCTCACGAGGACTTTTTGCTCTGGGAAAGAGGGTCAGGACTAAATGGCTGCAAGGCAATTTACAAACGATCCTTGGAAGCTGATGTCTTGGCTCTGTGGGATTGAAAGAGGCAGTGAAATGGAGTTTCCTGCAGAAGTATGGCTGATTCTGAGGATATAACCAATAAAAAGAGTTCTTGCAGATATGGGTCTGCTAAGTATAGACGAAGCTGACAGCTTTACTCCATGTCCCTGGAAAACTCGAGTTGAGGAGTGAATGTCACTGCTGAACTCTGGGAGATGGCTTAGCTGGTTGTTGTGAACTACGTCCTTATAAATATTTTGAACACACAACCTTGGGTCAATAATGACATGCTTCATTTGCTAGGTGGCTTTGCTCATTGCTTTCCAATATTTGGAAACATACACAATACTACACCTTCCTTCACCAACAGAACAAAACTCAATGGCATAGTTAGATAAGGGGCAAGTGGGAAGGAGAGGAATTTGACTTCAGCAGAAGGAACTGGTCAGGATAATTGTTTATGTACCACTGTTTGGTTGAGGGGTCAGCCAAAACCCAGATTTAAACAAAGTTATCACTTTTCTTTCCAATTTTCTCTTTCTTTGTTTCATTGAAAAAAAGTCTTTTTAATTGCCTATCCCATGTTGTATGTATCATCATGCCTAAAATTCAATGCATGTTAATTAAATGCCTTGAGAGAGGAAAATCGGGCCTATAGGGAACTCAGAGAAAGTGGAAAACTAATTCTGAATGAGAGAGGTCAGCTGAGACTTTATGGAAAAGATAGTAATTGATCTTGACTTTGAAATACAAATAGTTTAAAAAAAACTTTTTACAATGTATAACGTACATTCCGAAACATGCACAAACCTTAAGTGTGTGGGTGGATGCATTATTTTGGAGTAGAATTAGAACATTTTGATTACCCAGAGTTGTCATGCTTTCTCCCAATCACTGTCCCTCCTTCATAAAAGTAATCACTGTCCTGACATTTTACACCAAAGACTAGTTTTACCTGTACTTGAACTTTATGTAAAAGGAATCACACAGTATGTATTCTTTCATGTCTGGTTCTTTTGTTTGACATTTTGTTTCTAAGCATGTTTAGTGTTGTTGCATATTCCAGCTTTTCATTAATTTTTATTGCTCTCTGATATTCCATTCAATGAATATACCACATTTTATTTATCTACTCTACTGTTGACAAAAATTTGATTGTTTCCACCACTATTTGGCTGTTATAAACAATGATGCTATGAACATTTCTTTTACATGCTTTTTGGTGCACAGGTGTATGGGTTTCTCTTGAGTACATATCTGAGAATTAAATTGTTAGGTCGTAGGGTATGCATACAATTAACTTTTCTTGGTAATGTCAAACTGTTTTCCAAAGTGGTTGTTGAATAGGATTTAACAGAAGAACTGGTGGGGAAGAGAATTGGAGACAGAAAACATTTCATGGTGAAGAGAGAAAGACATGAAAGAGCCTATCAAGCTCCAGGACCAGGGAGTGTTTTAGAGTGGCTAGAGTTTCAAGTGTATGAAGCCTGCACTAGTCGATAAGTCAAGTGTAAGTAGGGACAAGAATATGGAAGACCTTAACACCTTTCTTGGAAACTGGAACTTTGTAAGTAATGGGAAATCATCAAAGAGCCTGAGATAAGGGAGTGACAAGATCAGTTCTGTGCTTTAGAAAGAGGAGTCAGTATAAACTGCCTTCAGAGGGTAAGATGGAGAGTGAGATTCTGAGTCAGGTTGTTTAGAGTGGAAATTGAGAACCATGTAGGAGATAGAATAGCTGAAGTTCCTATGAGTAACTTCTATCACTTTGGAACCCAGGGTGCTTTTTCTGCTGAGTTCTAGAACTCTGAAATTGCTGGGTTTTACTCTGTGGTTCTCTAACAACCATGGCTAGTGAATTCCTTTAGAATTCCTTAATTTATTTCCTCTTAGTAAGACTTTTACTCTAATAAGAGCTTCTGTGTGGTTTTAAGTAGAAGTCAGGTGGAAAAAAACAAACAATTAAGTACAGACAATTTTGTGTCTGTAATGAATGTTAGGTATAAGCAAAAGGGGTTACCCAGGAGTCTTTGAATTTAAGTAGCATTCTGTAAGAAATGCTGTCTGTCAAAAAGATGCTGAAATACTTTGATTTCTAGTCCATACTCCCAAATATTGGGAAAAGCCCTGTCAATATCTAGTGCTCTGTTTATAGTTTTAATAGGAAGGGCTTCACAGTCTAAGAATAATTTATATGAAACCATATTAACCATTGATCACCAGAAGGCCAATTTAATCTGATTGTTTTATGATGGTATTAGCACGCTGTTAAGGGGACCAGATGGGTCAACAAAGAAGTAGATAATTATGTGGCAAAGAATGAATTCTGTCAATCAGTTTTTTTCCTAGCAGCACAGAAAAATACATTAACAACCCTCCCACACCCCCAGTGTCAAAGGCTTGACATTACCCCTGTTTTTCAACACGAATCTGCAATCATTTAATAGCTTTGGGATTTGAGCTCAATTAATTTCAATCTTTGTGGTATGAGCCTGAAACCTAGGCTGAGGCAATCACAATAAATATTTGGTAGACTCCAGAAGAATAATTGTATTCCCTAGCTGCAAGCAATTAAGCACTACATGTATTCCTTGCAAACGTTTGCAAGTGCAATGAAAAACATGTTTTAAAAGACGAATAATGAAATGGCTTCTTTCCTTTGGTGGCATTTAGGTAAAAGAAAATTAAAGCTTGTTGTTTTACTTAGAAGGAAAGGATATTTTCTGCTATAAAAATTATGATGGTTTGTATATAAACTGATAATCTTTCCGAAGTCAGGGAGAACGGGATAGATGCCAGAAAACAGATGGGCAAACGTCCCAAAATTCAAAAGGAGAAAAAGAATGGCTTTCACAAACTACTGGGGAAGAAGCTTAATTTTAATTCCCTCTTATCTTTGATATGCATTAATGATAAGATTTTAGATTTGGAAGTAATTCTCCAATCCTCTCTCAACACAAAACCCTCCTCTACAACATCCAAAAACATGCCCATTGTCCATATAGAAAAAAATGACAACAAATCAAATTTATTCTAAGTTGTATGAGGTCATTAGAATCTTATAAAATAGGATGACTTAGACGTTTACCTAATGAAAGAAAGTAGCTTTGTAACGCTGTCTTCAAATGTTTACATATGGATTAAAAGTCGGAGAGGAAAAAGACATTTAAGGAACTCCTTTAATATTATTTTAATCTTTATAATAGTCCAGTGAAATGGACACTTTATAGAATAAAGTGAATAAACTGAGGCTTCAAGGAGTTGTGTAATTCATCCAAGGTCACTTAAATAGTAAAGTGGTGAAAAATGGATCCTCTGCTTTCATTTTTTTCTCCTATATCTCTGTATTGACATTTGCCCCCCCCCCCCCCCCCAACACACACTGGACTCAGCCCTATGTCTAAGGCAACAACTGTCCAAATATGACACGTCTTCTGAGTAAATAATTCCTGTGATGGGGAGCTCATTACCTATGATTTTACAGCTTTTTCTTTGTGATGATTTTTCTTTTACTTCTCCAGTTACTCTTTTCAGTCTCCTCTGGTGGCCCTTTGTCTTCAACCTGTTGCATAGATGTCTTCCTTCCATAGTACTCCTTCTTTCCATCAACATACCAGATGGAAGTATCTTGCTACATGTGTAGCTTCACCTAACATGTGTATACTAATAATGCCCACATTTAAACCTGGGGCCCAGACTGCTCTTGAGATTCATGTATCAAATGATATAGAGTCACTTGGACATGATATTGATCATGAAACTCAACTTGATTGTTTGGCTAACATCCTTCCTACAAACAGCTTCTCCAACTCTAAATCTATTACTCTTTCTGTAACACCTCTCTGAATCTCTGCCTACTCATGCACTCAGGTCAGAAACAATGGTTATTTGTCGCTTCTGCCTGCTTTTTTTTTTTTTTGCTGAGAAAGATTTGCCCCAAGCTAACATCTATTGCCAATCTTCCTCATTTTGTTGGGGTGTTTTTGCTTGAGGAAGATTAGCTCTGAGCTGACGTATGTGCCAGTCTTCCTCTACAGTTTATATGTGGGACACCACCACCGCATGGCTCATGAACGGAGTAGGTCTGTGCCTGGGATCCAAACCCATGAACTTGGACTGCTGAAGTGGAGTGTGTGGAACTGTAACCACTTGGCCATGGGGCTGGGCCCCACTTCTGCTTTCTTGTGTTCCCCACATCCACTTACTTATTAATTCCTGTCACTTCTTCTTGCTGAAGATGTTCACATCTCTTCTTTCCTCTCCACTTCCACGGCGCCTTAATTCAAACCCAACTCCCAACTTGCCAAAATTACTGCTCAGCCTTAGAAATCATCTCCTCGTTTTGGAAGGGCACCTTCCCTATGGTAGCCAGAGTGGTCTATGTAAAACACTTACTTTACTATGTCACTTCTCTTCCTAAACATTTTCAGCATTTGTGTGTCTTCAGAATAAAAGAAAACTTGTTAGCATGGGCTAAAAGAACATTTATTATTGGCTCTTGCTTCTTTCTTTTATTTGAGCTACTTCTTTCCGCTCCCTTCTTTGCTAGCCATTGAGTGTAGGTGTGGGAAAGGACGTCCTAGTAGCTGAGTATCAGAGGTTACTCAAAATGAATATGTATCTGAATTCCTTGGGAAACTTAAAAAAAAAAATTAGACCTCTAGCTCTCATCCTAGACTGACAGAATTAAAGCACCTGGTCTTTGAGTCTAATTTTAACAAGTGTCCCAGGTGATGCTGGTAGAAGTTTGCATTTGGGAACCACAATTGCAATAGATGAGAGGGAAGTAAGAGGATGAATCCCTCTCTTGATGACCTTACACCATGTTTGGAAGTTGACCTGAGCATGTTTGCAACAACGAGGATATAAGATGAGGCAGATATTAACAGACATGAGAATATGAGGAATAATTTAGAATTTTGCTGTTGGAAATCAAAGGCATTTGGAGACTTCCAAGAGCCACTTTTTGTCAAGAAAGTCTTTCTGAAAATTAGGTCTTGGTCCAGCCTCTCTGAGCAACATTCTTTGCTCTGACTTGAGTCTAGAGAACTTACATTCCACAGGTTTGTCCTTTTAATATGTTACTTACAGCTTGCAAAATTGTACTCAGCTCTTCACGGGAAAAGCCCATTAAGACGTTCAAAACTAATTACTTGGAGAAATGAGAGCTGATGGCCACAGGCACAGCTGACAGGAGGATATTGGGGTGATATATGTGTGGGAGGTTGTCTCGTTCCTATAATGCTAGCTCTCAGAGATGGCATGGGAACAAGTAAGACTTCCAACTCCCTCGGTTCACTTATGATCCTCTGCACACACTACGCTGTTCTCAATTCCATGTCCTCAGTCAAGCATACTTGCACTCCCCTGTGCATTGCCTAAATCTCCCCTATCATTCAATCTGTGCCTTGAAAACCTCTGTCTATTCCAGCTCTTACTAATCTTTTTAGGATCTAAATTAGAGACCATTGTCATTCATAGTCCTTGTCATCATCCCTTCTTCCTCGTTGCATTCACTAAGCACTTACTTATTGTAACAAGCATTGGGTAAAACAGCTACACAAAATACTTAATTGAATTCTCATGATAATTCCATAAATTCAGGAGTATTTTTATTTTACAGATGAAGGCTTAGAGAAATAGGATAAATTGTCCAATTTTCCATGGTCACACAGCCAGTAAGTAGCAGAGCAGGGTTTGGAACTCAAGTTTCAGTGATTCCCAAGTCCAAGACAGAATAATGCTACCTTTAGCTTCTTTGTAATTATTTCACGTCAGTTTGTTCTCCCTCCCCCAGGTCACTGTAGCCCCAGAGAAGATCCTTGAATAGGAGTCAGCATGATGATGACTGTTCTCTTACAGATTCACTGTCCGTACTTCTCTGCCTGCCTCTGTGTCCCAGGAGGCTGGCTACCGTGAACTACATCATCCAGAGCTCCCTTGACTCCTGCCTTCCTTCTGGTTGTGTTTGACCAATGGGAGTCAGTAGAATGGCAGAGAGAGAGGTCAGGGTATTTCCTCCATGCTTCATTTCTGCTTTGGGCCAACTTTGTCAATCACTGCATCCTTCCACTACTCAAATTTTGGACTGCTGTTCCTCATCCATGGTTTCAGTTCTTCATAGTCCCTATTAGTTTATTTCTTCCCTTTGTTCTCTTGGCCCTACAGACAGAGGCAGCTGCCCACTGTTGCTTGTTTCTGGGTGTCTCATTCCCCTGGTTTGTTCCATCTTACTACACTCCTATTATTAATCCCTTCTGTATTTGAACCATCTGGGGTTCATTCTGATTCCTGCTGGGACATTACCTGATAGGGTTAGTATACTTGATTCTATATTCAGCTCTGCCACTAACAAGCCCAGCTTTGTCTTGCAACTCCAGGTATATAAACCTAATTCCATAACTAGACCATTATTTTGTGGATGCCCTACAGAATTCCCAAACATTTCCAAACCTGAAGCTATGTGTTTCCACAAATCCTGTGTTTCATATGCTCTATATTTCACATGCAGGTGACCGAATCACTCCAGATTGAAACCTGCAAGTTGTTATAACCTCCTCTTGCTCCTTCATTTCCCCAGTCTACATCCTTAATATTACTCAAATCCACCTCCTCTTCTCTCTTGCCCTGATATCACTGCTTCTGTTTAGACTTTCATTGTCTATCATTTGGACAATTAAATTGCAACAGTTCCTTAATTGGTTTCTTCAACTCTGGTCTTACACATCAACTGCTGCCAGAATGAGCTTTCTCTTTAATTTAAAAAGTAAGTAGATGCTTGCTGGGAAAATTCAAATAATATGATATAAAGTTGCAAGTCCTCTCTCATCACCCCAGAGCAACTCCACAGTGGTAACTACCGAGTTTATTTGGAATATGTTCATTTTTCTATGCATATAAACTGTATGCATGCAAACACATATAGGTTTATTTATAACAATAGTATTATACTATATGTGCTGTTTAGCAATTTAGAATACCATAAACAAGAGTTATGTTTTCAAAACTACAAGGGAATAATAGTATCTTTTCTCCCCCTTAAAACTCTTCCATGGGTTCCATGTCTTTTTTTTTGAGGGGGAGAGATTATCCATGATGACAAATAAAAATGGCAAGCAATAGGATATATTGGAGAATATGAGGAAGCCATTTGGTATAAACCTAATTCAGCCTGACCTTGTCTTTCCAAAAGGGCGTGACCATGGCTGTTGAGCATGCATTGTATATCTGCTTTAGATATTCCCTATGGCAAGAACAAAGGCCCTTGAGATAAAGGTTCAACTTCCCTCCCCCTCCCAAGGTTGGCGTCTCCTTAAGGATTAAGCATCTTTCCTTAGGCTAGAAACTGATTGCTGTGCTCACCTCTGACCGCCCAGCTCGAGACAATAGACTTGCCTCCTGCTACACCCTCTGAGAGAGCAGACCCACTACCTGCTGTGTCCATCAAGTGCTGTGCCAACAGGGCAATCTTGTGACTATCGTGGGAGGGACATTTCAATCATATGTGAAAAACCCTGTTTGGGGGTATATAACCACTCTGTGCACCCCACTTCATTGGTGCCCTTTCTTCCTTTGGGAAGAAAGGCCCCGGGCCATGGTCCTCAGATTTCAGCTCAGAATAAACTCATCCAAATTTTCATTTACAGATTGGTTATGGATTATTTTCGTCGACAATGAGCTAACATCTGTGCCAATCTTCCTCTATTTTTTGTATGTGGGGTGCTGCCACAGCATGGCTTGAGGAGTGGTGTGTATGTCCACACCCAGGATCTTAATCTGCAAACCCTGAGGCTGCCAAAGTGGAGTATGTGAACTTAACCACAATGCCAGTGGGCCGGCTCCTCCTTATCATTTTTAAAATAAAGTTCAGGCGCTTTTATATGACAGCCCAAGATCTTCCATGATGAAGTCCAGCCTCATTTCTTTCCATGGTCTCCTTTTCACCCTATGATCCCGCTATATTGAAGTGTTAACTGCTTCCTAAAACACCTGAGTCTTTCATGCCCTTATTTCCTTTGTACATAATTCTCTATTTACACAAATTTGAGAATGTGTCTATCTTCACCTAGGAGATTTTAAGCCCCTTGAAGAAAGAGCCATGGCATGGAGGCCAGTTAACAATTCCTGGCTTTTGAAACTTCTAGAAGTATAAAAACTCTCTGAATACCAACTTCATTTTTATTGCCATCCTCTACTTGTTTCTCAGTTTTGAGTCATACACTAGTTAGTGGTAGTAAGTTAAACAATCTTTATATCTATAAATGTGTATCTCTGAATGTCACACCCCATTCTCTAAGTGTTCCCACTGCTAGTGATGTATTTTAAAGTATCCATTCATTACGGGTCTTAGACAGTAATTTTCTGTAAACTGGATGCCAGAAAATAAGTAAAATTAATTAAGATATCATACTTTACTTATCCCATAAAATTCTACGATATCAAATAGGTTTTTAGGCTTAGAAATCTTGATGTTGATCTCTATTGTGTCTTGAGAATAAAGGTGTAGAATAGAACCATCCCCACCCCACCAAAAAAGGAGAGGCAAACACAAGTTAAAACCATTAGTGTTTATCCAAGCCATAAATCCTATTAATTTAGGGGATGAGAAGAAGAGTGGACACATATAAATTTTAAAAAAAATAGTCTTGGAAAATTTCAATTTGGAAAAAGTTGTACATTTCTGCCTTCTTTTAAAAATAACATATAGGGTAGAAATAACTGGGTAACTGATCTATTAAAGTCTGGATCTTGCTTCTTATATTGGAAGTGATTAGATGGCTAGAGGATCAGTTTGGCAAAACTCTCCAGTAATCATACCTCGCTAATTGTGGAAGCTCCAGTTGGGGTGCTAAGAAGATGTTTTAACCTATTTTTATAAATTTAAATTATTTTATTTTACAAAGGAATATGTGTGATTTGGTTCTGAGAGTATGAAACATTTGAGAGTGACGAAAATTGAACACAGGCTAGTAGTAGTCCTTATTGATACTTACAGATGAGTTTTCCAAGTGAAGACTGACCAAGAGATATTTGTAGAAATCCTCACTCTCTAGGAATAACTGGTTGAGAATAAGGCAGTCTAACTGTCACCTCCACGCATTTAAGACAAGATTATTAGAAAGAATTTAGAGTGTACACAGTCCACTTTCCGGAATGTTTTTTAGCAACGATACTCCAAAAGCCATTTTACTGAGTGAAACTTTCCTTAGTGAGATGCACTGATTAGGTCTTGAGTATGTTCAAGATATATTTCTCTTGCTTAGCAGGTGGACAGAGTGATGAGGACACTGAGGTTGGACTGTCTAGTCCCGAGGGGGTCAGAGACTTTCTCCAGGGCTCACCCTGGCTATCAAATTGGGACTTAAAATAGCCCTGAAGAATTAGTGTGTGAGAAGTGGTGAAAATTGTAATATGTCTGCTCAGACTCTTGGAGAATACTTTTCCTTTTATTTTGCACAATTTTAAGTCCTTATTATGCCGAGGGGTAATAAAATGATGAATAAGTCACATTGGCAAGATAGCAGTTAAACTTCAGGGGTGAGCTGAATCTCACCTCACAGAGAAAGGTGTAGGGGAAGTCTTCTGGACAGCAGAAATAGCATGACCAAGGGCAGAGTGGTAGAGAATTACTTGTGTAATCACCACCGTTACCTGTTAAGAGCAATGAAGATGATGGGAGCAAATACAAGGATACTTGGATGACTCGTCTTATTGTGCCATTAACTATGTAACCCCACTTCCCTGGGCCTTGGCATATGGATGAACTGTGTGTGTACATGTGCATGCATTAGGGTTTGGAATTAAGGAGTTAAACCACTCAGTCTCTAAGGTTTTTTCCAGCATTCACTTCTAGGAACCATATTACATGAGCTAAGATCTCTTGAGGATCTCATAGAATTGATGGTGACCATGAGAATGGTTCATGTAAATAGTTAATGGTTAACAGTTCTGCCTAGAGAGAGGAGGGCACTTTTGCCCCAGTAACCCTAGGAGCAAAAGTGGCTAGATGGCCATCACATCTCCAATTTCAAAAGAACATATTCAGTATTTTCTGCTCGACAGGGCTAGTAACATTATGTTTTGTTGGTTTTCGTGTCCATGTGCTGATTGTTTCCTCCTGGAGGCCATAGGAGCTTCTGCATGTGATATGATTCTGTACGGACCTTGAAGTTAGGGAAGACACGGAGAAGAAAGGGAAATCTGGAAGCCCTTGATTATTTTATTTGGGACTGGCCTTGAGTACTTTGCGTATTATCAACACAGAATGTCTTCAGCTAAAAGAAGCCAGGTCACGTTAAAGAAACCTCTGGAGTAGTGCTCTCAAATTCTGTTCATGGCTCGGTCCTCTTCAAACGTTTTGTCAGTGTCCTGTAAACTTGTGTAGAAGGTATGCTTATTATTCTTCAAGTGACAAAAGATGGGAAGGATCACCAACCTTGTATGTTCACTTATTACTTAGTGTTTACTCCACCTTACTCAGGCCACTTACCATTGTCTGGCCATGCAGCTATTCCCACTATGATCATGGACAACACATTTGTGAGATGGTGTGAGACTGTCTAGTTTTCTCCTATTGCTGCTACAGTGATTGTGGTGGATTCATATTTTACATGGTGCAGCTACAAAGTATTGAAGCCTACGTCAGCCTGCATCCTTGAGGGACTGTGTAGAGTAGAGCCCCTTGCTAGCCACGTTGGATGATTAATGTGAGCAAAATAGAAATGTTATTAAGTCATTGAGATTTCAGAGTTGCATAGTTACATAGGCTGAACTATCCTGACTAATACATATATATAAAAGAATTGATATTTATTATCAATAAATGATGCCTAAAGCTCAAAACATTTTTAAATGCCTATATTCAGGCCCAAAGTAATTCAGGATGAGTAAGGAATGGCTTGATAGTGCACCATGTGAAAAGTTATGGGGGAGGGGAATGACTAAAGAAGATAAATTGCAGCATGCCTGGGATCTTCAAATATTTGAGGAGTTGTCATAGAGGGGTCAGCTTGTTCTGGGTTACTGCAAATGGCAGAAACAAAACCAATATGGGAAAATTATAAAATGTATAGATTCAATATAACAAAGAATATTTTATCAATTTGAGTTATTAAAAAGTGGATAGAGATACCTTCGAAATGGCAAACTTAGAAATAGCTGAAATTGTCATGCTGAGACCAGATGCCCAAGAATCAGGAATGCTGTATGACAAAATTCTTCACTACATAAAATTTTGGCTTATAAAAATCTTTTCATTTTAAGATTCTTTCATTTTTTTATATCAATAATGGTCAGAATATCAGTACTGTGTTTTGAGATAGGGTATGTTTAGAATAGGACTTGGCTTGTAATAACTTATCTACAACTTCATGTATCCCTTTATATGAGGGTATGGATGCTGCACTGCCATAAAACAAAATTGCATCAATGATGATTTGGCTGCACTGAGTTGGATAAGATCAAGAAACTAGAGCAGTGGTTCCCAAATGTGGTCCAAAGATAGTGCTGGCTGGTACATAAGCATCATCTGAGGATTTTAATAAAAATACTGATTCGTAGACCTCATTCCTTGAAAGTTTAATGTATAGGTTGGGCGGGGGCAGGGGGTGTCTGGGAATACGTATTTAAATTCCCCAGGTTATTCTGATGAGCAGTCTGGTTGAGATTAGTGCTCTATTGAATTTATTTGTTTCTCTGCTTCTGAGGTTTTTATTCTTTTAAGTTTGTTTTCTTCTTCATATTATAGAAAAGTTTCCTTTTTAAATCTCCAGGCCTATCTCAACTGAACAATGGGAGAGAGGATTTCTCCACGCAATGGTCCATGTGTATACAGAGGAAAATACAAACTCACCGGAGCTATGAACTGTAGTAGCAGAAGCAACCATACCAGCTCTGGAATTTGGATTGAAAAAAGAGAGTCACAAAGGATTAGAATGAGAACCTACTGTGGCCACCAGATTCCTTATCTCTCATTGCTCACCATTTCCTCAGCATGATGGGACAGGCCAAGGAGCTCTCTTGGTTGCAACCGGAAGGATATTGGAAGCTGTGAAGTTTAGCATCCTTTTACAGCAAAAAATTCAAGGAATCAATTCCAAGTGACCACAGTCAGGCAAATAAGCCTACGCTGCACTTTTAGGGTATCATTGGCGGGCTCCTCAACTGCCTCTTAATCTTCTGGCTCTGATGGTGTCTGGCTGTGACTGAATTCAGAGCTACCACGGCAGTATTGCAGAGGATAAGCTGCTGAAGGAGAGTCTGGCAAGATTCCCTCTCAGGGGAGATGATAATAAGACCCCAGGACCATGCCAGAGAGCCCTCAGCAGAGCGAATACTGGCTGTTAATCGAGCCCTCTCCTTAAGCTTCCTCCTCCTCCTGCCCTCTTTGCAAAAATTGGCTGGGTTCATTGTGCATACTGTCTCTCCATGACAATGTCTTTCCCTTGGATGGTAATTATTTTTTAACAGGTTGAGGCAACTACATAGTCATTTGTGTCTGGGGATAAGTATTGTGGCCTATTTTCAGTACATTTCTCTTTTCCTATAATTGTCACACTCTTTAATGAGGCTTGAAACACTCAATTTCCTGACCTCTGTCTCAAAGACTTTGATGTTTTGTGCCTGACAAGACAGTGTGAACCTCCTAAGAATGAAAGGTAGAGTTCTGGTGACTGCTTCCAGCCCCCCAAATATTTTGTCTCTAAGCTCTAGCACTGCTGTTACATTTCCTTCAGCAAATACGCTCTCCTTTGAATCCTTCTTGTAGCCTATAGTCAATTCCAAAGTTTCAGTTAAATGATCTTTTTGGGAGGGTGAATCAAAGCCCTCAAGTAAATCTAGAAAGTTAGAAATCTAAGACCAGTTCAGCAACCAAGAATCTGTTTATAAGTTGAAAATAAACCAACTGCAGAAGCACCTTACTTATTTCTGTCAGCCGGAATTATTAGGATCTCTTTCCCTGTGTTTGTCTGTTTTTCCCATTTTCAGATACTTTCAGTGCCTAGGACAAAGCTTTGCACACAGAAAGGACTTAGGGAATAGTCCTTTAGCTTAGAATGGGTGGATGGATGGATGGATGGATGGATGGGTGGGTGGATGGATGAATGAAGAAATAAGCTATTTGGCATACTGTCGAGAACCAGACTGGAATTCAAAGAAGAAACTTTATGGCACAAATATGTATGCACTGTCCATATATATATATATAGTATAATTCTGTTTGCCTGAAACAGTACTGGTTTACACCTTTGATATATTTATTAATAGCATCTTCATTCACCTTCAAATTTATTGGACAGTAAATATAAAGTTGACGTATTTATACGTGATGTTTACAGGTCCTTTATTAAGAGCTATTTACTCTTGTATTTAATTCAAATAATCTTGGCTATCTGTTATATTTTGCAATACATTAGTGTATTTTAAATGGCCATTGATGGGTAGAGAGGCTTACCCTACCTCTTAAAGGAAGTCTCTTCAAGTTAGCGCTGTTTTATAGCATAGGTGAAGTTCATTCTACAAGGCAGGGAATTAAGAGATGGATTTAAAACAATTTTAATCAAAATTATTGCAATTCAAAAAAGTGTTGGAGTTTCACTTATTTGAAAAAAATAACTCATCCTCATATATACTTAGGAAAATTAAGTATTACTATAATAAGTAACGTCTATTCCCAGCTACTGCGTATGCCATATGTTGAAGGTGGAAATGTAGAAAATACAGTTAAGGTCTTCACTTTTGAGGATATTGTAACAGATAATAAAACCGTGATTAATCACACTCCAGATTCTAAAAATCATAATTATTTTTTCTCTTTTACTGCCTTTTAAGGGAAAGAGATGTGCCACTTGAAAACAAATTGGTATCATAAATTTAGTTTATAAAAGAAGAAAAATGGGCTGGCCCGGTGGTGTAGTGGTTAAGGTTGCATGCTCCGTTTGGTGGCCCAGAGTTCGCTGGTTTGGATCTCAGGCATAGACCTACACACCATTCATTATGCCACGGTGGCATCCCACATGGAAGAACTAGAAGGAGTTACAACTAGGATATACAACTATGTACTTGGGGTTGGGGAGAAAAAAGAAGAAGAAGATTAGCAACAGATGTTAGCTCAGGGCCAATCTCCCTCACCAAACAAACAAACAAACAAACAAAAACTAATAGTCCCCCTTCATTTCTTGAGACTGGCAGGGACTCAGCTCTCCATCTGTCCAGTTTCCTGTAGTTTCTCTTTCTCCATCTCCACTGTGAGGCAATGAAACTTACACTCATATGAATGACAAGCTTGAGGAACTATGGCTTCCCAGACAACCAAGAAAGGGTTCAGTTCCCTTCACCAGACTGCTCATTGAGCTGAAAGAGTGGATTTAATCATTACTCGAAAGATGTTCAGTGTCAAAGTGTTGAATTAGCTAACTGTAAGTTGAGTGGAAAATTCAGTTTATCAGAAGCCCTCCTTCCTAAATACTAACACAGGCCTCCAATTCCCTACATGTTTTAACCCAATGTGATTTGCTGCCACTGGGGATGCAGGATGTGCAGATAACAGGTAGCCGTGTGGCTGGCAGTGCCCAAGCCTTCCTGAAGCAGGGAGGGATACAGACTGGGATTACAGAAGTGCGATATGGATACCACTTGGTAAAACTTTGAATGGAGGGAAGACAAAGGACTTCCTTGGGGAATACGTTTTCGCCTCTGCAAACAGGAAAAATCATATTTCAACCTTTGTCCTCTGTAATGAAAGACTTCACTCATATGTGGAAGATAAACACTCAGTTATGGAGAACAGATTGGTGGTTACCAGAGGGGCAGGGCGTGGGGGAGGGTGAAAAGAGTAAAGGGGCACATATGTATGGTGACAGATGGAAACTAGACTTTTGATGGTGAACCCAATGCAGCCTATACAGAAGTTGAAATGCAATGATATACACCTGAATTTTATATAATTTTATAAATCAATCTCACCTCAATAAAATAAATTTGAAAAAAAAAATATTTATGTCTGGAAAGAAAAAACCCAAGGAATAATTTATTTAGTCCACTTGCTGTGCCCTTGGTACGATGTAAGTTTTCCTCGCTCAATGCCAATGCAGAATGCCTCCCTACCTCCCCTCAGCTTCTCTGAATCTTATCCTTCCTTCAACGTCAAGCTCAAGTTCTGAGTCTCTCCCGTCCTCAGCCTTCCCAACCTGCACACAAAGCAGTATTATCATTGTCGTCATCTTTTATTCACAATTGGAGCAGTGGCTGTGGCTTTTCTTTCTCGTGACAGCTTTAAAAATGGCATAGGGCCTCCTCTTTCCAAAATGGTTTAAATGAGACCCTACCCAGAGGCAGCCAACACTGAACTCTTCCCCGGCCTCCTCTGGCCTAATGAGCCCTCAATTATTGTTTGGTGTTATTAAATGTCTACAATAGAATGGCTCCCCTCTGGGAACGCAATGAGAATGGCAAGAAATATAAGATTAGAATTGAGAAACCACACAAGATAGCTTTAATTTATTGGCAAAGGGTAGAAAAAGCTACTAAACATCATTCCTGTGTTCCTCTTTATCATCTGTTGTCGACTTCTTTTTCCTCCTCCAGGGCAGCAGTTCTGTCTTTGCACAATGGAACACATTAATGCGACAAGTTTTATTTCAATAATGATATTAATAATCGAGTTAGAAAATGCTTATTTGCCAATCGCTTAAAAGGAGATTTAAGCTGCAAATAGTTTTCTGCCCACACTCCTCTGTGACGGCTTTCTCTGACTTTGAGGCTGGAGATTGTGAATCTAGCCCTCTGGAGGTTTATTTGGGGAGGTGGCTGGTGTTTACTGAGTGCTTCCTATGTGCCAGGCCCAGAGGTATATGCTTATTTTCTTCATTTCACTTAGTTCTCACAATCGCCAGTGAAGAAGGTATCATTGACCACGTTTCACAGATGAGAAAATGGAGCAACAGGACGAAAAGTAACTTACCCAAGGTCACAGGGCTGATAGTAAGAAGGGTGGGTGGACTTCAAGCCCAAGGTAACTGCTAGGCTTCAAAGCCTCCTCTTTTGCACAGACAGCAGAAGGTGATGGGGGGAAGGGGATGAGGCCAAAAGGTAGGAAGGGCAGGAAATGTCTGTGTGTGTCTTCGCTCGGTTTTGGGATTCCTCACGCTGCTATCAGAGGACTGAGGGGCCCTGGACATTTTCCTAGGGGTGGAGAGACAATGGAGGTTAACGGCTCTTCTGCCTACTTGGAGATTTGAGAGAAGGACCTCAAATGCCTCAGGTTTCCAGAAACCTGACCTCCCATCTAGGCACTGCCACTAGCTTTCTGTGAGGGCTTGTTTCTTCACCTGTGAAATGGGGACACCAGGATATGTCCTTCCCACCCCACAGGGTTACTAGGAGTCACACGCAAGGTGATGTCAAAGGCATTCACGATTGTCAGGTGTTTGGGCGAGATGACATTTGAGAAAACTTCTAACTCTGTGATCCTATATTACAGATGCATTTCAGAATACTTTGAAAAGCATAAATCTCTTTACAAATGTAAGGGATTATTAAGAGCAGGGAGCTGTGGTACTGGCAGGCATGTAGAGGCACCAGATATAACTCCATGATTTTCTGCTTCATCTGCCTCTTACAAAAGATTTGGAAAAACCAGAGGAGGTTTTTTCCTTTGCATTTCTATGGAGCTTGTTGTTTTTCTCTTCCACGGGCCTGGAACTGTAGGGGGAGATTTGAGTAGACCTAGACATGGAACAGGTTACAATGTGTCTGGGTCCACCAACCCTCAGTGTCCTATTGTCATCCTCTCCATTTGAGTTGTCCTGGCACATAGCATCCAACAATTTTATTTATTAAATGAACTTTTAAGAGTGCCTTGCAGAATCATGCAATAATAAAAACAAGTTACCTCAATTAGTTTCTAGCTTTTTCTAGAAGTAACTTGCCACATTTTCTAGATACTGAGGTTATTTGGGCACCTGCTTTTTTACAAGTTGGTGTTAATGGAATTGTGCTATGGTAAATACAGTAATTCCAGGAAGAAAAATTTGCATGAAATACCTTGTACATATATATTTCTTCGTACAAAAGCAATGACATTTTAAAAAGATCCATTGTGACTCATAAGATAAGAATTCTCCTTCTCTTTTTCTTACCTTCTTCTGTGTACAATGAACACTTTTAATAACCAGGAAGGAGAAACCAACATTATCACTTCTGTAATGTACAGTGGGCCCAATGCTGTTCTGATGCCATGAAATATCAATGTTCAAACAGTCTTTCTCATCTCAAATAAATAGAGTTAAGGGATGCCTGACACCCTACTTTTTCTCTTCTCAACTTGTGCATTTGATGCCCCATTCTCAGGGAGGGAAGAAGCCCAATGTGTAAGGAGTGAGCAAGGCAAAGATGGCCTCATTATTTCAACATCTCTCATGGATCTGGTGCCATTTCATCCTTCTACCTGTCCCAAGTTCAGTGATAGAGGAGCCAACCTCTATGGGCTCATGGAGGCCGAGTGTGCACATCTCAGTAATTGGCAAATGTTACACAACAGGGGTCCTCCATGCTCTCCCTAGAGAGCTGGTAGTTAAAACTTTACCATCACAGCACTGCCCAAGTCATTCCTGGCCTGAGCTTTACAGTATTCAAACTTCCCCTGTATATGGAACTTGCCTTTGGAAGATCATTCCTTTGACGTTCCCTCCAGACATGGTCCCTCTAGGTGATGCTTCAATTTTTGTTCCTGTTGTTACCTTATAGAAGAAGCACAGGATTTGGGGGTTCATACACAGCTGTATTCAAATTGTCACTTACTATGTATAGAGAAGTTATTCACTCTTTGATGTTCTCAGCGGTAAAATAAGGTAATAATTTAATACATACCTTTCACACAGGCTGGTTGAGAGGACTGCATTCCTAAAATGTCTCCCTATCCAACCTTAGGAGGTGCCCACTCTCTTCCTTGTCTGTAGAACAGTGGGCTCCTATCCACTGGGGGAGGTGGGAAGACAACATTAGAGCTTCTCTCAATCTTCATTTCATCTTAAACAACTTTTATAAATGTTTTGTAATATACAAAATATAATTATGGAGTTATAATGTATATAATTTATAAATATATATCTATACATGTTGAGATGTAAGAAAAAGTTACTGATGAGTTACACAATCAAAACAATTTGACCTATCTGTAGTGAGATTGTTATTCTTAAGCATGATTGACATGTTCATATTAAGGCATTAATTAGCAATAATAATTTATTTTAGATCATCAAGCTAGGTTCACATTTTAAGCAAAATAATTTGACTAATTCAGTGTCTTATAATGAAAAAAATCTCTAAGCATTGAAGACAATTAACATTCTTCCTTACTTGGGATCTGCTTTCCCATTCTCTTATTTCAGGAGTTGGCTATGGCATACCAAGGCTAAAATATATATGATCTGACTTTTTACAGAAAAAGCTTGCTGCCCTCTGCCTTATTATCATTAACTCATTATAATTACACCATGAGGGAGATAGACACATTATTCAGATAGAGAAGCTAAAGTGTTTTTTTTGTTTTTTGGGTTTTTTTTTTACTTACAAGTATAAAGGCAGCATTTAATCCTAGATCTGGTAATTCTAAAGCCTGTGTTCATTCCACTAAATTGCACTGCAATTTCCTGTCTTACTTACAACATTGTGTTACAAATAGATCAAGTACAAACAGGATAGGAGAGAGATCACTAATGGTGCCGTTTGGGGTCAGGACATTCCGAGGGAGAGTCAGAGAGTATTTTACTATATAACCCTGGTATATGTACTACTCTTCCTTGCTCCTGTACCCATGGCAGATATTGCTAATTGATTAAAGCAATATTTTTTGCTGAACCAGGATGAAGCCACAGAATCCTTCTGAAAACAACTCTTCAGGCATAATATATGAAACATAATTGGCATTTCTGACAAACATGAAGAAAGGGATGTATGAGTACATGGGTGCAGTAGAAGACTTTGAGGTAGAGATGGAGGAAATTGTATGAAAATGAGAGAGAACATGAATTTTTATTTTATTAGCAAGAATTTCGTGAAGAGGAACATCTTCAAGAAGTCCTCTTTGCCCAGCATATGGTTAGGAGCTGGGGGTTGGGGGAGGGGGATATAGGAGAGCAGAAAATGGTCCAGCATAGTGGTCGGGATCATGGACTCTGGAGTCAGAATGTCTGGGTCCAAATTGCAGCTCTGCTACTTGACTGAATGTGGCCTTAGGCAAGTTTTGCTTACTCCTTTGTTCCTCAGTTTCCTCATCTAATAAAACAGGAAAATCACAGCACCTATTTTATGAAGTAATTGTGAATATTAACTGACTTAATTTACATAAAGCCATGTATGGGGCCATGCTCCATGTAAAGTAAGCGCTAATATAATGTTATATTACTATGGTATGGCCTGTAATATGCTTTAAAATATAGTCGCGAACTCTTAGAGAGAAACTAAAAAAAAATAGAAGATAGTATAGTACAAACCATGCCCAAGGTCTTTATTTTTCTGTGTTGTGTGCTTCCCAGCACTGTTTCTTCCATCCTTAAAAGTCAAAGATAATAAAAATACTGAGTCACCATTTTCTGCATTTATTGGGTGTTCCATCCCAATGAATTTTATCTATCACCTCATGGATTTGTCAGTGGCTCCCAAGACAGCACAGTCTCATGGGAGATCTTGCTGACCTATCATTTGTCCTATCATTTGTCCTGTTTTTTTGCAGCTATAGCCAAATAGACATTCTTATCATTGTGGCAATTTGGAAAATAATTCATGTCACTCGGGTATTTTTCAATAATGTTGATTTGCCAGGGCATTTAATCAGGTAGAGTTAAGGTCTCATTATGCTGTAAAGCATCTGCAGTAAGGAGTTACCTTTAAATATTCAAAATAATTCATTCCACATTATGGGAACCATTTGTGTTATAATACTCAACTACAATACACCAGGGACATCTGGGTAGTCACTAATGAGCTAAATTGCCTTTTAGTAATCTCTAGAGAGAAAAACTTCCGTGATATATGACTTTAAAGATCCCTTACATATGCCCTTATGATCTACTTCTTTAAATACTAAACTTTTAGAGTTGATGTTTTCTAGAGTAAGTTCACAGGAGAGAAAAATATCAAATTTTAGAGCTATAAAGATGAAAAGACATCATTTTTCCTGCTGAAATTTCAGAATTCTCTCTCACCTTTTTTTTTTTTTTTTTTTTTTATCAGTTATTTTAAGATGGCAAGTAGTGAGTTGGTCCAGGGGTCATTTGAGCTGTCCTGTTTCTGTGTTAAGAGGTGAGCACTCCCTTTGGTTCCTAAATATAGCCTCTCCAGGCTTAGTCCTAGGAAAGGACTAAATTTTATAACCACCAAATATAATCTCCTAAAGATATAAGTTAGAGAATATGGCATCCAGCAGTTTTAATCTTCATGAACCTCCAGGCCAGGACGCCCATCTGCAATTTCTGCAAGCTGAGGCCTCTGACTCCGAAGGTTTCAACTCACGTGGAATGCAAAAGCCAGCTAACCCATCATCAGTCTGCGTGGGAGGGCATCACTGCTTAATCTCCTAACTGAAATTCTACAAGCATTGTCATCTGTACCTTTTGAAAGGTCAAAAGAACAAGGTGGTGGTGATTATAAGGGAGTTTTCTCCTCATCTGGATGACGATCTCAAGTTAGCCACATTTTCATTATCCAGGCTCCCTTTCTTCAGTTACTGGTAGATGTGGAGAATTGTGTCATTCCTGATATGTTCAAACCTGACTCTAAAGGACAACACTGGTCTTTGGGTGTGGCAAATTAAATTGTTGCCAACAAGTGTTTACTCTCTTCACTCAACCTGTATAGGAGGTCTATACTCACTTCATTGATTTTGGGTTTGACCGTGTGATTTGCTTTGGCTAAAAGAATATGGGCAAAAGTGTCAGTCAGTTTTGAGACAAAGCTTTAAGAGACTTTACATGATTTTGCTCAATCCTTAGGAGGCTTTTGACCTCAGCCATGAAGAGGACAATCCTCAGTAGCTTCTGCTCCTTCAGCCCAGGCCTAAGAATGAGGCATGCAGATCAAAACTACTGAAGTAGAGCCATTGTGGCCAATCTGCAGACCCATGAGTATGAAAAAGAAAGGTGGGACCGGCTCCATGGCTGAGTGATTAAGTTCGCGTGCTCCGCTGCGATGGCCCAGGGTTCGGATCCTGGGTGCAGACATGGCACTGCTCGTCAGGCCACGTTGAGGTGGCATCCCACATCCCACAACTAGAAGGACCTGCAACTAAGATATACAACTATGTACAGGGGGGGTTTAGGGAGATAAAGCAGGAAAAAAAAAAAAAGATTGGCAACAGTTGTCAGCCAAGGTGCCAATCTTTTAAAAAAAAAAAAAAGAAAGAAAGAAAGAAATGCTTGTTGCTTTAAGACAAGGAGGTTTGAGCTTGGTTGCTAGGCAGCACTATTGTGGTGATTGGTGATTAGTACAGGTCTTAGCCTTAAGGTTCCTGGTTAGAGGAGATTTCCTTAAAAATATTAGTTGTCTGATCTTCATATCCTACTAGAAGACTGGCTATACAAGGCAAGGGAAAGGTTTGTGTAGAGCACATCTTTCTGGTCAATCCTACTACTTTTGATCAAATCTCTTAGTGCCCAACTCATTCTCAAATTGAATTGTTATTTAGTTGTGACTGAGTGCTGTTGCCAGATTAGAATATTTAGAATTGTTTGCTCATATTTCGAAGCTTGCTGTGCCCTTCGGACACTTATGTCTTAGATGGCCTAGCTGGCCTAGTTGATCCCTAGTTGGCCCATTCACTGATGGGGAGACAGAGCAATATGCAAAAAGTACATAGAAGTAAGAAAGCTCTGGATTCAATTCACTAATAGGTCACCTGCTAACTACGTGTTCTCAGCAAAGTCCTTGTATCACTGAGATTCAGTGCCCTCATCTATAAAGTGGCAATAATACTTCTTTAAAAGCTTGAATGTGTGTGTGAGTTTTAAAGAAGCAGCATGTAAATTAAGTAAAATATCCAGTACAATGCCTGAGATAATCTTCAATGATTGAGTGCTTACCATCTACTATAGACCAAATGCTTTTACGTGTATTTGCTCTTGTCATCCTCACACACAACAAATGAGATTGATACTGTTATCAACTTCATCTTATGGAGGAGAAAACTGAGCTAATGGAGTTTAAGTAACTTGATCAAAGTTGTACAGCTAAGTAAGGGTTGAACAGAATTTTAACCTAGGTTAGAATGTAGAAAATTTACAAGAGAAAGAGACTATCACTTATAGCCTAACAACAAGAACAAATTGGATAAGTTAAAAAATCATAATTTTTAAAACCTATAAAATACCTAAGGATACAAATCAACTAAGCTTCAGAAAGGAATAAGCTCCTCCTAGGAAAGAAGAGTCTCATGGCTGCTTCCATCCCAAGGGATATAACAGAAAGAGGATTAAATCAGCCTTCCTTTTGACAACCTTTTAATGCTCACACATGGACGGGCACAATGAATGGAAATCCCGAGGATCCATAGTCGTAAAGCAAATATGCATCCAATCTCTACATATTTCCCATGATGCCTTACTTAAATGCACAGGAGCAGCACACCAAAGGTTAGGAGCCAAGAAGGAGAGCTGAGAGAGGACACCCTTGAGGCAAAATGGGACTTCTCTGAATATAAGTCAACAGGGAGCCAAAACAGGACAGAGGAACTAAGCAAACTAAGCAAGATCCCCACGTCCATTCCAAGGTGCATGGGGTTTTGATGACTGTAGGTAAGTGCTACCCCTAAAGAATGGGAACAAGGCAGGAGACTTAGGAGAGAGATCATCCTCCAAGATGCATGGGGCCTTACCAAAGGAACAGCGATTGCCTAATTAGGACTGGGATAAGGCAGAAGAATTAAGAGAGAACCTCCTGAGGTACAGAGTCTTCACTGAAAGATACGGGAAGAGCAGCAGGGCAGAGAGATTTCCTGAACCACAGAAAGCCAGGAACAAGGATGGAGAGTGAGACTCCTCAGTCACCCCAGAAAGGTGGTCGCTGATCTATAAAACTGAGCCCTCAGAACTACAGCTCCTATTGTTCAGAAGGCTGGTGACTGGCTGTAAAAAATGAAGAGATCTCTGGGGTCTTAGATGTGTTCAGATCCTAAGCTCTGCTAAGGGAAACTTCTGCTCCCACTATAAAAACGTTTGGAGTCAGTGGTAAACTGGATCTTTCCAAAGCTATGACAAAGCCCAAAGCCAGCTCAACTGATTAGATAGATTAGATAGACTCAGCCTCACCAAAATGATGGTCTGAGAAAGGAATTTGTGTGACCTTATCTGGGGATAAACATTATTTATTCGGTCTCTGCTGTGTGTTTTAGGGGTGTTTTTTTTTTTTTTCTTGGCACACAATGTCTGGATTACAAAAAGTAAACATAAATAACCAGGAAACAGAAGCAGGAAAATATAACCTATAATCTAGCAGCAGAACCAATGGAAGCAGAATCACAGATGTGTGAATTATTTACTCTCTGGTCATTTACAGTAAAAGTTTGCCAACCTCTGAACTAGGGAAAGAAGAAACAATATGTTTAGGGGAGCAATATGAAGAATGTCAGTAGACTTCTTATAAGAATAACGGAGGCTAGAAGCCAGTGGAGCATCATCGTTAAAATGCTGAAGAAAGAAAGAAAACTGTCAACCTAGCTCTGAGACTTTAAATTCTGCAATGGCATTCATTGCCAGTTATCAAATTTTTTGTTGTGGAGTGCATAGGTGCCAACCCCACTGATCTGGATAATTGAACACAAGAAGGTGAAGTTAAGCAGTGTCAAGCATAGGATGCATAGTGGAATTAAAAAAAAACTCACAAATTAGAGGACAGGTAATTCACAATATCGTGTGAAAATGATGCAGGGCTTGAAAGGGCAGGACGCTCTTGGCTTCCTGTTGAGTGGCGAATACAACAGTAGCTTGGAGTCAGGAGATAAGCATAGAATCAAGTCACATTTCTACCTCTGTAGTGTTTTTATGACAACTTCTCTCAGCTTTGGTTTCCTTCTCTGCAAAATAGGGTTAAACTGCCCCAACTACCTTATGTGGTTGACGTGCGAAGCAAAGGAATGAAAGTGAATGTTGTGAGCAATTGAAAGGCATTTTGAATACTCCCAAAATACAGGTTGAAGTAGTACTGGTAAAACAACAGAACAACCCAAACTAATCACTAAGGGCATTCTATGTTTCATGGATACAATTAGAAGGAGAGAGATGATGATTTTTTTCTACTCTGTCCTGATAAGACCACTCCAGGAGTGTTGAGTTCTGGATGTCACACATCAAGAGAAAAATAGACTTACAAGGGACACATTCAGAGGGGGTGTTGAGTAGAATTCCAAAAATCTTGGGTGCAGAATATTTGAAAGAATGGAGGATTATTCCTGGATGAGTAGTAGCCTTGAAGTAAAGAGGTTCAAAATGGAAAAGTGTGGACTTTTGTGCAAACCCCCATCTTTGGAATCTTGGCTCAGCCACTCCCTGGCAGCATGGCCCTGGGAAAATTAACTAAGCTACTCGAGTCTCATTTTCCATGTGTGTTAAATGGAGACAATGTTGTCTAAATTACTATACTTTTATGAGGATTCAGTGAGACAATATTAAGTAAGATAAAAGATTATATAGGCTGCTTTTATATATAACTCTAAGATATTAGATCTAGAGTAATTTTAATTACTTATAAAGCACTTTAAAGCAGTGGGAGCTATATAGAAATGGAATTGACTGCTTCTCTGGTTGAAGAATTCAACTATGAGCTTTGTAGAGGGTATCAGTATACAGTTGGACTATATGATGTTTTAAGTCCTTTCTAACCTTCAGGCCATATTTGGACAGTATCAGTAAAAAGCACAAAGCATCAATTTGCCAACTTTATCCTCATTATCCTGCAGAATTTGCATATATCTATACACAAGATGGAGTAGGTTTGAAGAGTCAGCATAGATAAACATACCAGCTTTATCAGAAGAGCAGAGTGGAGAATATGAGAGACCCAAACAGGCTCTCTTACTGGATCTCAATAAAAATTATGGTCCTGTCTCTAAGTGTCATAGATTTTCATGGTAATAACACAAGGCTCTTATCATAAGAGCAGGAAAGCCCCATAGCTCTCTATGGAAAGTTTTTAAAATTTTACTAAGTATCAGATGAACTTTTGGAGTTGTCTAGTAAACATTAGCAATTTTCCATTCTTCAAAGCTAAGAGACAGGAAACATTATGCTTTGTCATAACTCTGAAGACATTTTATTTATGAAAGAAACAAAACTAACAATGGCAGACGTGTCGGCAAAAATGACTAGAAATTGTCAGACCTGTGGACATGTTGTTCTTTGTCTCACACTTTAATAATATGCAGAAGTCAGGCTTAAAGAAAGGGTCTCCTGTTAGTATTGTATCAGCAACAATGCCTGAACTACAAAGGAATGCATAAAGGAAAATGTTTTTAATGGAATATTTGAGAGCTGCTTGAGAGACCTACCTGGAGAAGGAAAACACATTTTGGCAAAAGAGATGTTGTGATTGCCGTGAACCTGCCAGGAGATGATTTTTCCTGAGAAGTTAATGTTTTTCTCTGCCTAAGAGGTCCTAGTTTTGCATGTTGATTAAATTAGGATCTGCACTAAAGGGGTTTGTTATCGTGATTTATTTTTACATGTCCTGATTTATTACTATTTTCTTTTCTAATTTACGGTTGCATATATGCAGGATAAATGAGCCCTAAAATTTTAGGAGGGATGAGAGTCTTATGCCTAGAGTCAAATATTAATTTGAGGCCCTCTGTAGCAAAATAGCTAATTAGATACAAGAAGTTTTTTCACTGATTTTTTTTTACTACCCTTTCACTGTTACTTTCATGATTCTCAGAAGTGCCTTTTCCCATATCTCAATTACCACATTTTTGATTTATTTTTAACAGCCTTATTGAGATATAATTCAAACAAACTATACAACTCACTTATTTAAAGTATACAATTCAATGACTTTTAGTGTATTCACAGAGTTGTTCATCTGTCACCACAATCGATTTAGAATATTTTCATTACCGGCAAAAGAAACCCATATCTCTTAGCCATTACCCTCAGTCCCCTCAGCCTCCCAGCCCCAGATAGCTGCTAACCTATTTTCTGCTTTTTTATCCTCTTCTGGATATTTTACATAAATGGCATCATACAGTAGGTGGTCCATTGGGTCTGTCTGCTTTCACTTAGCATAATGTTTTCAAGGTTCAGCCACATTGTAGCATGTATCAGGGCTTCATTTTTAAAGTTGCCAGACAATATTCCATTGTGTGGATATAGCACATTTTATTTATCCTTTCATCAGTTCATAGTCATTTGGAGTTTTTCTACCTTTTGGCTGTTATGAATAATTCTGCTATGACCTTTTGTGTGCAGTACAAGTTTTTGTAAGGACATGTTTTCATTTCTCTTGGGTATATACAGGAATAGAATTACTGGGTCATATGATAAGTCTCTTTAACATTTTAAGGAACTGCCAGAGTGTTTCCCAAAGCAGTTAAATCATTTTACTTTTTCCCAGCAATGTATGAGGGTTTCAATTTCTCCACATCCTCACCAACACTCGTTACTATCTGTCGTTTAGAGTATAGCCTTCCTAGTGAGTATAAAGTTGTATCTCATTGTACTTTTTTCTTTTTGCTGAGGAAGATTTTCCCTGAGCTAACATCTGTGCCAATCCTTCTCTATTTTGTACGTGGGTCACTGCCACAACATGGCCACTGAGAAGTGGTATGTCTGCACCTGGGAACCGAACCCTGGCCGCCAAAATGGAGTGTGCTGAAATTAACCTGTAGGCTACAGGGCCAGCCCCTCACTGTAGTTTTGATCTGCATTTCTCTGATTGCTAATTATGTTGAGCGTCTTTTCCTATACTTATAGCCATTTGTATATCTTCTTTGGAGAAATATCTATCAAAATCTGCTTACCATTTTTTAAAATTATATTATTTGTCTATTTGTAATTGAGTTGTAATCATTCTTTATATTTTCTGGATACAAATTCCTGATCAGATATGATTTGCAAAAATTTTGTCCCATTTTATGGGTTGGCTTAACTCATCACATTTTTTCAGGTTTTTTTTCTTTCTGCTTACTAACGTATACCCATAGGAGTGGTCTAGTAAGTCATTGTCATGATAGTTTTAATCATATTAACGTAATCCTTCTTCCCATCATCTATCACATTCATTTGTCTGAGCACCTAACAGGTACCAATCTTAATCACCAGGGGTGCAGTGGTCAGTATGCAGTCTTATTTCTGCCTTCATGGCACTTATAATCTATCGTGGGAGGAAGACCTGCATCGACCATTGAGACGTTATCTTACTGCTAAAATCAACGTCTAGATCACTTACCTTTGCATTCATTAGCTCTTTTTCTAATCCAGTGCCAGTGCCTCTTGCTGTTTATAGCTTTGATCCAATACATTCTCCATTTTTTTAAAGGGCTGGGGTTTCTGTAGGCAGAAGGAAACATTTCAAGAACAGTTACATGGATTAGAGAACATTTGAAAGTAGGGGTACAAGGTAAACAGCACAAAGGACCAGAAGTTTGTCAAGATTGGTATAAACACCAGAAGTTATCCAAAGAGCTAATGCAACTTAACCTCCCACTAGCAATATAATGAAATTCCTCATGAACACTTGGTATTTTGTGCGTTGTTAAGCCATTTTTGTGGGTGATTGTTCACATTTTGAAAATGGAGACCCAGAGGCACTGCTGCAGGAAAAGCCTAGAGCGCCAGTCTACTGGCCCAGTGTTCAGAGTGTTCTTTACACTGCGCCAAATACCATGACGTTGCTTCTCTCGGCAGATGAGGCTGAGGCATCAGGAGCACAGAACGTGACAAAAAATATCAAAATATACCTTAAGACTTCTGGTTTCAGCTGTGACATGTTTAGAGGTTGGAAGTTGTCATTTCCACCCTTACAACAAGAAAAAAATGGACAAGCTGAAAACTCAATGACTTATCTTGGATTCATTGGAGAACTGAGGTCTCAGGACAAACTTTTACCCTAAAATCTAGAGAGACAGGTGAATCTAGAGAATCTGAGTTGAGATATGCTTACCTGGGGTCAAAGCCACTGGAGGCGTAAACTGGTAGGTACCCTGCACAGCAATTTGTATGAATAGCCAGAGGCTGAGCATGAAACAGCATGAGAGTGAGAAAGCGTGCCTCACCCGCTCCCTAACACTGCCGCCTGCCCCCAACACACTGTCATCCTGCTCTCCAGGGTAAAGATGTTGGAGACAGATGCATTCTTATTGTGAGGCAGGACCAAATCTTCTCTTCAAACTCAGTCCTAGATCCTCGGAAAGGAAGCTGGAGCAGCCTAGGAGTAGTTAGCTTCTATCAATTCCCCAGTGCTCTGCACTTACTGGCATAATACTGAGAAGACAGACTTTTGCCTACAGAGAGAATTTAACTGAAGACTCAGAATCTGTTAACCTCTAAACAGTCAGAGGAGAGGGCAGCCCAAAGGACAAGGTAACAGTGCTAGAAGTGTGTCACCACTTCTCCTTGCTCAAGGCACCTTTCTAAAGCAGGTTTCTAATAAGCCTAGCCACGAAGAAAGGCAATTACAGCCATTGTGCCTACAATTTATAATGCAAATTGGATAGAACACAATAGATTAATTAGAGAACATAGTTTGAATTTGCACTATGCAGACAGCAATTGGTTATAATGTGATTGAGTTCAGGAACTAGCACCTTGGGAGCAGGAAAAAAATGTCGTTGGCAAGATGCACAAATGCACACCTTTCCAGTGTCTGAGTGGCTGCCTGCTCAGTTTGCCTCCAGTTCATTTTTCCCCTGGTGCACAGATACTGGGGAATTGCAGGTATGCTGAGGTATTGGAGACCAGAATTGGTAGGCAAGGTTCTATATTTATAGATCACAGAAGAGAACAAAGTTGTGTGCTCAATTAAGCTCTCTTAGTCACAATTCTCTTCTAAGTGTTCAGAGTTAAAATCTATAATCTTGTATATAATTTATAGGAATTCCAGAATCCCAGCATCCAGGAGCTTTCCAAATAAATCAAGAACCCAAACGTACACCTGCCTGTGATTCAGGAAGGCACAGGGGTTAAGAGAAGGAGCCAGGGCCAACAGGTACAGCAGCAGAAATTTCAACATACATTCTCCTCCTCCCCGACCTCCCAATGCCCTTTATCAAGGAAATGTGAGCACCACTACAAATGACTACAGAAAGCCTTTGCCCTCATACAGTTCCTATAGGGCAGCATAAAAATTAATTCTTAACTTTATAAAAATAATTTAAAATTATGTTTATAGAAGAGAATGGACTCCAACATCTCCCCAGAAACATGTGCAATTGTGAAGTATAAGGTCCTCCTAAGGTATCAAGGTTGAGTAAGGAATGAAATGCTCTCATCTCATTGGCCGTGATGTCTGTGTTACTAACTCAATGCTAGGCATCAAATTAGTGTGAAATAAAGCAAAACAAAACACAAACAAGGCATAGTCTGATCCGCTCTTTCCTCTGAGTGTTAGAGACACATTTTCTTCCTCTTCATGTGGATCTTGGATCAAGATTTAGGAATGGTTATAAGTGGGTGGTGAAGCCATTGCTGTGGACGACCTCTAGAGTGTGGAAGAAACGATGACTGAGCACAGAGTCCTGGGAAGCACTGCCATTTAAGGAGAAAATGGAGGAAGAGAAGCTAGTAAAGGACACGCTAAAGGAGGGATCAGAAAGGAACAAGCAAAACCAGAAAAAATAGCATATCTCAGAACTGAAGGGAGGAGGGAGTTCCAAGAAGGGGATGATGGGCCTATCAAATGCCACTGAGTTTGTACTAGCCTGGGTTCCTCTCAGGAAACAGACCCTGAAACACAAGCTAGCATTCAGGTAGTTTACTTTGGGAGGTAATGCCGAGGACAGAGGGAGACCATTATCAGATGAATTATCTAGTTGACCCCCACACACAAGTGGGGCTGGAACTCTCTGGACCTTCTGACAAGCTGTGAAGAATATACCTCTGAATTGACTGCCTGAGGCATGGAAAAGGGGAGAAATATTCCACCAGCTCCAGTCCTCCACTACTCAAGGTTTGCCCCTGATGGTAGGAAGTCCTTTGTATTTCCAGGTTTGTACATGTTTCTGGAAGCTCCCTCTCAGAGAGAGAAATCATGGAAGCAAATGAGAGCTTCATGGTACAGGTAAAGCAATGCTTTCTGATGCTTTGAGTTTTTACCTGCTGGAACTGATGGCCACAGCAACAATAAAGTCTTGGTGCAGATGATGTAAGAGAGAGCACAAGAGGTGTCCAATGTGGGGGTGAAGTAAAAATTAGAAAGATTAAGTAGAAAGTGGCACATTAGCTTGAGCTATGAAGGAACATTTTTCTGCTCCCATAACCCAGTAGTTTAGGACTTTACTAGCTTCAGGTATAGCTGGATCTAGAGGCTCAATTAATATCTTCAGCTTCCTTAAATCTTCTCTCAGTTTTGCTTCCCTTCATATTGGCTTCATTCTCAGAAAGCTCTCTTCAGAATAGAAAGATGGCTTCAGAAAGTTTTAGGTTATATGGTATTTACAGGTCATACTCTCACAAGAACGTGTAACTTCTCTCTTCCATCATTAATATCAATCCCTTAAAAATAACTGATCAGGGGCTGGCCCCGTGGTCGAGTGGTTAAGTTTGCGCGCTCCGCTGCAGTCGGCCCAGTGTTTCATAGGTTTGAATCCTGGGTGCGGACATGGCACTGCTCATCAAACCACGCTGAGGCAGCGTCCCACATGCCACAACTAGAAGGACCCACAATGAAGAATATACAACTATGTACCAGAGGGCTTTGGGGAGAAAAAGGAAAAAAATAAAATCTTTAAAAAAACCCCAAAACTGATCAGCCTTGTTAGGTCATATGCCCATTTGAGGCCCAACTGCTGTGCCCAAGGTGATGGTGTGTGCCTGTACCATGTGCTTCTGATGTGGCCTTTCAAGCAAGACTCCTTAATTGGTAGACCCAACAGTAGGAGCCATGAATGGGTAGCTGCAAAAAAGGAGAAGTTGAGGAGACTGCAGATGGAGCGTATAAAAGCATAATACATTCCCTGTATGTAAGATATGGGAGGGAAAGTCTTCAGGGGAATGTTAACAGGGGGTCACTGAGTGACTTGACTCCTAGTCTCATCTCTGTTGCTTACCAGTTGTGAGAGGTTGAACAAATTACCTAATCTCTCTGAATCTCAGCTTCCAATCTAAAATGAAAGCAACAGTCTAAATCATAATCCTTCATCAGCATCAATCCACCTACTACATTTATGGATCAAAAACCAGACAATATCTACTATACAGTATTCATAGCCTTGACAAGGGGTAGTACAAGCATTATTTCACTTAACACATTTAACCAATTTAGTTACCCAGAAATCAAACCATGTCTTTCCACAGATATAGATGCCCCTTAATACAAGAGGCGTTCATACATTATTTGCTATCATTGATCTTTGCAAACTCCCTCACCAAAGCTGTGGATTTGAGATATATATCTGGACAAGTTAAAAAAATTGTCTTTTGCACCACTGAGTCTCTGCATGTGCTCTCTGCTTTGTCTCACCTTCTAGGCTTTTATGCCAGCATCACCATCAATCCCACTAACGGTTTCAAAAGTTCAAACACCTTCAGGTTCCATATCACAGTCTTGCATTCAGTGTTGGTATGACTCCATTGGAATAAAGAGTGGCGAATAAAAATAGGACACCCACCGTCAAAGACACAGCAAGTGCAGTCTGATATCATATTCTTAAGTGAAAAACTATGTCAACAGAAGGAATTCTATGGCAGGATATTTACAACACCATGAAGTGCTTCTTCCATGGAATTTGAAATAAGACTAACCACAGAGATTAAATGGATGCTTTTATATTGTATTTTATGACATGAAAGACAGACAATGTTAAAAATAATATAAGCAAAAATAAAATACTTGGTACTGTGATTTCCAAAGACGAGAATTTGCTGAGGAAAAAATACACGCTAGCATTAAAATTAAAATAAGGAGGAAAGAATATGATTTTAACCAGTAAGTTCTATTTTGAACATTAAAATAATTTACTTGGATATCTAGAGATAAACTGTACCAGCAGAACTCTCTGATGTCAATTGGTTTGCCTATCTGCAAACAACATTTCATTTTCAACCACTCTATTTCAACCCTTTCTGTAACAAAACTTCAATAGTCCTTTACTTCTCTTTGTCTAAAGAATAATGTACAAAATACTAATACATCACATTGAACAGAATAATTCTGAAAGTGTTATTACAGAAGTATTCTTACAATATACTTACTATTAGTTTAGAAAACTGAATTTTCACCAGTCTATTCTAACCAGAACTGTGTTCTGCGTTCCCCAACCAGAAGCAGTGGAACCAGGGTTGTGGCCAATGCCTGCTTTAAACTTTTGCCTGATCTTGCTATCATGTCATCTTATCAGCAGACTCAGCAATGGGTAGTAGTCAAGGGAGGGGCACTCATAGGAGATAAGGATAGAAACATCTAGTAAGAGACAATGGAGCAGGGAGTGGAGCATCCATGGGGTTGCCTCTCACCAAAAAGTAACCCCCTTGGGCTGCTTTTCCCTGATTAAAGAAAAGCTCTTTCTGCTCTTTTGCTCTGATAAGAAATGCAATTCCATCAAGGCAGGCATCTTGTGTTCATTTCTCCTTTAGTAGGTGCCTCATAGCTTAAGTCGTTAGCATTGCAAAGTTTACCAGTTAGATAAAGTGGACACTGAGTTATTTTCAATCCATAAGCAGCCCAGGGTAAACTTTGATTTGTCAGAATTCATTCATTCAACTTTTATTGAGGGCTGATTTTGTGCAAGGCACAGACAAGGATCCTTCAGGAATACAAAGATGAATGAGACATGATTCCTTCCCTTGAGGAGTTTAGCAGCTAGCTCAGGAGATGAAATATGTACTAAATATGTAAGTTGAGTAAATGTCAAATAATGTAGATCAAAAAAAGGTAAAAAAAACAAAAGTTCCATAAAAGAGACATCCGAAGAAATGCTATTTAAGGTCATAAAACACAAAACTTAATTTTACGTGTCATGGAGCACAGTAGAGATTGGGAAGATCT
Source organism: Equus caballus (assembly GCF_041296265.1). NCBI lineage: Eukaryota > Metazoa > Chordata > Mammalia > Perissodactyla > Equidae > Equus > Equus caballus. The sequence continues at coordinate 78,466,668 of NC_091691.1, forward strand.
CCTTTGCATAAGTGGCATTCCATGCGTCTGATTTCTTGAAAAGATATTTGGTGGGTGCCAACCATATGCCAGGCACTGTGCTTGGCTTTTAGGCTGGATCTTGAGAGAGGCTATGAGTTTGGACCTACAGCAAATGGGATTGGGGGTTTGGAGGTATAGTAGTTGGTGGTGTGCTGTTGGTAGCTTTTACTAGCCCATGAGAGCCAACTGTTAAATGCTCAGGAATTTCGCAGCCAGGTTGACCAACGCTTGGTTGATATCATCGTTGTGGGCATTTGCCATAGAAATCAGCAAACACTATACTTTAGGGTCTCCCCCTCTCCCCACTGCCTGCCCAGAGCTGTGTGCTATACTTTTGCAGCCATGGATATGTTCCAGGAGGGAAGATGAATAATAATCCACTAATTAGTCATGTGATTTCCAGCAAGTACTTTGCTGGTCTATGGTTTTTCCTTTCTGTAGAAAGTTTGATACTTATGGTTTTTCTTACTCTAACAACCTATGAACTATAGAGGGGAGAGTGGAATGAAACCCAATGATGAAAGGGTTAATAAGGATCAGGGCATTTCTCCAGCCTGCCTGCTTCATGTTGAGCAGGTGCTCAGAGAGAAGTGCTAATAAGAATCGATCTGCAGGCTGTAATGAGGGGCTGGCTGCCCGAGTCGAGTCTCTCCATAGGAGTGCCGTTTTCCCTGCTATGAGGTTATCTGAAGTGGCAGAATAGAGACCTGAGCTGGAGAAATTGGGAGCCCTCCCTATGTCTCTCCTCCTTGCCAGGTCTCTGTGGGGCCCCAGGGCAAGTCATTTAACCTCTCAGTGCCTGGTGGTCGTCACCTGCAAATTAGACTTCCTCTCTTTTCCCTCTGCCTCTGCTTGGATGATGTTTGGAGGTTTTACACACCAAGCCCAAGCTGTCTATAGGTGTCACTGAGTAAGTATCATGAGAGTATAAAAGACTGTTGTCTTATTTGCCCAGGAGGGGAAGAAGGCATTGGAGATCTAGCTCACCCATGTAACAGCATCAGGTAGCCCAGTCTGAATGGTATCTGGATATAGAGATGATGGGCGTGACTTTGGTCCCACTGAGATTTCCTACTAGTTCCTGTCAGGGGTCTTAACCATCTCTTTTTTGAGCCTTTTTACCTAGATTTTCTTTTTTCTGTTCAGTGAGCAAGAGCAGAGCAGTATGTGGAGGGATGTAGGCAGCTACAGAGAGGAATGAGTTTCCTTCCCTTTTCGCTAACATGTCCTGGGAAATTTCAAGGGTAATTATTTTCTTGTTCATCAAGTCATAGTTTCCATGCCTCCATGACATTTCCAAGCAATACAAATGAATTCTGATTCCTTGGAATAGCTTTTGATTCCTTCACCAAAGCAATTCTGTCTGCTACAGATGAGTACTCTGGGCATTCATGAAACTGGCAACTGTGACATTCAGACAAGAGTAGGCTTGGAGTCAGCACTGGGTCCATATATCAGCTCTGCTAGTTACTGAGTGATATGGGTCAGGTCACCTCCATCATTCTGCACCTGAATTTCTTATCAGTAAAGGGAACTTGCGTCAGTCCTGGCCTGTGTCCCTTTGTCCACAGATGCGTTTCTGACCTGCCCCTGTTCTGCGTCATATTGAAAGGGTTCACCCCATAGGCAGAAGATTCTCAGGTGGTCAGGTCAGCTGGTTTCTGCCTGGGTTTGGCTACAGAGAGGCACTGGCAGGAGGTAGGAGAGGGGACAGAAAGGAGAAGCCAGGAGGCCACTCTGCCTCTCTCCTTCTCAGGTGCATCCTCTAGAGTGGCTGAATCTCATTTGTGATTCTAACTGCTCCAGAGACTGTGACCCTGGCCCCAGGCTCCTGTCATTCATCTCCCGTTGTTCCTCACTGCCTTCCAGCTTTGGCCAATATTTGTGCTGCCTCAGTTTCCTGCTTTATATGACCTTGGTTATAAATATTGGAAGCAGTTTGTTTCCCTGGCTAGATCCTGACTGATACAGAGCTGATGTTATGCCTGTTTTACAAGGATGTTGTGATATTTAAAGAAAATCCTATACAGTTCCTTATTAGGGTGAATGCTCAATAAATGTCCATAGGATCCAACCTGTTATCAACCCTTCTTTTGCTTCCCAACATCGTCATCTTTTTGCCCTTTGAAGTTCTAAACATCCTTCAAAGCTCAACGCAGATGCTACTTACTTCATGAAGTTTTGCTCATCCCTGATCCCTGATTAGAATTTTTCCTGATTCTCTCTTATAGCACTTTATGTATGCATCTCTAACAGAATTTCGTGTATTCTGCCAAGTTGTTAATTATTTGTGAATTTTCCTTCTCCTGCTAATCTTTTAAAGTTCTTGCTGTCTCTTTCATCTTTATATCTCTCCCAAACCTCCAAAACAGAAAAGGTGCTTAAAAATATTTGCTAAACTGAATTGGAGTGACTTTCATGTTACTTTTCTCTGCAACTTGATTCCTATAATCTGAGGGGCTGTGGCAGACACTGGGACTGACTCTCCAAATCGAGCGTTAGATGAATTCTTGATCCAGTTCATAATGATAGGAACTTCTTGAAGAGTGCCACTGTCCCATACTTTCTTGGGCTTACTTTTGATATCAGAAGCTCATCAGACATTTCATCTATCCTAAATTCGGTAGATGTTCCATACTAGGGATATTTACATAAAAATGCAGGGGTTGTGAGAAACTGTTTGTTTTTGTAAATGAATAATAGAATCAGCTGTTTGATTTGTGTTATCACGTGGGATCCAAGAGCATATATATGGAACCATATATCTAGTGTCTAGAATTGTGCCTGTCATAGACGCTCAATAAATATTCATTGAATGCTTGAGTATCTATGTTTGCGGTGAGATTTTAGAGAAAATTACATGTTTGCAGTTACCCTCCAGAAACCATTCTCTCCTGTGAATTTCAAATTGATTTTTCCTGTTTTTTTGTAGTCTTATTATTTTATTTTTAATTTTAAAGGAAACTCACCCCTCAGGCTCTCTCTTCTATTATCCGATTTTTTTTCTTGCTCAAATATGTTATCCATTATTTGGACTCTGAAAAGCTTCTTGAAAATGTGGCATGGTTTATATTGTTTCTGAGATGTTAATGGTAGAAAAGTCAGCAACGGAAGACTTCTATGCTGTGCAATGAAGATTCCTTCTTGTCTTTCTTCTTGCTTTCCCACCCAGCTCTCCTCCCTACCCCTTCTCTAGTTCACTGTCCTCCCATCCTTGCTGCCTGGCCCTCCCCGCCCAGAACCTCCACCCCAAACTACCCTGCAGTTGTGGACGAGGTGGCATGAGCTGAGGATGATTCATTAGGAAACCTTACAAATGAAGTGAGTCCTAGAGTTTAACCTGGTAAAAATCTCTTGATTTACAGATTGGCAACCCGAGGCCAAGGGTGAAGTGAACCTTTCAAGCTCACAAAAGAAGTTAGCAAACGAGCCAGAATTTGGGTTTTCCTGATTTCCACTGGAGTAGCAAGCAGTGACAGTAATTTGATATTGCCCCTGGCAAGATCCTACCTGCAGGAATTGCCTCTCCCATGCTGTGCTGCCCCAGGCCTGGCAGACCAGTGAATGAAACACAAAGATTCTTTGTGACTGTCTAGATTAGATGGCCACTCTAGTTTTTCCTACTCTGGCCTTCCAGCTTTCAAAACCTGTCTCATCCTCATATAGAACAAGAGTTCTTTTAGCTTAGGCAGTATTTTTCTTAACCTCTCCAAGCCTTAGAGGGTTGAGCTAAATTTCCCTGGAGACATGAGCCAGGCTTCTGTCAGCTTGTTCCATCTTCCCTAGGGTCCCTGAGTCAGGGTTCCTTCTACAGATTGTTCCTTTTCACTGAGCGTCCTTGCCAAGATTTATGATACACTAAAGAGAGAAAGAGCCATGTCAACTGTCCTGTGAAGGAAAATGAGATTCTGCTAAATTTAAAGAGACTTTAAATGAATAAAAAGATCATCAGGTTAAATACCATAAAGTAAGATAATAGATTAATTTTGGAAAATACAGGAGTCATTCTAATTACAGGTACAACAGAGTAGAAAACTGGATAAGTCCCACATAGTCCTTTTATAGGCCATGACATAATTAAATGACTATTCATTTTATAGGTAAGACTATGTCTTTGACATAGACACTGTGTACTGGGAAATCAACTCTGGGCCCTTAACCTGACACAGACTCATTCTCACCGAACAAGAGCCAAGAATATTCAGGCCAGCACTAAATCTCTGAGAAAAATCATGAGCTCTGGAAAGGAAAGAGATTTCTCCATTTAAAAACAAAAGTTTGAGGATGCTGGAGTACATCAGTAAAAGTACAATGTAGCTCACCCCAGGTACAGTGGTGGTGGAGTCAAGCAGCAAATTGGGAAGGGTTAGCCCCTTTCTTATAGTATTCATCTGTTTCACCACAAACCCCATTCTGTGATGTGGCCGATTGATGACATTTTCTCATCTGTGGGAAGTGTAGCTTCAGGACTGTCTCCCTAATTCTCTCCTTCCTTCCATATTGCCAAATCTTTTGGAAATTTCAGAACTGTTACACAAGATCTTGACACAATTTCAATCAGTGCACATGTAATAAAGCATTGTTCTTGGGCATTTTACACTTCCAGGCAGATATGTTCTCCCTGGTCATCTTTCCCTAGATGTTCCGCAGACCTCTCTTAACATCTGCCCTGCTCCAGGCTCACTCTTCCCAGTCGCTCAGCTCCTAACATTGGTGTTATCATTGATTCTTCTTTCTTTGGTTTTCATACCCCATCTGTCACCAAGTCCTGTGGGTTCTTCCTTGGCTCTATTTTTCATGAGTCTTTTGCCTCCCCATTTCCATCAGCACCACTTGATATTTATTTTCAGTTTCTTGACAGCACCACCAACTTTTAAAGTATGTTTTCCTCTCCTCTAGCATTTCCCTTCCATTCCATCCTACACGTTTTTTCCCTATTACACTTTCTGATTCATTCTACCTATATGTATTAAACCCACATTATATGTTAAGCGCTGAGTGAACAAAGATGAAAAGTTTGTAGGCCTTCACCTCAAGAAATTCAGGCTAGGCTGAGACAGAGACACAGGGACCGAGGCAGGTAATGGTGAAGAGGGTAGTCAGAGGGACTTGATTCCAGTCCTGGCTCTGCCTCTTCCCACCCACGTGACTATGGGTAATCGAGGTGGTTCATGCCTGCAAAATGGGGATAACCTACCTCTTACGTCTAAGACAAGGATGGAATGAGATCATCTATGTAAGCACTTACAGTTGTTCGTGACACAGAATAAACAATAAATAATAGCCATTATTGTAAAGCAATTCTCCATTATTATATAGAAAGCTTTCTGTGGTTAAGAACCATTTTTGGGTTTGTTTCGTTTTGATTTCCAGTACATCAGGAGCTGATTTGTGGCCTTACTTTGCATAACTTGTATGAAGCTCACACAACATACAACTCAACATTTGAGTTGGACAACATGAAAACTGGTTCACTCTATTTCATTGTCTTTAAAAACTTCCGACTATTGGAAATTGTCTTACTTATTATCTGTCTTTCTTCAAGAATCCAGCCTGGTCTTATTAGTTACTATATTCTTGATGCCCAGAAGAGTGTTTGGCATACAATAAGTGTTGAATAAATATACATTGGATGAATAAGTGAATAGTAAAAAGATTCTCCTGGTAAACAGATTTAAAATCCAAACCTCTAGATATATTACTCAACTGTTCACACTTTAAAATTTGGAATTTATTGCTTTTGGTGAGAAGTAGTTCTTCTCTTTTCACCTAGGATGACATTTGCTTCCTATTTATCTTCCTTGACATTGAAGTTTTGGTTACTATTAATCCACTAAAACTTAACTGAGTGATTTCTTCCAACGCAGCCTCCAAGAATCTTCTTCTGCCTTGCCATTCTACTGTATGTTATCTCCATTACAGCACTCCTAACATGTTTTATTTTTTATGTTATATGCCCTTTACTAAATTACAAGGTCACAGGGGACAAGAGTCTGGCATAATTCATGTTTTCATTTTAAAAGTGTTTAACACAGTGTCAAGTAGGTAGTGGGAATCTAATGTTGAATTATGTGGATTATATCGGAATTCATCAGAATCTGTTTTAAGAACTAGTTCAAGCTTTGCCTCCTTCATAGAACCTTTCATGAATATTCCCACCTGTAGCAGTGTATCTGTCCTATAAATCCTTATAGCCTTTTTGATGTTTATCCTTGAATTAGCGTTTTAAAATTTCACTCATGATTTTACTTCCTTATCAAATGTTTATGTTTTGCTATCATGTCTAAGGGATTGCTACAGATATCAAGACAGATAATGAAGAATAAGGAAAACCCTGCCTTCAATAACTGCAATAAAGTTTTCATTATGCAGTTTCTAGTAGTGCGCATATGTGTGCACTTGTGTGTTATCGATGTTGTTTTTCTCAACTTGAATACATACGCACATACACACATCCCAAGATCTTGAGGACAGGGATCACTGTGACCCTTCTAACATAAAATAGCTTAGCCTGCGGGGCCTAGCGAATACTCAATACAAATGGGATTAGTTGGTGTTCCACACTCATATACTGGTATATCCACATGGCACAAGCTTATTAGCTCTTATTAGAAGGCAATTATCGGTCTTTTGTAGTGAAATGTGATAACCATGTGACACTGATACTATGAACCACTAATGCAGGGGAGGTCTGACAATGTTGATATCTTCACCTGTAGAGAAAGCCTGTAATAACCCATGCTCCACAGACCACTTAAATCTGGTGCCTCAAGAAATAATCAGATGCAAATAGAATGTGATAGGAAACATTTACCAGCCAGGTAGAGTAAAAACTTTGTTAATTTGAAATTCAAGGGACCAGAAAAATGAGTTCTGAATTAATTGGGTTTGGATTATCTGATATTTTTATTAAGGGTATTTAGTCATTTAGGCAATAACAGCTGCTGTTTGAATTTCTCAGTGTCGGCCCTCTGAGGTTTTGCTCTCAAGCCATGATTTCTTATGGCGGTAATGTAATGAATGCATTTAACTATTAACCTTTGCGGCTGGACATACATATCTCGCAGTTTGACCAGATATTCACCAGCCCACCCAAGTGCCCATCTATAAGGTTTTGTTTGATTTCATTCCTGTTTTTAATGACTGCCACTATCCATGGCTCTCTCTAACTTAATTCTGTCCTTTCTGATAGCAGAGAGAATTGATGGGTGCCTTCCAAGCAACCAGAGGAAAAGGCCATCTGATTGCTGGTATACCTCAAGTCATCTGAGGGTTTAATTGCATAGCTGATCGATCTCTTTATTTGCATGATAAATATTATCGAAATCCATCCATTAGAAAGCGTTATGGAATAGTAAGTTCCTGACCAAGTTGGGAAGTTCTTTGGGACTATTCTAAGTCATTTTGAAAGCTGGTATTCATAATACACAAGTCAAGGTTACTTCTGATGTTCTCTAAGTAGACAAAACAAAAAACCCATTAGAATATATTCATGAGTCATTCTAAATTTGAAAACCTTGCTTTGATGATTTTGTTAGGTGAGAAGTGACAGTTCACTGGCAGAAATTAAGATTTGCCTATTCTGCTTGTTAAATCTATCAATAGCCTAGAATTTAGTAAGAAAGACAAGATAACTACACATAAAAGGTAACAACATCTAAATAGACCCAAAGCAATATATTGTAAGTTCAAATTAATGATAGAGACAATGCTTGTTAGATTCAGGGAAGGGATACTGATTACATGTGAGGACAGACATCACAGGATTGAACGAGAGTTCAAATAATGTTGGAAGTGCTTCACATATAATGGGTGCCAAATATACGCTTACTGCACAACTGATAGGCCCTCCTGTCAAGGCCAATCTAATTATTAATGGCAGCTTTCCATTTTACTTACTGATATCCATCTACTTGTAATACTGGCAACGCTTCTCCACTTCTTCATTTAAGTTACTGCAGAGGTTCATAGTCTTTCAAAGCGGGGAGTCCTGTCATTGCGCAAATGTGAAGATGAATGACACCAGAGTCCTGACTTCCTCCCAGTCATAACTCCTGGGGTCTCCTTTATCTTTCACCATCACCATTGTCTCATTCAACTTTACAGAAGAGAGGCATCTAGACACGTTCTGGATGGAGCCGAACATAAAATACACTCCTTTCCATTTTTAGACAATGCTTTTTGGTTTTGTCTGGTATTTTTAATCTTTTTCCTTACATTGTTTCATTAATAGACTTTATTTTTTAGAGAAGTTTTAGGTTCACAGCAAAAATGAGATGAAGGCACAGAGAGTTCTCGTGTACTTCTACCCCTACACGTGCACAGCCTCCCCCATTATCAACATCTCCCACCAGAGTGACGCATTTGCTATAAATGATGAACCTACATTGACACACCATTATCACCCAAAGTCTGTAGTTTACATTAAGGTTCTCTCTCGGTGTTGCACATTCTGTGTGTTTGGACAAACGTACAATGGCATGTGCCCACCTTTATAACATCACACAGAGTAGTTTCACTGCCCTCTGTGCTCTGCCTATTCACCCTTTCCTCCCTCCTAACCTCTGATCTTTTTATTGTCTCCAGAGTTGTGCCTTCTCTTTTTTTTTGCTTTTATTCCCTCCTTTTCACAGAAGCTCTATTTGTGGAATAGATGAACAGGAACACTCAGAATAATTTGTTTTAGCCTTGTGTTCTACGAGTAAATGAATGGATATATTCTCATTATCCTTTAGACTCACATAAGTACTAATTACCCAAAATACATTTTTGGCTCAGAAGGAAGACTGGATTTACAGGCTTCCTCTTAAAGTGGGCTGATTTCAGACTAATGACCTTGAGATGAAGGTCTCTGTAACTCAAAATCACTGAGCCATCCAATACCTGGTCTTTTTTAATAGGTACAAATTATATTATTTACGAGATCTGGAGAGGTCATTCAACTGAACTGGTTCCATCCGTTGAATGAGTTAGAATTTGCTTTCTCTTTGAGAATTCCTAATCACTTCAAGCTTTCTTCTTTTAAAATGTTAGAGGCACTGATTAAAAAAATACTTATGGAGCCCATAGTTCTGGGGTTGGAAGTTACTTTAGCTATGTGAGGACAAATGTAGTCTTCTGGTCTCATCAGTGGCTGACTTGAAGGATTTATCTGGGTCTTGTCTCTGAACAACTTTCCCAAAGCAGTATTTTGAAGAACTTGGTAAAATATGCTCAGAGTGCTATGAAGGAATGTTCTTTTAATGAGGTCTTAGAATTCCAGGGGAAAAGTTCTTAATAAGTATATTGAAGATTGCCCTGAATTGAAAACTTCAGAAAATGGACTTGAGTTATAATTACCTTGGGTAGTAGAAGATTGTGAAATGAGAGGAATAAAAAATAAGAAGTCTAGGATAAGAGAAAGGCAGATGTCTTAGTCTTTTCAGGTTGCTGCAACACAAATCCTATGGACTGGGTGGCTTGTAAACAACAGAAATTTATTTCTCACAGTTCTGGAGGCTGGAAAGTTTAAGATCAAGGTGCCAGCAGATTTGGTGTCTGGTCAGGACCCACTTTCTGGTTCTTAGGTATCTTCTCACTGTGTCTTCAGGAGGAGTGAGGGAGCTCAGTCTATTTTATAAGGGCACTAATCACATTCTGAGGGATCCACCCTCATAACCTAAGCACTTCCCAAAGGCCCCACCTCCCAATACCGTCATATTGGGGAATAGGTTTTAACATATGAATTTTCATGGGGGGGGGGACACATGAATATTCAGTCTGTAACAGCATAATAGTGAATCAATGTCAGAGAAGGGACTCAAATGCATTTATCATTTACATGGTGCTTACTGTGTGCTGTCACTCCAAACCCTTTATAGACACTAACTGTTGAAAATTTATCATAGTACTGTATGATAGGTTGTAACATTAGCCCCATTTTACTGATGAAGAAATTGAGGCACAGAGAGGTTATCTAACCTGCCAAGGGTTACCCAACAGAGAAGTGGCAGAGCTAGGTTTGAACTCAGGTAAGCAGGCTGCAGAGACCAGGCAATAGTCAGCACTGCTCCTCTGCTCTCAGGGAGGCACATTATAAAGCCAGGAGCCAGGACAAAAGATAGAGTATTTGGTGACCTGATTAGAGGATAGTCAGAACTGTAGTACTGGCCCAGTCATCAGAGGGAGGATGGGGTAGGCAGGGAGGTAGTCCTCTGAGCAGCTGGGGAGGCAACTTGGCAGGCACTCAAGCCAGAGTGCATTCATGAAGAAGCCATTGGAAGACCAAGTATCCATTCGAACAGTCCAGGGTTTCCTGGGAATCTGCACAGCAGGCTTGAGCACCCTACTACTGAGATATTTTTATTCTAAGAACAAGTATCCTCACTGCCAGGAAGGCTGCTTGCCACTTCCTATAGATGTAGAATGGAATCACAGGACAGGGGCAGCTCACATCCCAGAGAACAGATAGATAACTGCGTCCTTGGTGGGAAGAAGTAGGGAATTTCAAGGTCCTGACAATTAATTTAGAAATCTAGGACAATGACACAATTGTCACTTCGCTGTGACTTTCCCAATGGCTGTTTCAAATCTACTTCTCTCTCTGTCTCTGTTTATCTGTCTCTCTCTCAGTTTAGGAAAATTCACCACAGATAGAATGTGGATCTCTGGAGGCCTTTTTCCAGGATGAAAGGCCTCTGAAATTATGACGCTCTGGTTCTCAGGATTGCCTCTCATCCTCCAGAGAACATTCTGTTCAACATGTTGAGAGCTTCTATCATCTACTGCTCCAAAGAAATGTGACAGTGGGGCAGACTGTCCCTCAGGGATTCCTGCCCACCCATGGGTTATTTTCCTAGCACTCTTGTGCCCCACACAGACTTTCCATATTTTCAGACTCCGGTTCTGCCAAGCCTGTCAGTTGCTGGGAAGTTTTGTGTGTCCGACCAAGCAAATCTTTTACTTCCATGTCCTGTCTTGCTTTGCCTGGAGCAGTGAGGTATAGAAATGGCTGCAAAGTAAAGTCACCGAGCAAGCATTTCTTTCCCCTGGATTCCTTTAGTCATGCTACACGGCATTTAGACACACTGCATGACTCATGGACGGAGCCACCAGTGTGGATTCAGGTGTATGACAGACAGCTACCAGCAATCAGCTCTCCAACCACCAGTCAAGAAAGCGCTCATCCCTCACCTGATTATCTCATTTTGCTTGGGTCGTACCTTATTGCTGGGTAGGAAATGTAGCTGAGCTGATTTTGTTTCCAAATATATTGACCTGGTGAGCACAATTCCTGAGTGATCATGTTACATATCTATGTGAAATACAGGATAAACCTTTGTAGTGTCTTGGTTTTCCTATCTGTAAAACTGGATTAGTTCATGTTAAAACAGCAATCCTTTGTACTATATTAGACTATCCTTAAACTGTGTTGCTACATTTCTTTGAAACTCTGGTAAAAATTAGAGAACATTTATTTCCCAGATAATTCACGCTACTGCAAATCTCTTAGAGTCAAGATGCAAAGAAATATTCCCAAGGCTTGTCATAGGCTGTTGACAGAAATATGAAATAAGAAGCATGCTTGAAAAATCATTTATTTGGTTGATGCAAAAAGGCAACCTGCGATCCAGCACATTCTTCAGGTAATTTGTTGTAAGTCCTTTGAAAAATGCAGTTTAGCAGTTCAGCCACTTTTTGCGTCCTTCAGAGTTCCACATCATCTAGAGCACGAAGAAATGGGTCTGCATTCAGAGATATTCCAACCACATACAAATGTAGGGCGCTTTTCTTAAATTGGACAAAGTTTAACTTTTCAGAAATTTGTGATAAGAAGCTTCAAAAGAGGAAGTGTTAGGAGTGCCAGATCAGAAAATGAGAGCAATTAGACAAAGTTATATCTTGTACACACAAAAACTTCCTCAACATTCCATTTCCTTTTTTCTCTCCCATTGTATCCCCTTTTTAAAAACTAAGTACTATCTAAATGCATTTGACTGGAGTGGACCCTAACATCAAAGCGTACAACTGCTGAAGCTGTCTTAACCCCACTTAATCAAGGCACTAATGTTAATCCATACTCATTAGATTAAAATGAACTCTTGCCCTCCAAACCAGTAGTTCTCAAAGTGAGTTCTTGGGACCAACAATATGAGCATCAGCTGGGCTCCACGCTAGACCTGCAGACTTAGAAACGCTGAAGGTAGAGTCCAGCAGTCTGCATTTAACAAGGTCCCCCAGGTGATTCTGATGCACTTCCACTTTGAGAACAAATTAACTTTAGCTGCATATTGGAATCACCTGGTGAGTAGTGAGCTTTTTTGTTTTCTTTTTTTAAAGTATGGTGTTTCCACTCCCAGAAATTCTGAAATAATTGATCTGGAGTGAGCCTTCAGGGATTTTAAGAGCTCCCCGGGGTTTTAAGATGCAGTCAGGGTGGAGACCAGTTGAAAGTCTTGCTGGTAAAATTTGAGAAGCTTCTCAAATTGTGATGTGCATGAAACTCACCTGGGGATTCTGCTAAGATGCAGGTACAATTTGGTGGGGCTGGGATGGGGCCCCAGATCTTGCATTTCTAAGAAGCTCCCCAGTGATACCCATTCTGGTGGTGAGGGGACCACAGTCTGAATCCCAGGCATAGAGACATATACTGACCATTGAACACTCCACCATGGGTGCTCGAGGCTGGTAGAGACCAACTCCTTGCTGCTTTTACCAATTGAGAATTAGCTGTGTTAGTTCCCAAATAGGCCAAGCTGTTTCCAACAGGCATAACTTATAATTTAGTTAAATATTTTAAAAGCCAATAAAATATTAATGTGAAAAGAAAAGTGTTTTTCCCCCTCTATGTTACTGTGAAAAATAACTTGAGGTCTTTTGAAAATCTCAATAAAGGCAAATTGTCCTAGGGAAAAAAATGGTTCAATTAAGCATTGTCAAAATCTAGATAGATTCTGCACTCAATGCTTTGTCAGTGATTTCAAAACTTTTGCTCACTTTAAAGAAACTGAACTGGAAATACCAAGGGTGTGGCTTAGGCAATACAGGTGGCATAAAATTCTAATTGGAGGACTAACACTCAAAAATATTTCTATATCAAAATTTTTGCAAATAAATCCACATTTACCTGTTTCAGTTAAAATAAAATATTTGATACCTGCATGCATCATTTTAATGATTTCCTGCTTTAATGAACTTTATTGGTTGACTGCTAGTTTTGATTGTGACAGGTAAAGAGGCTGTCCTGTAATTTTGTTTTATAAGAGCATCACTAACAACTACTTTGTATGGCACATTAGCTGCATACCAGGCACTATGAAAAGTGTCTGGCATTTATTCTAGCTAATCCTCACAAATCCTGGGAAATAGCATTAATATTCTCCTTTTAGAGCTGAGAAATGCAGTGTGGTTTCTTCTGTCTCACATTTTGCTGGCATTCTAACTTGCAACACAGATTAAAAAATATGAGATTCCTTGTAGACTAGTAAATTTGTTTAAGACAAAAGTTAGAAACATTCAAGGTACATTGAATAACAAGTGCATAATTATTACCTGATACAGGATTGAATCTGCTAATAGGTAACACACTGTTGTGTTCCTAACTAACGAAGTGACGTATAGTACAAAAGGTGGGAGGCAAAAAATAACAACTCCTCATAGTCTGGCCGTAACCTAGTTTTCAAGTTCATCAACAGCTCCAACCCCAATACACACATGCACACGCAAACATACACAGAGGCCCAGGTGCAGTGGGCCCTTGACCTTCTCCATGTACTTGCTTGTCATCATGACATTTCTCATGCCCTTTCCTTTTGCCTGAAATGCCTTTCACCTCTTTTCTCACTTAGTAGTCTTGATTTATCTTTAAGATTAGGAAGTTCCTCCTCTAAGAACACTTAGCCAAATGAATCACTGTTTCTGGTGACTGTGTATGTAGACAACTAGTTAGTTAATAGAAGCTCTAGCTGAGAAGGATGAATTTGGAAGAATGCGTTCATTCAATGCATTCTTGGTAAGTGCCTGCTGCACCAGCCATGACCATGGACGGCATGGCCCCGCCTTTATGGGACTTACATGTATCTGTTTTCATGTTCCACGTTCCTGCCACCTTGCCTGCACTTCCTGGTTTTCATACTTAGCTCAGGGCTTCAGTTTTAGCACCTATCTTTCTGAACTCTCAAGTTCTCTGTTTCACTTCCCAAGATCAGCCTTGGTCACCCATCACCAGTCTGCTCTTTAGGAAATGATTGTACCCAACATCTTGTTTGATTGTAGAAAAAATTTTTCAATCTCATGATTTTTGTCTCTTCTCAGCACTAAATGATTCTGGAGAAGTGAAGCCCCTTCTTTTGTTGCCCCTAAAGCAGTTAATCCTGCTTTTCTCAGACTTATAGCTGTTGTCGACGAAAATAATCCATATCCAATCTATAAATGAAAATTTGGGTGAGTTTATTCTGAGCTTAAATCTGAGGATTATAACCCGGGAGAGTCTTTCCACAAAGGAACAGAGCACTCCAAAGAGGTGGGGGGGTATACAGGGTCGTTATATACCCTCAAAGAGGATGTTTCACATATGATTGGAATGTCCCTTTTACAATAGTCGCAAGACTACTCTGTTGGCACAGCCGATTGATGGAAATAGCAGGTAGGTCTTCTGTCTCGGTGAACACAGCAGGGTGGCAGTCTCTTGTCTCCAGCTGGGTGGTCACAGGTGAGCTGGGAGGTGAGTGCAGCAATCAGTTCCTAGCCTAAGGAAAAATGCTAATGTGGGGGGGAAGTTGCATCTTTATCACAAGGGCCTTTGTTCTGGCCATAGGAAATGTCTAAGCAGATATGCAATGCGTGCTCAATAGCCAGTCAGGCCCTTTTGGAGGAAAAAAGGAGAAGTCAGGCCAAATTAGGTTTATACCAAATGGCTTCCTCATATACTCCAATATATCCTATTGCTTGCCATTTTTATTTGTCACTGTGTGTATGACAGCCTCTGTTTATTGTGCACACTTTCTATCTTATGAATCTTTGTTTTCCTATTTTTTATTATAAAATATACATAATATAAAATTCACCATTTTAACCATTTTTAAGGGTATAATTCTGTGGTATTAAGTACATTCACAATGTTGGGCAACCATTATCACCATGCATCTCAAGAACTTTTTCATCACCCCAGGCTGAAATTCCACACCCATTAGACAATGATTCCTCATTCTCCCCCTCCCCCAACCCCTGTCAACCTCTATTCTACTTTCTGTCTCTGAATTTGCCTACTTTAAGTACCTCATATAGAATAATACCATATTTGCTTTTTTATATCTGGCTTATTTCACTTAACATTTTCAAGGTTCATCCATGTGGTAGCATTTAATTAGCATTTAATTCATTTTTAAGGCTGAATAATGTTCCATTGTATGGATATACCATGTTTCGTTTGTTCATTCATTCGCTGATGGACATTTGGGTTGTTGCTACCTTTTGGTTGTTGGAAATAGTGCTGCTATGAATGTGAATATTGATGTACAAATATTTGTTCATCCCTGCTTTTAATTCTTTGGGCTCTCATTTTGTTTTTAAACTAGTGCCTAGCACAATGCTTAGTTCAATAATTACTAAATAAATGAAGGAATTATTTATTGAATAAATGATAAGTAATATCTTTAAAAGTTCTATATTATTTGTATTGTTTCTATTTTTTCCAAATTCCCATTGCTTCTTACACTTTCGTTTTCCTTTTTCTTACCTCAAACCACCAGCAAAGAAAACAAAGCATTGAAAATTTATATTTATTTTTAATATAAATGTTATATTCTGACCTAAAATTATCCAGAAATTTAAAATTTCTTGCTAGGTTGAGATGGAAGATTCCTTGGACCAGAGCTCTTTTGGAAGATGATTGCCCAGAATGGGCTCAAAATGGGGAGTCAGAGAACGAATGGAAGCTGCATCCCAACCAGAGGTCCAAACTTCTGGAAGCCAAGTCAGTTGTTAGTTTCCACTTGCCTAGGCTACACCACTAAAGTCAAGAAGACAGAGACCTAGACATTTGTAACAACAGGATATTGAGTAAGAGACAACCATGAGGGAGAGCAAGAGGGTCCAAATCAATTGCAGTGAAAGATGTCTTGAAGCTGGGTGTTGGCTCTGGCCAAGCACAGCCTTGTGGCATTCTAGTGAGCTCCATTAAAGGCCATAAGCTTGCTTTTCTGATTACATCCTCCTATTATTCAATCTGACCATCTGAGAGAAAAACATAAGATGGTAGAACAGATTGGGGTTTGAGGTCTTTTAAAGTAGTGATTCTGTACTAGGGCCATTTATTTCCTCTTTGCCTTCAGTGGATATTTGGCAACATCTGGAGACCTGTAGATACTTTTGGTCATTACAACTGGGTAAGGGGTTGCTAATAGCTTCTCATGGGTGGAGGCCAGGGATGCTACTAAATATCCTCTAATTCACAGGGCAGCCCCCTACAATAAAGAAGTCTCCAGCCCAAAATGTGAATAATGCCAAGGTTGAGAAACATGTTCTAGCATAACCCCCTCACTTTACAGAAATATAAAATGACTTATGCATGGCACTATTGCCAGTTAGAACCACCGCTGGAATATCTTGACCCCAACCCTGGTGTTTTTATTACTGGTGTTCCCAGTGTGGGTTTTATAGCTTGATGATTATTTCCAAAATGCTTGCATGAACTTGAATAAAATGTGCTATTTTAAAAGGAAAAGGAACTCTGCATATAGCATTTCCTCTGCTGAATCTATAAACTACGCAACCCAATAATTGCTTTCTCCTCTACTTCCACTGGAAATGTTCTTAGGAATAATAAGTTGATATTTGCTAAGTGCTTTGAGCTCCTTCTGAAAGAGGTGCTAAAAACTTCTCTAGATTATTTTTATCACCTCTATAAAATTTAAAAGCAAAGTATCGTTCCTTGTCAAAAGCAGGCCTTACCCTGAGTTTCTTAAATTATAACCTCTGATTAGCTATTGAAACTCCCTGATTACAGGCTGACATTGTGTTATCCTGGGAATCATACCGGTTAAATCTATGAAATAATTGATTGTAGCCTGACAAGACTGTGAACTCTTATAGTTAGGAACAGAGCTTCAAAATACTGTAAAAGATTTGTTGCTTAAGATTTCCTTGTTTCAAATATGAGGTCAATGCTATGGCTTTATACATTGATTAATATTGTCAATTTGATTTATTAACTTCCTAATTACGAGACGACAATCTAACGATTTATCACTCTTCATGAAAAAACATCATACTGCAAGGAACCTTGAGGAGTCCTCATAGTTTCTCTGCTTGTCTTCAGGGAGGACCACAACCTGATGAATTCCATCTACTACCACCATCGCTCCCTCATGAAAATTCTCCCACTTTCCTTGGATTATCAAATTTAAGCTACTTTTTGAGTAGCTTAAATCTCCATCATAAGAGTTCATTATTCTCTCTAAATAGAGGAAGTGAGGAGCAAATAGAAGAACTGACTCATCTTGGAAATTAGTAATAATGGACCGCACATGATCTGTGTCCCAAACCCTGGTCCAAGAGAGACTATATAATGAATAAGGGTTCAAATGAAAGACATGTGCATGCTCAGGCAAGTTTATCTTAGGGGTCTCTGAGGAAAAATGGTCAATAAGGCCATCTTACCTCTGTCAACTCTAAAGCACACAGATCATTACCAGAGAGGGATTGTTCCTTCTTCTTACAGCCCCTCAGGCATCCTTAGCTAAGGTTGCACCTCAGTGTGTTCCAGCAGCTGCTACAGATTTTTCACTGGTTAGACCAGCAGGAGCAGCAATTGGGTGGGAAGGCTGGCACCCAGGGGACTTTTTTTGGAAGTTGTATTTGCACAGCAAGTGTGAGGTTTTATTTAGATTGTATGAGTATCAGGAAATGGCTTGGGAAGGCCAGTGGTGATTGTGGAGGCACTAAGGACCCCAAATTGCCTCTTAGTTCAGCTACTGTGTTTCACATGTTCAAACTCGCAATTGAGATCTGCTAAAATGTGAATGGGAGCAGAGAGCAGGCAGCAGGGCCAGAGGGGTGGATATTAGAAACTCTTCTCATTACAGGTTGTTCGAAACTCTAGTTGATTGATTCAGGGCCTTATTATAATTCTCTGAGTGTTTGAGCTCTCTTGTGTTGCATTTTTTCCTTCCTCCCAAATCCTCACCTTGGACATTCCTCATGATTCTGGATCTCTATTGCCCTGCGCTCCATTCTCCTTACACTCACCGTTGGAGATGTCATTTATTGGGCTACAGAACCTCAGATCAGGTGATTCCCAAATCTGCATCCTTAGCCTTGCCCACTTACACAGCTGCAGCTGCTGACTGAGCACAGCCACCTGCGTGGTCTCTTGGCATCTTAAGCTCAGTGTGTCTGAAGCCACACACATGGGTTTACTCTGTGACTCATCCCCTTGTCTGGCTTTCCCTATTTTTCCCCCAGTGAGGTCTTTATCTTCCCAATCCCTCCGCTCTGAAGTTGGAGACGTCTTGCGTTCTCTCATTTTCTTGGCTCCCCAAATCTAGTTTTATTGACTCTTTCCTTTCTGAAACTATCAATCTGATCCTTTCCCACTTCCATTCCCTGATTATGGCTCTCATCACTTGATACTATGTAGGACTACAGCTTCTGTGCCTGCCTGGCCTCAGGCTCTTTCCTCTTTTCCAATCTACCTGAGAGCCATGAAAAAGTTTCTAAAATGCCGCTTTGGAGGAATTTTTTTTCTAGTAAACATTCAAGGGATAGTTATCAAGTGTCCCCTACATGCTACCAGGTACCACGTTATGTGCTTGTTATGGAATGATGAACAAAAAAGGCATTGTCTCTACTTTCACGATTTTAGTGTAAGGAAGAGGAAGGCAATTAAAAGTAAGGAAAGAAAGTAAATTTATCACTTGTGTAGCAAAATGTTTGATAAGTCTTATTGAAGATATTCCTAAACACAAGGACGATGGTTTACCCATAGTATTCCTTCAGTCAATCAATATTATATATTCTCTCACAATGCAGTGAAATAATTTTAATTTACTAAGTGCTGTGAAAAACAAAACAAAACAGTATAATAATAGAGAATAACTGGGACCAAAGGTGGTGACATCTAATGAGGGACGTAAGAGTTGAGAAGAGCCCAGCTATGATCTGTGGCTCTGTTTTTTCTACTAAATTGAGTTGAAATTTCTTGTCTAAAATAAAATCATTATTTTTCAGACTTTTTCATTGCTCCCTTTATAAACTCCATATGCCAATCCAAATAGCCCATATGTTATTATTGAATTCTGTTCTGTGCATTCCCATCTACATCTTGGTCAAGCATTTTTCTTTGTGTTTCCCTGCCCCCTCCGCATCTCTTTCTAGTAAGATCATGTCTATCTTTTAATGGAGAGCCAAAACATACCTACTTCATGAGGCATTCATCAGTCTTCTTAGCTGGAAACCATCTATTCATTCTCAACTGTGGTTGAATAATAAGAATATAGGAATAATGACATTAATAATATTTACTTATTAAGAAATTATTGTTGTTGCAACTCCTATCTAGCACTTACCTTACACGCTAGTACACAGTAGTTATTTGAGTGCATGCTTGTCATTCAAACAAACAAGTCCATACTTCTTTGTCCCCTGAGATTGTCCAACACAGTCCCTTGATCTACATAAGCATCCAATGATCATTTGTCAAATTAATAAAGAAGCCATCTTTAAAAAGGATACCAAAAGAATCTCACATCCAGTGATTGGCACGGGAAAGGAATGTGTTCTACTCTTCTCTAGATTCCTAGCACTTTGCAGATTGTCCAGCATATAAGAGGTTTTCAGTAAATATTTGTTGAACTAAAAGTCCAAGAGCATACAGACAGTCAGAAGTAAGGAGGAGACTGGGGCTCATATCTGCTAATCCTTGAGTTCCTTCAAACCCTGGGCTACAAGTTTGCCAACCACAGGACATTTTGACTCCAATGATCCTATTTCTTTTTGGCTTAGTTGTTTCCATAATGTCAGCATCAGCTCCATCATTGCAAGGAAATTACTGGATGCCACAAGTTTGTACTGACTTCCTTTTCATGTTGGCAATATTTTGTCTCCTGAATGTTACAAAATGTTTGGGAGAGTTTTTCACTCTTTTCTGAAAATCACACATAGAAATGTATTATCATTTTCAATGCTTCAAAGTTCTGGCTCTTTCAGTGCCATAGCTGGCCCCTCTGGCTTCCACGGCTATGTTTTTTCATTTTTTCAAAGTCAAACCAGATAAAAATATACTCCACAGATGCTATTCTGAATGAATGTTCATCAGCATCAGTAGTATCTGGAAGCAAGATGAGAAAAGAAACAGCATCACACCAGCTTGTTGGAGGTACTAATAAAAATCAGTGGAGGTGTCTCCATAGGGCTGAGACATGAGACCTAAAGACATGGGGAAGTTTAACGTAAAGTTACGTCAGTAGGTGGAGTGTTACAGGAGGCAAAAATACACTTCCCCTGGGGAGGAAATACCTAACAACATAAAAGGAAGGAAGGAAAAATCAAGCAAGCAAGGGAGAGAGCAAGGAAGGAAGAGAATCTTTTATTTGATTCTCCTGTGTAGTAACTCAAGCATGAAAGACACTCCCCAGTTAAATTAGTCAAGATTGTAGCCCTCATTATTATGAGAGAAAATTGAGTCATTAAAATAATTATTCTAAAATGCATATGTTGATGATAATAAGATATGTTTTATTGCTTCTCTCTTTCAGGTTATTGAAATCCCTTAAGAACCATTATCTTATTAAGGCTTATTATATGGTTATAAGGTGGGGGTTGGGAAAATTATTCCTCCTTTGTAGTCTAGGAGATAAGGATAGAGATTTGTGTGAATTGTTTTGGGCCACCCTGCAACAGAAATTAACAGCAGAAATTATACTGGATTTCAAAGCTGCCCATTATTGAACTAATGTTTCCCCTTTGTAGTTCATCTTAACTTATGTGTAAGCTATTGGCTGAGCCTATAATTTGAATGAGCCTAAAACGCCTCATTTAGAGTTCTTACATCTCTGTTTACTTCTTTGTTTCTCAGAAAGATGAACACAAAAAAACCTACAACAACAATAGCAAAAATATTTTTACTCAAATAAGCCAGAATCTGGCACAAAAAAGTATAAGCCAGGTGGATTATTTCCCTTGAAAATCTTTAGTTCATATTAAGAGGAACGATTGTCTTCCCCTAAGGAGAATATCTCCCTTAAATCTCAAAAGCTAGTGTATTCTGACTTGCAAGCATTTTCACTTTTTATTTATGATCTCTTTCTTTTTCCCCTTTGGGCGGAGAGATGCTGACAGAATTTGGTGACTTGGACTGTTGGCATGTTCTGTGTCTTACTTTTCACCTCCCTTTTCTTCATTATATTCTTATAGAAATAGACCTCCATGTTCTTTGTGGCTGCCTGTTTCTCCTTGCCTTAGTAGAAAAGCTCATCTGGGGTGTCTGCCCCTTGAAGTGGTTGAATTAATCAATTACACTCTGGTTCTACCTTTTCAGGGTTAAAGAGATGTTGATCTGACTTCTAAAACTCTGAAAAGCCTTTGAGTTCAGATTGGAATCTTTTCCATATCAAGTGGATTTTTTGCCCACGGTTCCCTCACTGCTTTTCTCTCTTGAGGCTATTAACATGGAGATAGTATCTTTTTTAGATAAAATCTCCTCAGGCTGCCACCGCCTCTTTCCTACCTGAAATCCTAATCTTTCATTTTTGATATCACAATCATTTTCAAAGTAACAACCTGACATACTGTAACCACTTGACATGCTTGAAAAAGATGGAATATATTTTTAGCTGCCTAATTTCATACAGGCTTTGGAGAAATAGGCTTGCTATGTAGACAGTTTATTTCTACTCTCAATAGACTATAGAAGAGAAAGGAAAGAAACGTCTTCTTTGCAAGTGTTTTTTATTCAATCACCATACAACTTCAAAACTCCAAATTACAAATTGTTTATGAAAATTCACAACAGAACATACCCTCCAAATGCCACTGTTCTTTGGAAACATAAGAAGGGATGCTAAAAGACCTGTCAATGAAAGATAAAGGATTTGAGGTTGTTGGATGAAGAAGACAGAACAGTGCTGTCAGAGAGTCACAGCTCTTTCGAGCCCTCTTGTCCTCCACAGTTCAACTCCATTTGCCTGCTGTCCCTGACCTTCTGATACCATTTCCTCTCTGCAGCCCTCTGGTTTTCACATCCCTCTTTCTAATCAAATTATCTTTTAACACTATTGCTCTGTTCTTGTTCTTTGGGGTTTCACTATTTCCTCCTTTGTTGACGGTCCTCTGAACGTTTTGCTCAGAGTCACTGTCAGAGAACTGTCACTTCCCCACCATCCAGAGACAGTGCCCTTTGAGATTCAACAGAGAGCCTCAAGGTGCTGTCTTTTAAGAGTGTTTCAGTGTGGAAGAGTCACCTGCATGATGTGACTGGACTCTCTTGCGTCTCTCAGTCTGTTGTCCCATCTCCTGCATTTCCTTGGTTATCACTACATCCCTTATCCAAAATGTTAGCAGAAACAGGAATATCATGAACCCTAAGCTTATATCTATTTCAGATGTTTTTCTTTATTCTTAAAATACATTTCAGTAATGGGATTTTCTCTTCTCTGCTCCTCCTGTGTTTTTATTGGTGATTTGAAGGAAGTGATTGAGGCCGCTGGGTGTCACTTCACATATGACCATCCACATGGAGCCATGTAGAGTCATTTTGCAGATTTGGGCCTCTGGATCAGTAGGCTACTAATGTCTTCAGTGAATGCTGACAATCCTGAGGTCAGATTATCCAGGTGAAGATAAGAGATCCAAAGTGGAGCCAAGGGAACCTATTTAAAGTCCAAGTGGTCCGTGGGAGAGGACTGAGAATGTACCAGAGAGAGCAGGAAAAACAGCACTACATAAAACAGAACATGGGCTAAAATCAAGAAAGAGAGACCTGTATTCAAACTCTTACTTCATGACTTACTGAGCAAATAACCTAACCTAGTGTCTCTGAATCCTATCCATCTGAATTTTCTGTAAAACATTTTTTTAAGCATATAAATTTTTAAGCCAAAGTTCATAATCTGTAACATATAGGCTCTCAGTATAAAGCCAAAGAATCCATATTTTAATCAACTCCTTGGATAATTCCAATAGCCAGCCTTGCATGTGGGGTATGCATTTGGGATGTCCCCACATATATGTTTGGAAATCACTAACTTTACTTCTCTAAGCCTCATCTATAAAATGAGTGTAATAATATTGACTGTACCATGGGGGTATTATAAATATTAAATGATATAATAGATGCAAAGTGCTTTGCACAATACCTTCCATATGAAAGATGCATAATGGTGGTTGTGATTAAAAAGGAATTGAGGCAAAGGGGTCCTAAAATAATGGCTGATGGAATTTAGAGTCTGAGGCCTAAAACAATTCTGAGCTAGCAATTGACAATGGCTGTCTCTCGGTTTCTGCTCTATTTTATTTGGAAAGATTTTAGGCAAATCATCATGGTTTAGGCACGTAAAATCAAAACCCCGAGTGCTAAAAAGCCTTTGTGTTCTCTGGTCAACTCTTGCCTTTATTTCCCTCGAGTGCCTACAGCTATTTTTTCCCTTTTTTTAATTTCAGAAATGAGAAGTATAAGTAACACCATTCCTAGCCATGGCATCCAAATAACCTGTAGGTCTTAGTATCCACTATGTCCAAAGAAACGGAAGTTTACTGCATTCTGCTTTGACCTTCACTTTGTGGTCCTCCTGTTTATCCCACCTCCTTCTCAGTCTCAGACCCACACATTTGACAAGATTTGTGAAACCTGGAAGTAAACTGCATCACCAATAAATGATCTATTGTCGACCACATTGTTATAAAAGTGCCCCAGCTATGTCTTACTCCTTTCTCCCATGTGTGTGTCAGTGTGTGCTCAATCCAGTTCATTGTACTTATGGGCATCTCTGAAGAGCTTCTCATGAATGAAAAAGATTGTCTAGGAGCTTCCTGGGCCCTCTCAATACTGTGGGCCATCTGGCTAGTTGAGGCTGATCTTTGCAGTCAGGGTGGTGTCAAGTGGTCCCTTGCTGTGAGCTAGACACTGGCCATATATTTAAATGCATCTTTCATTAGTCAGTTATTTGTCACTTGATCTCAGTTCCCTTAGATTCAGTTTCAACATTAATCCACTGTAGAAGAAATTCATGATTCATGTATCTTCACCCAGGAGAGGTGAATGGCTGGAAATAATTCTTGAAGTTGTGAAATACCTTTGTCTTGAGTTACTTGGTTTATAAATGTTTTTGTTTTTTTAATTGTTTTAACAGCACAAATTTTTCCCAAAGGATTCATATCTTACTTCCCTTGTTTTTCAGATGATAAAATATAAAATTAGTGGATGGACCAGTTGGGTTATGCCCAAATGAGTTTGATTTAAAATTAGAATTGCTTATGGAGATTGAGAATTCCATAATGTAGTAATTATGGCTTACTTAGTAAATATATCTTTCTTGAATTGTGAAGAGTCTTTAGAGGAAGGGGAGGAATTTTAATGTATACAAAATGACAATAGATCATTACATTGGGACATAGATGGTAGTTATGTTATTTTTCTACAAGGGGGACAGGAAAATATTAGAAGGACCAAGCCATTTTGCATATTTTACCAAAGAAAACTTCCTAAAACGTTTTATTATGTCATATCTCTGCATAAATTTCTTCGATGGATTGAGTCCAAACTCTAAACCTAGGCCCAGTCTTCCACTCAAGTCTCAGGTTTTATTGGTGTCCAGCATGAATCCCCTCTTTGAGCTAGACTTGGACGCTCACCATGCCCTGAACACACTGTGCCCCTTCTTTCCTCTGGAACTTCTCATGTATTTCTTCCCAGTGTGTGGAACTCCTCCCCAAATTATTCCAAATGCGTAGTGATTTCTCCCTGATATGGGAGATTGGGGAGGGTAATTAAAATTTCTTTTATGCCTCTCTCATACTTGAATTTGCTACCTGGGCCTGCAAGTTACATGTTGTAAACTCTTTGAGGACAAGGACTATTTCTTTTCATCTTTCTATCCCTCATAACACCTAATACATAATGTGATTCTCAACAAATACTTGTTTGATTACTAGAGGCTTCTATTGCAATAAAAGAGAGGACCTGCTGTGTTTATGTGTATTAACCTGAGGTCACATTATTGTGGACCAAGGTTCCCACTATCCGACCTTATAGCACAGTTTCCAAGAGCATTTCTCTGCACTCCTGCAGTTGTTTTGCAAAGCTATATTATCTCAACAAGAGAGCTGATCCAGTGGTTCAGGCTATCATTTAAACAGTCATTAATTGAACAGTGAAGTGTTCTGCTCACCTATGATTGTATAGGGAACTATAAATATATGTGCAGTTGTGTAATTATCTCCACCAACGCTACCTTTCAAAATGGCTAATTATCACAAACATATGAAATGCAAATGCTATCTCTAGATGCTATTCAAAAGGACTCATGCAGCTACTATAATTCTATTAGAAATATCAACTGTGATTTCATTTTCTTAAATTTATAGTGCCTGGCATTTTGCTTTCCCAGTAACTCGTGATTCTGGCTTTCCCTCCAAGACCCCGAGGATTGGACCAATGATTTTGATAACTAATTTCTGCTTTGAACACTAGCTTCCAAGAGATGAATTTTCTGAGCTGGAACCTCAGTCTTGCCTTGACTGAGTTCCTGTACCTCTTGTATTCATTGCTTCAGAGTATTGGATCCAACCACTAGCTGTGTGACCTAGGAAAAATTATTTACCTTCTCTTTTCTCTAAAATGAAGTTAATGTGAAATTGACATGGTTGTTGTGAGAATTAAATAATGTGACATGTATAATGCACATTGCACATGTTCAGTATATATTCTTTTTCTATTTCCTGATCCCATCCTGCCTATCCTTTAACCTATTGGTCTTGATATGCTCAACCCCAGCTTTATTCTCCCTTGCTGTCTCTTTGCTCCTGTGCCTAGACCAAGTAGCAGGGGCAGATGAGGCATCGTCCAAATGTACCTGAAACATGGCAAATCATGTCAAATAGTGATTATTACTTTTACAATGATTGTTATGTCACAGACCAACAAGATCATCTTGGAAGAGAAAGGGTAATGTTGTAGCTAGAGGATGGAAATCAAGGGGGAAGGGAGATGTAAGGTGATGCTGGAAAGCTAAACAAAAACCAGATCATTTGGAGCTTGGGAGGCCATGGTCAGATGTTGTATTCCTCAGGATTCTGTCACTGATTTATTTTCTCTGCTGCCTCCTTTCTTTGCAGGATTTCTCTCTCCCGATATGTCAGATGCCATCTCCGTGATATGTCAGTTGACCCAAACTTACTATAGGATTCCAGTAATGCATCTCCACCTGCTTTATGTATATACCAAGAATTCGACTCCTTACCATCAGCTCCTGCCCCATGCTTTCCTGTTTCCCATCCTCCCAGTCACTGAGTCACTGAGCCCCTGAGTCCCTACCCTGAGTCTTCCTATAGTTCAACATTTATTTATCCAAAAACTATTTGTTTTTGAGTTTCTACAGACATTGTGCTGGAAATTCAGAGAGGGAAAGATAACAGTTCCTGTTGTCATATAGCTTATGCTTTGTTTGGAAAATAATTACAGAAAACTCACATTTCCTTGTGTTTCTTCTACAGATTTTTTTTTTTTACTGTTCATTCTCATCTTCTTTGCTGCTTCTGCCTCATCTCTCCAATCTTTAAGTTTTGGAGTGTCCTAGGACTTCATATAAGGATCTCTTCTCTGGCTCCCAAATTTGTATTTCCAGCTTGGATCTCTGCTCTGAATTCTAGGCTGGTGAATCTAAGCCTCTCCTTGTCACCTGTACTTAGAAGTCTAAAGGACATCTTGCTTATCACATTAGTGGGGACTTGAAAAATATGTCCACAAATGCTTTGTCACTACTTCCTCTAAAGTGGAGTCTAAATCCCCTTTCCTTGAAAGTGATCTGACCTTAGTGACTTACTTCTAATGATGCTGTGTGACTTTTGAGACTAGTCTAGAAAAACTAATAAGGTTAATAAGCTTCTGCCTGGCTGTGTCTCTCTTATGATACACATTTAGGGAGTCCTGAGTTGAGATGTAATAAGTCTGGCTACCCTGAAACTGCCAAACAACAAGACAATATGATGAGAGCACATAAAAATAGATGTATGAGGAGCCCCAGCTGTTTGAGTCCTCCCAGCATCAACTGCCAGGTGCGTGAGAGAGCAAACCTTCAGATGATTCTAGCCCCCACCTTCAAGCCATTCCAGCTGATGCTAAATGGGGCAAAGATGAGTTATTCCTCTTGAGCCTTGCCCAAACCACAGATTCATGAGCAATATTGATGTGGTTATTGTTACAAGCCTCTAAATTTTGAGATGGCTTGTTTTGTAGCTATCTTAGCTGAAACAATGGCCAAAATGAAGGTCTTAATATTCTCCTTTACACCAGTTTGTTGTTCAGTCTTTCCACCTCAATTAATGCCAAACCTATCCTCCTACATAGTCGGGCTGAACTTTTGTCTACCTCAATTTTTCTTTCTTTCATATGCTTCATCTGGTCAGTCAGAATATTCTACCATCTTGATCTCCATAAAGAGCCAGAATTGGGCTATTTTCCACCACTCCCTGTGCCACCAAGACATCATCATTTTTTTGAGCCAGCCCTGATTGCCTAGTGGTTAAAGTTCAGCACGCTCTGCTTTAGCAGCCCAGGTTCAGTTCCCAGGTGCAGAAGCACACCACTTGTCTGTCAGCAGCCATGCCGTGATGGCAGCTCACATAGAAGAACTAGAAGGACTGACAACTAGGATATGCAACTATGTACTGGGGCTTTGGGGAGGAAATAAGAAAGAGGAAGATTGGCAACGGCAGTTAGCTCAGAGTAAATTAAAAAAAAAAGACATCATAATTTTTGATATGAATGATGGTGATAATCTCTTTGGTAGATTTACTATGTTAATAGCCCCAGTGATTTTCCCTCCCTGTATCCATGCCCTTCACATGTGGCTTCGCAGTTGCTCCCATCAGAGGTGGAGAGGAGTTCTGTTCTTTTTGATTTGGAGTTCAGCCATGTGATTTGCTTTGACAGATGTGAGGCAAGCAGAGAAGTCCTTCCTATTTCCACCTGCTCTATTTCTTCTCTTTGATTACCTTAAGTACAAATGTGGGCTGGCTCACTGGAGAATGAAAGACGTGGCGCAGAGTCAAGTCATTCCAATTACCCACATTGAGCCCATTCTAGATCAACAAAGCTGCCTAGCTAACCTGCAGCTGATCACAGACATGAATGAGCTCAGCCATGACCAGAAGACCTACCCAGCCAACCCACAGGTTCACGAGCACTTATTTACTACTTTAAGCCAGTGTGTTTTGTGGTTGGTTGTTATGTGATATTTTTATGGCAGAAGATAGCTTATATGGAAGTTGATCCCAGGAGTGAGGTGTTGAAACCTAAAATACGTGTCATTGGCTTCATTTCTGGAAATGGGCCAGAGGCTGGAAATGTCAAGGAAATTGCTATAGAAAATTGGAAAAAATGAGAGCCATTCTATATAATTGTGAAATAGTTGGGAAAGTAGTCTCCTATGGTAACTTGGAAGATGGAAAATGTAACTAACGATCTTTTGGATATGGACAAAGATCTCCAGGCAATATAGGGTGTCAGCTGGTTTTACCAGCTATATAAAATGCATTACTTTAAGGAAGAGATGAACTCTACAAAGTATTGGCTAGTTTGAAAATCGAATTTAAAGAGATTATGTATACCTAGAGCCTAGAATAGTGCTTGGCACTCAGTAGGTGCTCAATAAATATTTGCGGAAAGAATTATTTATTTACAGTTTCAATAAGTATTATGAATAAAAAGTATAAAGCTCCATAAGAATCTATAGCACAAAAGCAGTCATCAACTTAATCCGTTCCCAGGGGTATTTGAATTAGAAATGAGGCTTCATTCACCAACATTAAAGCATCATGGTGTGCCGACACGAGCATTTATTGTGGACTTTTCAGCTACTGTGAGGTGAAGGCACCCTTCCTGAAGTCACTTACATAATGCTTCTTAGAAATCTATGTACATGATATTTCCTGCTCATGTAATTCCTTTTAGGTCTTATTTCTCAGCCATATCACCATGTCTGATTTTTTTTTTATATATCTTTACAGGCAGACATTAGAACTCAGAAATAAAAAGAGACCTCAAAGTGATGCCTGACTAGCTCTTGGTATAAAAGCCTGATTTTTCTTCCATTGTCTGTGATGCACAGAATGGGTTTTCTGGCTAAATACCGACTGCAGGCTTGTTATCTGCTCTGAGCCTGAGGTTGAATTGTAAGCAGTTCCTCGCCTAGATTTTGGCCATTACTTTGTCCACATCTTAAATACTTCTCCTATTTTCCCTCCTTCTGTTTGTTTTTCTACTTCACTTTTCCAATTTACTAGTATAATTTGAATTCTGTTTTTGTCTCCAAAATGCTGCTTCCTTTCTGACTATTTGGTACCTTCTCCACCTTTGATGAGCTTGTCTTACAGGGGACAAGAGATCATTAAGCAGCACTGGGCCCAGGACTGACCCCTGCCAGCACCAGCTAATATGTCCCTCAGGTTCGTCCTAATTCAACAGGAGACTCTCTGAGTTGTCCCTAGGGCCAAAAGATTACTGTGAAATAAGTATTTTCCCCAGTTCTTCAAATACACATTTGTTTAGGGAAGAACAATTTTAACAAGGGGGTCTCCGGGGATGTAGTTAGAAAGCTGCTTATTATGTGGATTTTGCATTTGGCAGAAGGCTTTCACGGGAACCTAAAACTAGTAGAATTTCAGCTACTGAGAAGGCTTCTTGGTCTGCAAAGGAAACCCTCAGCTTCAAAGCATATCCCCAATTTATAAACGGTACTCCTGCAGCTCCAATTGCCAGAATCCACTCTGAAGCTTGCCTCACAATGTCAGATTTCTCTATTAAGTATAACCAAATATAAGCTACGTTTCTCACCCTGTCGACCATTTCAGGAAAGGTTCCTATGAGAACTGAAGAGTCAGAGGTCAGTAGAGGGTCCCTGAATTAAGGTGTGGGGACACATCATCTGTCTAACTTTAACACACCGTCAGCACTTTGACACCACAGAGTGTGCCTCCCTTCCACAGAGCCACCTTGGGAGGATAGCCTGTCCCACAAGTTGATTTTATTCTAAATCTTGGCGCTTCTTTCTCCCTCTGTCTCTAGTATTTTCTTTTTAAATCTCGAAGGTAATACTTGCATACGGCGAAAAATTCACTGCATAATGAAAAGTAAACGTCTCTCACCTCAGACCTTCAGTCCCTTCTTCACAAATACTGTTAGTTTCTTGTATACCTTCCAGAAACTTCACACGCATGTGCAAGCACATTGCCTTATTTTAACAGTATAAGTGAGAGAAGACTATTCCCACAATTCTGCACCTTGCCTTTATCCCTTATAAATACTGACAATCTTTCCATAGGGATGGATCTCAGACTCAGTAATGGCTGTCAAGTATTTCACTGTCTGTATGTAACATACTTTATTTAACTGATGGGCAGTTAAACTGTTTTAGTTTTTGCAACTAGAAAAAAAATACTATAATAAAAATCTGTACTTTCATATCTGCACACATATGATACCCTTTGGGAGATTCCTATCAGACATTCCCATAGTTTAAAAGTCATACATGCATTGAACAAGCTGCTGGATGCTGTTAAGAGGTTACGTCAATTAACATTCTCCCAAAATATATGAGACTAATACATTCAGAAACGGTCCTAATACTTTCAGAAACATTGTGTTTTATTAGACATTTTTATATTTGTCAATATGATTGATGAAAATGGTATTTCAGCTTGAAAAATTATTACTCAGTTTGCATATCTACCCTCATTTATAATAATCATACTTCATCTATGCTTATTAGTTTCCTTATTGGTAAAATAAGGATGATAGTAATACCAAGCTCAAAGTGTATCTTTGAGGTTTAAATAAATTAATAAAGTAAAGCACTTTGAACAGTGCCTGACACAATGTAAGCATGTGGAAATTTACTGCTGTTTATCATTACTTTTATTATTATTATCATTGTTACCTTGTTATATGCTTGTGCACAGATTATGTTTCTAAGTCTATTTATGAATTTTGCTTATTTTCCTATTGGGGTATTGGTATCTATCACTGATATTTAATAACACTTTATGTTTCAAATAAATTAGCACTTTGCCATTTCAGTTTGATATTTTCCTCAGTTGGTCATATATTTTTCAACTATGTTTATAATATTTTCTTTCTTGTGCAGACATTTAAAATTTTATATAGATAAATACACTAATCTTTATAGTGTCTGAGTTTTGTGTCTTTCTTGGGAAAAACCAATCCACCTCCAAGCTTATGACAACATTCTCCCAAATTTGTACATTTTTGTTTCATTTCTCCGTGGTGGATTTGACTTTCTGGAAATAGCCAATAATTACTTACAGGATATAAAGGAAAAGAAGCCCCACTAACAATAATAACATAAAGGTGAAATACTTAGGAATAAACTGAACAACATAAATGTAAAATTCACATGAATAAAACTTCAGATACTCCTGAAAGGCATAAAATTAGACTTGGACACTTGGACAGTTCTTATTCTTGGATAGGATTTACTCAAGATCACACAAATATAAACTCACCTTGAGTTAATATATAAACTTAGCATGAACTCAATAAAACACTACTTTCTTTCTAGACAAGTTGATTCTAAAGTTCATATGGAAAAATAAACATGCCAAAATAACTAGGAATAAAACCCTGGAAAAAGAGTCCCAGTAAACTATCTATGGTAAGAGTAGTGTGGTGTCTGCCCATGATTAGAAAAATGAATCAATTGAATAGAATACAAGATCCACAAAAAGAAACAAGTAAATATGGAAATTTGATATATGATAAATGCAGCATCAAATATCATTGGAGAAAATATTGGCTCTTGAATAAATGGTGCTAGGACAACTGGGTAGCCATTTAGAAGAGATATAAAGCTGTATCTATACCTCACATCGTATATTAAACTCTAAATGGATCAGAGATTGCAAATTAAAAAATAAAACTTAAAACTACCAGCAGGTCTCATTGGTAAATTCTAAACTTAAGGTCTTTCCAACTATGATTCCAGATCCAGAAGCAAAAATAAGAAGAGTGATAAACTTTATTAAATAAAATTTTCTGGTA
The DNA here is from genome assembly GCF_041296265.1 of Equus caballus. Taxonomy (NCBI): domain Eukaryota; kingdom Metazoa; phylum Chordata; class Mammalia; order Perissodactyla; family Equidae; genus Equus; species Equus caballus. The sequence goes on from NC_091691.1 coordinate 78,498,937, forward strand.
AAATATACCATTAGTAAAGTCAACAGAAAAATTTTCCAACTTATATCACAGAGTCCATAACTCCGATACATAAAGAACTCTTAAAAATTAAGAAAAAGACTAAACCTGATAGAAGAATAGATAAAAGGCATGAATAGATAGTTCACAAAATATAAGACAAATAGCTTTCAAACATACGAAAAAAATTAAATCTTACTAATGAAAGAAAACTTAGAACTACTCATTGAGATACCATCAGACTGGCAAAAGTCCAAAATCTTGACAAAAACTCTGTTGGTAAAGCTCTGGAGAAACAGGCACTCACTTTGCTGGTAAGAATTCAAAATAGCACAATTGCTAAGGGAGGAAATTTGGCACCATATCTCAAAACTGCATATGCATTTCCTCTCTAATCCTTAAATACCACTTCTTGAAATTGATCCTGGAGATACATCTCCACAAAAATAACACAAAACATCAACAACCACAGCCACAGCAAAACATGCATAAGGTTATTTATTGTTGAATTCTTTGTAATAGGAAGGGATTGGTAATAACTTAAACGTCCATCAAAAGGACAGGTTGAATAAATGATTGTAGATTTATATGACTGAATACTATACACTCTTTAAAAAGGGTGAGAAATAGCTCCATGAGCCAATTTAAGGTGACTCCCAAGTTATTTTGCTAAATGAAAAAAGCAAGATTATTGTTACATTTTTCTACAGGAAAGAGGAGGAAATAAGGGTGTGTATTTACAGGAAGGACAAATGAGAAACTAATGAACATGTTTTCCTTAGAGGGTATATGAGAATAGTGTAGAAAACATAGTGATGAGTTGAGTTTACCATTTTATGTTTTGACTTTTTAACCTGCAAATGTTTATACATTTAAAAATGAAGTTAAATAAGAAATAATAAAAGCAAAACCTAAAATTGAACCAAAGAGTAACTGGTGAACCTAAAGTTATATCAGATTGATAACATATCCAATCAGAGAAAAGAGCGAGTTCAAGTGATTTTTTGAACCTGGTACTATGACTGTATATCATTCATGGGGAATATTCAAAAACAAAGAAACAAAAAGAATTGCACAGAAAGCTCAGTCATTCAGTAGGTTTATTATTAATAGTAATATTTTAGTAACATTAATAGTAATACTTTTAGAAGTAGGCTATATTATTGTAGGATGAAGCAAATAACTTTATAATAAACCAGGATTTTCAGGGTAAAAAAGATGAGACAATAAAAAGTAGGCTAAAACTCCCTTTAATGGTAAATTTAATTATAAATATTAATACAAACTCATAATTTTTCAAATGATTTCCCTCTCTGTCCACTGAAAATGTTTAGAAGCAAAAGTACCCAGCAGCGATGAGTGAATCAGCACCGAAGTCTTATTTCTAACACCGTTTTCCACTAAAAGAAAATGGTGCTCTGTGAAAAACTTACTGATGTCAGATTGTTCTTGTTATCTACTACTGTACAATAAACCACCCCAAAACTTAGAGGCTTACAAAACAACGGCATCAATATTGCTCATGAACGCGCAATTTGGGCAATGCAGAGTCAACTCATATCTGTTCCGCTCAGTGTCAGCTAGGGAAGCTTGTAGCCTGGGAGCTGGATTCACTTGATTCCATGTCTGGCAAATGATTCTAAAAGACCCAAATAGCTGGGGTCTGGAGGAGCAGGGGACTTAGAACAGCTAGGGATCCTTGCACACCTTTTTCATCTCCATGTGCCCCTTGATGGCTTCAGAATAACTAGACTTTATATGTCGGCTCAGCACTCCCAAGAAATATGTCTCAGAAAAGAGAAAACCAGACATAAGCTGTATGTCCTTTCATGATCGAGTCTTGGAAGCATCACTTCTGTTGCATTCTTTCTGATGTAAATGAGTCATTAAAGCTAGCTCATATTCAAGGAAAAAGAGCTAGAATCCACCTTTTGATGGGAGTATGTCAAAAAACTTTTGAATCTGTTGTAAAAAAACCACACAGATCTATAGGAAAATACAATGTTGGGACCTCTGCTTTTGCTGAAAATCAAGGAAATGCTCAAAGACTAAGGTAAATATGTCGATAAGATACAAGAGCTTGCTTAAACATGGTGTTACTGACCAAATTTGGGACAATTTAAGCTTCATAGTGAATAATGAGTATAACTAATTATAACATTTGAATAAATAAACACTTCTGAGTCTATAGTGATATTCAAAAGATAGAGGATAGGTACCAAAAGCTCTTCTTCTAGATGAATGCTGGCTAATACACAGAGAAACAAATGATAGAACTTGAATATCACTATTTTGGAAACTCCAATGTAAGATCTGGTTTAGGCAAGGGACAAACATGTATGTTAAAACCATTAGGTGAAAATTTGTTGGGAAATATTATTTTTACATTGTGCCAAAGAATGAATCCACAGATTACTTTCTAATTGCAAAGGGGGGAAATATCTCTTAACATGGACATATTTGGTTGTCACTATTTTAACCAAGTGATCAAATTTGGCATCATCAATGGGAGGTGACTTGACCTCCCATGACCTTTTAAGCTTCCTGGTGTTATCCCATATAAGGTAGCAAACAGCTCCTGTGACATATTCTTGTTTCCAATGATTAACACAGATATAATCAGGCCTCTAGTTATAACATCGGATGTACAGAAAAAAGAAAAGCAGTAGGGAAACATCGAAAAGAAATCAGAGAAGAAAAAGTCCAACAAATCCCAATTGTGAGATGCCTGTTACAAAACTGGCCTGGATTTTTCAAAAAGGTGAATGTTAGAGCAAAAAAAAAAAGGTGGAGGCTGTTTTTTAATCTGTTAAAAGTGATTAAAGGGCCATAAAAAACAAGGAGAATGCATTAACCTTGATAGGATCTTGGATCAGTAACAGATAACTCAAGACAGAGAGAGGAAGAAGGAGGGAAAAAATAGCCATAATAGACATTATTGGAACAATTGGGGACATTTGCATATGGACTGCATATTAAATTATACATGCCTAAAATCATGTTTGAACAGCAATAGATTGGACTGAACTAGATTTATAGGGCTAATTAATTGCATGATTTTCAAGCAGACTCTAAAGTCCATCCTCAAAGAAGAATACCAACAATTTGTGGGCAATACCTGCATTATTGAAATAAGCATAGTAGCCACCAGGTGACTATTTTGGATATAACTATGTAACTAAAACTACACACACATAAAATAGAATAATTTTTAAAAGTAATTTCACGATATTCATTAGTCACGCTATCTACTCATAGAGGTTCATAAAAAAGGGATGGAAATTGATGACTGTCAGGATGAGGAAAGGTTATGGGGCTCTGGTGGTCTGAGATCATCTGCCCCTCCATTTGTTACATGTATTCCTTTATAGAAACTCCATCCCCAAGTTGGCTCTATCACAAGTAATAGAGAAAATAAATTTCAAAAGGCACAAGATCAAAAGTTGAAATTCAACCTAGTTGTCCAAGTTATGATGCCAGGTCTCCGACCAACAATGTGAACTCAAAGAGAAAACAATGAAACCCAGGTGATTGCTTCTTAATCTCTTCAGATTTCAGAAACTGCATCTCCTTGAGAGGAAGCCAAATTTTGTCTTGGAAGTAATCTTTCTTTTAATGTACATTTGTCAATACTTTCCTCTATCACTGTCTTGCTGTCTTTTAAATTGCTATGCGCTATTGAATTTTTAAATTAAATATGCAGGTTCATGCCTGAATTCAAAATTAGCAGTACAGAAAAAATCATGATAACCAATATCATAAGAAAAAAGAGATTGTGTTTATAGTGCAGAGGAAGAAAACCATATTGTCCCGAGAGGGGAAGAATAAAAAGCTTAGCTGGGTCAAGATTTATGGGTAGAATTCTCTTCTTGGATTTTGGAATGTATTTACTCAAAAATCTTTGATAATAGACCTGAAGAGCGCATGTGAAAATTAACTGATTCACCAATAGTCCTACTCCTTGCCCTTATCCAACTATAATTTGGGGGAAAAATGTATAGTTTGGTACAGATGTACTTTGATCTTTGTCCAATATGGTCCATTTCCTCCTAGGACTACATCATCTTTATACGATCCCTGTACTGCTCCAAAGGACTTTTGAGGTCTTAGAATTTCTCCAACCCCAGACCTCTTGGCAATCTGGCCGAATTTAACCATAGCCTTTGTCTATCCTGCTGTTCTAGCACGTGTCCTGGTTGAGGTTAGCATCATGTACTTGTTGATGGTTAGTTATCACGTGTATAGTGCATAAGTGTAGTCCAGCTTATAAATTACTTTTCTATACATCATATCTAATCTTCACATCAAACTTGTGGGTTATGGTCTTGCTATCATCTTTTCTACTTTATAGAAAAGAAGAGAGACAATTGAAATAATATTCTCTGCTTTTCCACTTCACCAACTGTAAAACTTCCTATAAACTAAAGGAACTTCCTTCTTGCAAAGCACTTGGCACAATGCCTGGCACATAGTACAGTCCATAAATTGTCATTGTTGATAAATCCACAGTTCTCCAGTTGGAGGACATACACTCTGGGAGGGTGCCCAGGTCACCAAACTTGTGCATACTCTTAAAGCATTTATTTTACTTCACGTTAAATTATTTCAAGCATTATTTTTATTAAAACAAACATCATGAAGTAAAAGATACAACTGGCATGAATTTCAAGATAAGATCTGACTCAGCCAGCCTGCCAAGGCACTTTTCCTTCAATATAAAATCAAGATTTGTGCACCGATCCAGTTATTGGGGGATGCTGCTGGGTTGATGAACGGATCCTAGGAAGTTCTCCTATCCCGTAATATCTACCTTTCAAGCCTTCCAAGAGCCTTACATTTCCACCACAAGTATACATTTTTAAAGCAAATATCCAGAGAGAAATTATTCTAATTTGCTGATTTTACACATTAGGAAGGTGAGGACCTAAGAAGTGGGGTGATTTGCTTGAGGTCACAAAGGAATATAAAAGTAGAACTGAAATGGATTTTAGTTTCTTAGCTCCCAGTCCTGTGCGATACCATCTTTTTTTATTTGAACGTAAGCAATTATACTACCTAGAAGGAAGATATCAAATGTGGACACTAACAGTCAAAGCACAGAGGAGCCAGGAGCAGAGGCATAGACAAATGAGCCTGTAGAAGGTCAATTTGTGGGAGTGGGACATGGAACCTGGGGAGATGTCCAGGAGACAGACCCTGCCCTACCCCTGCCAACCTCCCTCAGCAGCCTGGAGGTCTGGAATTGCCAGGGGGCGGTCCTCCAAAGGGCTCTGGGTATCAGTAACTATGATGACAAAGAAGAGTAATGCTGAGAGGGACAAGAAAAACTTTCCAAAACTTTCTATGGGGTGGCAAACTGAAGGTGTTCTCAAAGAAGAAATGAAACCAACTCTCCACCCCCTGCCTCTGTCTATGAAGCTCCCCAGGGCCTCAAACCCAATTCCTCTCCAGCTTCTTTGCAGAACTAAAGCAAACACACTAAGCACTGTTTACCAGAAGCAGCCAACGATGCCCCAAGGAGCAGTATCCCTGAACTTGTAGTGCTGTCAGCAGAGAAAATGCTGACGTGATATTTGAAACCCAGAGTTCAGGGGAGAGAGCAAGTCAGCCAGAAAAAGAATGAATAGGCGTGTCGGTGTTTCAATGTGGGTTCCTTTAAATGTCCCCCAGGAAGGACAGCGTGTTCTGGTATCACCCTGAGATCAGTAATTAGAACTGACATCTAAGAATCACAATCTCCAAATCTCTCTAAAGCGATAAAGTAGCCCAAGGTGACCATGTATTCCAATCCTGATTTCCAGCTATTGAGTCGATAGGCTTCTATGGAAACTCTACTAATTATTATTCCTAATAATGGCAGCCATGTGTAGTTTTTTCTGTGCCAGGCACTGTTCTTAAGCTTTTTCTTTCACTAACTCTTTTGATCCTCAGCACAAACTTATGAGATAGGTGCTGTCATTGTTTTCATTATATGAATAAAAAACTGAAGCTCAGGGAATATAAATAACTTGCCCAAAGTTTGGTGGCCAGTAAGTAGTGGGACTGAAATTCCAGCTTCAAAGTTTGTGTTCTTAACCTGTACCTTGTAGGTGGGAGACTAGGCACCAGGGAATCGGTGGGAACAACACAGAGTGTGATGGGAACAAGAGGCCAAGCCCCATACTGGGTGAGAGAGTCAGGGAAGAGTTCCTGTGCAAAGATGCTCAATTAGTCATCTGAACAAGGAGCGAGAATTAGGCCAACAAGGAGGGGCCCCTGCAGAGGCAGCCCCAAGTACCTTTACCTGCAGGGGAAAGAGATTGGAGCATTTTCAGGTAAATGAGTCCATTTCAATATGATTGGAGTGTAGAATTTGAAAGGAAAGAGGGAAAATGTGAGGCTGAAAAAGTAAGCAGGGATCAATCCCCAAGGGGCCTTGAGTTGCATTAACAAGTGGGGTGTGGGTTGGGGGCTGGATAGGGTACTCTCTTTTCAGTGCTCCTTTTAGAACACATGGACAATGTTAGATGGTTTTGCTTTCTTTCATATCTAACATATGCAGATACAATTGTTGACAAATTTGTTCAGCATTGATAAGCAATTTATCAGCACACTGGCATTCCAAACTTCTGTTCTCATTCTCTTGTAGCCTTTAGAAAAAGCTTGAAGGGGAAAAATGTTGTCTCTGGCCACCCTCTGTTTCCTCTTAATGATTATTTCTGCATTGTCATGATCAACTTCTCTTCCAGATCCTGCCTCAACCATAACAGCCACAAAATAATAGTTGCAATGGATTGATTCTCAAGTACATAGGCCAGAAAAGCAACAACAGCTTGACATAGTTAAGAGCATAGATTATAGAAACGAAGAAAGTCTGTGTTCAGACCTTGGCTATACCACTTCCCAGCTGGAGAACGTTAGGCGAATGCCTTAGCTGTTCTGTGCCTTAGTTATATAAAAGGGGGCAATCATAGCACCTCCCTCTTAGACTTAAGGAGATGAATAAATGGTTCATTATATGTCAAGCACTTTGAATAGTGCCTGTCATATAACAAGTACTTAATAAACATTAGCCATTATTGGTATTTGTCATAGAGATGGTGGCATAAGCAATGTGCTCGTGTGCTATAGAAATAGAGAGAAAGGAGCAATTTGCTGGGGTAGAGAAGTGTTTAGGAAAGATACACAGAAGATTTGGCATTTTTCTAAGTCTTCTTTTTTGGAGGAAAAATAGAGATAATATCATCCTTTTTCCCTCTCATCATTAGAGCAAGTAATTCTTGTCTCTGGAGGAGCCAATTATTGCAGCCTTCTTGAAAGACACTCCTAACCTGTAGATCACCAGGTCACACTGTCTCTGATGTAGAAAGTCTCAGGACATCATTTGTTCAAATCATGTCCTAAAAAGTTGATGTGGGCTCCTATAGTAAGAAAATCTCATTTATAAAACTCTAAACTTGAACAACAAGCCATTGGCCACATTTCAGCCAAATTACTTACTTTATAAAATGCTTTGTAGCAAGATTATTTATTCAAAATAACAGACTACCCTTGAATATTAATTTCCAGCATCTTGATTTGTACTTTCTGTTGAACTGAAAAGACATTAGTTATGGAATTTAAATTACTTAGCTGTGTGGCACTGAGCAACTGACTAACATTATTTCTAATTTTTACAACAGCTGTAAGATGCGCGATGCAGGTATTATTATCCACGTTTTACAGTTAAAGAAACCAAAACTCAAAAAAGTTGAGTTAGTTGTCTTAGTTTACAAAACCAGTACATGAAAAAGCCGGGGTTAAAGACTGGATTCCAATGCCCATGCTCTTCTCTATGTGACACAATTCCCAAACACATAGGTTTCAACATTTTCCAATAGGAATCATCATTTACCTGCTATTACTTTCTCTGCACTAAGAAAACTACAAGTCTTTAAATCAGAAGAGGTTTCAGGTTCTAATTTGTTTTTGCAGAGCTGCCTGGCTGCCTTTCGTTCTCTCTTCAGGTAGCAACAGAAAACCATCAGCTCAGCTTCCTGTTCCTGCTGAATTCAACTTTGCACCTCAGTTAGCAAAATGCCCACTTCAGGATGGAATTCTCTGCTTTCCAAGACATAATAAGATGCTAAGTGGAAATTTTACTCAATAACCCAATCCTTTTAACTCTAATTAAGCCTATTTCAAGTCTCTGTCTAAATTTGGAGCTGACAACTTAATTGGTTGTCCGAGTAGAAGAGAAGAGAGAATGCTCTCCCTGACTAGGTTACAACTGGGCCTATAATCCTTTTTACATTGACTGAGAAAAATCTCTAAAGCATAAAGTGCTCTTGATGTAGTAAGTATTTGCCACGATGCTCTCAGTTTTTCCCGATCACTTCTAGAGATTATACTTAAACCATTCACGGGTTAATCCCAAACATTTTTTTTCTTTGTGGTTGATATTGCTGACACTTTGCCTTGAATCCACTCAAGAAAGCATTATCTTAACTGCTACCCCAAAGGAAATAAATTCCCAAGATTTTGTCCAGCTGTATCTTTCCTTCCCGACCAAGCTGTTCTCGATCTGCCCAACTGAGAAGGAGTTAATTCTGTATTGCCTAACATTATCTAGGGTTGGATCCTATCTGGCAAAACTTAATTATCAGATTCTGTTTCTTTAAGGCAGCAGACTACTGAAAAGCAGTGTGTGTGTGTGTGTGTGTGTGTGTGTGTTGTTTGCATGTGTACACATCTGTTACTTATGTGATCTCAGCCCAATGGGTCAAGAGATCTACTTAGACTTCAGTAACATAAGGTCTAAAAGAAGGGATGAGGAAAACCATGGACCAGCCCAAAACAATGAGTAAAATAACCAAGAAGTCTTTTGTCTCCGCTCCAAATTAATCTTCCTAATGATGAAGCTCGTATGGTGGGAACATCGAAAAAGATAAACAAAAATGTCAAAATTGAAAGGGACCTCAGAGATTACATAATGCACCTACCTCCCTTTACTGGTGATTTTATTGAGATTCAGATACATGAATTGCCCAAGGTGATAGAGGGGGTCAGAAAGCCAGGTCTCTGATATTTAGTCTGTTGCTCTATCTACCAGAAGCTAGGTAACTTGCTCATTTTCTGTGGTCTACATCTGGCATCATTTAGTGTGTCATTCTTCACTTCTTACAGCCACAGAAGTTGAAAACTACAGTCAAGCAAAGAGTGAATGAGGCATGAATTCATCAACACAATAGAAAAATAAGAGATTGTGCAGAATACGAGATGGTATTCTGGAGGTAGAATGCTTCCTTGTCTTTTAAACTTCCAGTATACTTAGATTGGGTCTTTAGGAGTTTTTAAAATGTAATTTTATGAGCAGACTTTTGTTTGAATGGATAATATGGTGCCTAGAAATGAGAAAACTAGTGTGATGGAATCGAGATCTGACCCCATAAATCCAGGGACCTGCATGATTCCTAGGTTCATTGGTAGAACCAAGATGTTTCCCTTTTGCTTTCCGCTTGACTCTTAACTTACCATCCATTTATCTTATCTTATGCCTGAAAAATGAAAAATCTATAGATTTTAAATGGCCTTTAGTGTCTAGGGTTTATTTTTCCCTCATTCAGATCCATGTTTCTTGCAGGAAAAACATAACAGTATCATAGGTATTGGACGTGCCAGCCAATACTGAGCTCCAGAAGTCAGGGTGGATTGTGGGTCTTCCTCAGCAGGCTGCTCTGTGTGCTGAGCAGCTTGATCCTGTCAGGGCTGAGATCTTTATATTTGTTTTGTGCTGCCCCTGGTCAATTAAAATATTGATTCAATATCTCAGTTCCTTTTGGCTTTGCTTCAGCCTGTCAGAACTTTTAACATTTGTCTTTATCTAAATTGCTATGGGCAGGGCTGAGTTTAACAAAATTGTAAGTTTGGAAAAATTGGTCTTTACCTGCATCTCTCCCTTCTGTGCTCATTCTTCATTCCTGGCTTTCTCCTGTCACATCTCTGCAGGAACAAGATCTGCAATGAGGTATGAGCTTATAGTATTTGATGAAGCATCACTCATTCATTCCATTCATCTAACAGTTTCTTTACTGAGCACCTACTATGTTAAAGGCAATAATTATTTGCCTAACACATTAATAATTTCTGTCATAGGCTCACACCCCTTATACTACCTCTACAATTCTTGCCATATCACCTCAAAAAAATAACTTAATAATTTTAGTAGAGATCAGTTCACTGTTTACTTAAAGTTATATCAAAAAATAGATTTTGGAGTTTGTGTTTCTTGTCAAGAAGGCAAACTAAGCACCGGCTGCTGACTCTGTCTTCTATATTAAACCTAGCAGTTTCTAGAGAAGATATAGTTCATGTGAGTGAAGGTGGAGCTTCTCTTAACAAGTGGTGCAAAACTGTGAAAATGCCTCAGGAGGCTTAAAGCCTCTGGGTTTCTTTTTAAGCGGAAGAAATGGCAACCTGGAGCAACAGGCAGAGGAAGGGTTGGGTGGGGAGTCCCAGGGAGTACACCATTACCTCTTTCTCTTTCGGTTGCCTTGGGAAGCCCAGGCTGGAAGTCACAACCTGGCAGGACACTCCCTTGGCTGTAGCTGAGTGTAATTCCAATATAGTAATGCAAAATTTGGCTGGCACTCACCAAGTTCCCAGAACTCTAAAAAGAAAGGGATTGGAATAAACAACTACAGACTGCCCCTACCCTGGGTTATGAGATTTGCCCCATGTGTAGAATGATCAAGGAGGCTATAATAAAATCTAGACATGAATGAGTCACATCAAGTCAGTCCAGAGCCCTGATGGGATAGTTAGCTGACTGCTATGTTGATCCATCCAACAGATATCTATGGAATGGCTAGTCTATGCTGGACATTGTTGTAAGCACTGAAGACAGTAATAAATGATACAGAGTTCCCACCCTGAGGAGTTTACATTCTAAACAGAGAAAATAGACAACAAACATGTAGTAAGTGGATAATTTACCATAAGTACTTTCCGCCATGTTCTGTCTCCAGCATGTGCCAGTCAACTGCCACAAAGGGTGGATGTCTGTGGATAAAAGAGAGCCTGGAATGAGGTGACACTTAATGTCATGCAGGGCAACATAGGTTCAGGAAAAGAGTAGAAGTGGCTAAGCAGATTACGTCAGGAGACAGTCCATCTAGAGTATAGCGCCCTTCCCCTAAAAGGAAGAAGCTAGAAGAACAAGGCTAGGACTAGCTTTCACCCTTCCCAGATCTGTAGACATTATACTTTAAGGGAGCTGACTCTCTAAAAGGAATACCAATAAGATAACTGTAAAATTAAAAAAATCAAAATAGTTGATGTATGACAACAATACAAGGCAACAACAATGAAAGAGATGTATAGTAGAGAAAGCAAAGCTAATGGAGCCGAAAAAACAAACTTTAAATAAGCATAATACATATCTTTGGGGAAAGAAATTTATTGCAAACATGAAAAAAGAGCAAATGTTACTAAAGGAGAACCAATTAGAGAGATTGAATGTGAAATAATGTAATTATTTAAATAAAGGATTCACTAGAAAATTTAAACAGCAGGATAGCTACAAAGAGTTAATGAGTGGGCTGGAAAAATCATATTGAGAAGATTATCCAGATTAAGGGGATGGCATCAATAGACAAAGTATTTGAAAAAATTTCACAGATATAGAAGATCGAATTAGAATGCAAACATTCTTTTAATAGGAATTCCAGAAAAAAGTATTAGACAATGTAGGAAGGCAATCTCTGAAGAAAAAGTGAGTATTTTCCAGAACTAAAGGAAGACACTTGACCTTAGATTAAAAATGCTTTCTCAGGGTGAAGCAGCACCCAACAAACAAAGACACATTGGAGTGAAATTTAACAATGAGTTTCCAGAGTGAAAAACAAATCACCTATAAAGCCACAGGTACACGATAGGACATCAGATTTCTCAAAGGCAATACAACAATGAGATTGTAGGTCGTTGTGGGAAAGGGTGGGAGAAGGAACTAAGTCTAGATTATCCAGAAAACAGTTTAAATGATAGGGTAAAGTTTAAACGATAGGGTGAAGTGAAAATCTTTTCACCTCAACACTCACAGACCTCATCTAAAGTATTTTTTTTTAGCTTATTCTCTAATGAGAATACAAATGAGTCCATGAGGAAGCAATAATAATGGAAAACAGGAATAAATAAGAGCATTAATAAATATCATTTGTTTTAATAAACAGTGATTAAAAAGAAATATATATCCGCAAACTAATCTACAATTTAATGTCACCTCAAATTCACTGGTGAGGTGAATTGTAGTAGAGAACAAAGGAAGATGAGTTTAAACAAGCCCTGGGGAATAAAAGGAGGGAAGGAAGGAAAAAGAAAGATTGACCTAAGCAATAAACATTGTACTTAAAAATAAAACAAGAAAGTAGTGAAAATAAATGCTAATTCACTGGTATTATAATAAAACTGGGTTATAGGCTCAGACTAAAGAAAATAGACTCAGATAAGATTTAAAAATCCAGTTTTGTTTTGTTTTTTTTTTACTTAAACTAAAGATAAAGGAAAGGTTGAAAATAAAGATATGGGAAAAGAACTAGTAGGCAGACAGGAAACAGAATAAAGCTGGGGTAGTTGCACTTTTAATATCAAACAAAATGGAATAAAAAGCATACACACGTATATATAAGTACACATATGTGAGAAAGCGTAGATCAGAGCTTGGCACGTTGAAAGGGCTATAGAAGAGTAGTTGTAATTATCATTAATATTTCATTACAAGACAATTTGTAGACAAATCTCCTATGCAGAAGAATTCCAAAGAATTTGTGTCAACATGCTGCCCTCAGGAAGATGGAGTAAAACTCCCCATTTTTAAGTGTAAGAGCTTATAATCACTTCCTCCAAAGAAAACAATATGAAGAGGGAAAAACGTGTAGCTTTACAGTGGGAAAACCTCACCAATGCCAATTACCTCCACCAGGTGATTCAGATTTATATCAACAGATGAAAATGGTGCTGTACCTTGTGCTCTTCCTCCTCAAAATCCATAACCCCAGTCTAATCATGAGGAAAACATCAGACAACTCCCAACTGAAGAATAGTCCACATAATACCTGATCAGTACTTTTCAAAACTGGTCAGGGTAACCAAAAATAATCAGTCTGAAAAATTGTCACAGACAAGAGAAACCTGAGGGAACTTGATGGCTAAATGTAATGTGGTATTCTGAATAGGATCCTGGAATAGAGAAAAACACTTTGGGTAAAAACTAAGGAAATCTGAATAGTGTACGAACGTCAGTTAATAATTATCAATATTGGTTCATTAATTGTAACAAATGTACTACACCAATGTAAGATGTTAATAATAGGGATACTGGTTGTGGGGTATATTAGAACTCTGTATTATCTTCACACTTTTTTCTGTAAATCTAAATGTGTTTTAAAATTGTTTAAAAAGTTTGTTTAAAAATACTTGCTAGCAAGTTTTTTTTTAAAGGATCATAGTCACAAATGTAAGAGCTAAGTCTTTAAAATTCTTAGAAGAAAACATAGGAGTAATTCTTGGATTAGACAATGATTTCTGGATATAACACTGAAAACATTAGCCAAGAAGAAAAAAATAGGTTACACCAAAATTAAAAACTTTTGTGCTACAAACAATATATCAAGAAAGTGAAAAAAAAAAACCATGGAATGGGAGAAAATATTAGCAAATGATATATCTGATAAGGGAACTGCATCCAGAATATAGAAAGCTCATACACCTCAATAAAAAGACAACCCAATTGAAAAATAGTCCAAGGATCTAAATACACATTTCTGTAAAGAAAATACAGAAATAGCCAACATTTCTATCAGTTGTTAGAGAAATGCAAATCAAAACCACGATGATATCCCACTTCATACCCACTGGATGCCTAAAATAAAATGTTGTCTAGGATGTAGAGAAATTGGAAACCCATAGATTGTTGATGGGATTGTAAAATGGTGCAGCTGCTTTGCAAGTTCCTCAGTTTGGCAGTTCCTCAAAATGTTAGGCATGGAGTTACCATTTGATCCAATGGTTGCACTTGTGTGTAATGAAATGAAAACACACGTCCTCACAAAACATTGCACATGAATGTTCATAGCAGCATTCTTCATAAGAGCTAAAATACAGAAACAGTAACGACCAGTGTCTACCAACTGACGAATGGATAAACAAAAGGTGGCATATCCATGCAATGAAATACTCTTTGGAAATAAAAAGAAATGGAATACTGATACATGCTACAACATGGATAAATCCTGAAAACATTGTCCTAAGTGAAAGAAGCCACATAGAAAAGACCACATGTTGTATGATTCCGTTTATATGAAATGTCCAGAATAGAAAAATTCATAGACACAGAAAGTAGGTTTGTGGTGGTTAGAGGTAGGAGGCAATGAGGAGTGGCTGCTAACGGGTACAGGTTTCTTTTGGCGACAAGGAAAATGTTCTAACTTAGAGAGTGGTGATATTCATACAATTCTGTGAATAAACTAAAAACCATAGAGTTGTGCACTTTAAAAGAGTAAATTTTATGGTATGTAATTCTATCTGAATAAAGCTATTATATTAAAAAAAACAAGTGTTTAGAAAATTTGAAGACCACAAATACCACTCTTGATTGAGTAAACAGATTTCTTTGAGAACACATTTCTTCTTTGGCACACAGGCACCATTCTTCAAAACCAATCATATATCGGGACTCAGAGGAACGTCAATAAATTAAAAGAATCAGCACAATACACAGTATGGTCTTTGACAGCTATGCCATAAAATTAGAAATTAATAACAAAAGAACACATTTGACATTCCCACGTGAATGGGAAATGTAATAATTATGTCTCTAAATAACTCATGGGTTAAAAAGGAATTTGAAAGTAAACTTGTAAACTATTACAGCAAATAAAATGAAAGCAGTGTATTTCAAAATGTGTGCGACCTCCTGGAGAGTACCAAGAAGGAAACATATAGCTTTGACTATAATTACCAGAAAACGAGAAAGGCTGGAGATACGTGAGGTTCAATTCAATAAGCCAGAAAAATAGAAATGGAACACTTTTAAAGAAACAAAAAGAGAAACAATAAAAATGAGGTCAGAAATCAATGGAATAGAGTACAGGAAAACCGGATAATTTTTAAAAGCTATGTTCTTTGAAAAACCAAATATAACAGATAAACTTGTCGCTAAACAGATCAAGATGAAAAGAATAAGCCTATAATAAGCAAATTAAAAAAGAAAAATGTGAAAATCTGTAAAATATAGCAGATTGTATAAAGGCACAAAATATAATGAACGGTTGTCATATGCTAACAGATTGGAAAACCCAGTTGAAGGAATACATTTCTAGAAAAACACAGCATCAAAATACAAGAAGCTATAGAAAAACATGAAGGAACAATAGGTATTCAAAAAATTGAAATGATCAGAAATAACAAATGCAGCCCTGGACACGTACTTCCTCCTCCTCCATCACACATTTTCTAGCTCAATTCTTGGGCTATTAGTTCTTTTCCCTCCATTCCACTTGCAAGATTGCTGCTTGACTGGTCTTTTTAAATGACAAATGTCATCATGACCCACCCTGTTTGTAACTCTGAACTGGCTTCCTAGAGCTTTAGGGTAAAGTTTGTAATCTTTGGCTTACTCTTTGCCCCAATCATTTTAAGTTGTAGTTCCTGAATAGGTTATGTTTCTACACGTTTCGATACCTTTGCACATGCTTTTCCCTCTCCCTGGAAAGCCCCTTTCAACATTTCCGTTGTCTCACTATTTCTTATCCCTTAGAACTCAGCTCCAGTATTATCTTTTCCTGGAATAGGCAACTCAGCCCAGGCTGATTGAGATTTACTCACTTTGCAGTGCTGATGCAATATCCACATAAATAAGTAGCATTTGCTCTCATAAATGCAAAACCAGCATCTCTTGCACAAAGAGAAGGTAGGTGAAAAACTAAATAATTTTTAACATATTTTAAATGGGTACTGTGGCCTGCTCTTGACTCTCTACCTGAGATCTGTTCTCCATTTATTAAAAAGAATACTACCACATGTTTTACAAGTGGTAAAAACTAGCACTAAACTGAAACTTTTCTATTTGATGTTACAGAAAGATTGAGAAAATTGTAAATGGAATAATTTCCTGAATTCACTGGACATTATTTTATGTCCCAGACGTAGGAGTATAGCGAATTGCCTAAGATAGATTTCTGCCCTCAGAGACTTCATCTAAGGTGCCAGCTTTGCTATGGGATTTGCATTCACATGTGGAGCTCTTAAAGACAACAAAAATAACAACTAAACAAACAAAACAATAACAACAATGTGGACTCCCCAAAAATCATGGGGAAATTTCAGTCTAAAGAGAGCTAGTTGAGTGCAAATGGTGCCCTTAAATTACATGTTGTAAACATGCAGTTGACTGTGTGCTCCTGCATTTGATGATGGCTGTTGACTGATGACTATGGATAGTGACTCATTCTCCAAAGGCACCACGTGAGAGTGAACTTGCTATGGAAAGTTGAATCCTGAGCAGAGATGAAAGTGGCAGATCTGCCCAGGCAAGCATTGTCCTTATTTTCCTTCAGGATCCCATGCAGGTCTGAACACTTGCTGAAGAGGATTACCATTTCCAACAAATGGTGCATATAGATATGGATATATACATAAAATGTAAGATATATAGAGAAATAAAATTTAAACTTAAGCATGCATCACTTTTTGAAGTTCCTAAGTTCTTTTCATGGTAAAATTAGTTTTAAAGAAGTTGTTAAAATGCTCCTGATTTTCAGATCAAAACCACCTCCAAGTGTTATCATCTTTTAGATGTGATTAATCCCATTTTAAGTTAAGGCAATTTCTTGTTACTATATGGAACATTCAATTTATAAAAGCTCCAAACCTTAATAAAATAAAAATTTTGGCAAAATATTTCCTTCCTATTAAGTATTTCTGTAATCCGAAAAAAAATTTAATCAAACTTCTATTTCTAAGCCACGAAGAAACTAAAGTAAGTAGGCAAACATTAAATCAGAGTGCCTGTCTTGACAAATTATAAAATCTCAAAGTTAAAATAACCATAGGAAGAGAAGGTGAATTACAATTGTGGAAGAATTTCCATGTGCCATGCCCTTCACAAGCAGACTGAGGATACAGAAGCCCAGACAGAACATTTAATATCCAAGGTCAAGCAGATATAAGCAGCAGACCAAAAACCAGGATGCAGATCTGCCTGTCACCAAATACGTTTTTGCAGTGTCACACTGCTAATTTCACCCAGCATGGTAACTTCTAGTTCAGGCTGGCATTCTTGTTCTGCCTAACAAGCTGCATGCCTTTGAAAATGTTACCCTTGCTTTTTTTAAAAAAAAATTCAGGTTTATTCAAGTACAATTTATAAAGTATATAAAATATAATCCACCCATTCTAAGTTCAACGAATTCTGACAAATGTGTTCAATCTCATAACCACCACTACAAATCAGTATATAGAATATTTCCATATGTTCAAAAAGTTTATCCATACTACTTCAGCCCTGAAAAGAGTGTGTAGACCCATTTTTCCCATACCTCCCTTTACAGGTATAAATACCTCCATTTACAGGATCCTGTAAATGGCACAAGAAGCAAACAAAAGGTGGTTAAAAAAAGAAAAGCAAATTGGCTTGGGACCCCGATGACTGGAAGAATGGCACAACAGCAAAATATCTTGCATTCCACCCACCCAACAGAACAAGGCCACCCAGACCCAGAGTTTTCCCAACCTCTGACCTAGGCAATGATTGAAGCCCAGGTAGGCTCATTCCTCCCCACATTGAACAGGAGTCCCTCTGACAATATCAGAAGGTGAATGGAATCCAAAAAAACAAAAGACTTAGACACGGCAAGGAGCCCCAAATGGGAAGCCATTTTGTCCCCCTGGTTGTGAACCCTACTCTCCCACCCAGAGACACCAGAGTAGGCAGATGAAACTGGAAAAGGAACTTGGTCACAGCAAGCAGCCCAATCTGAGAAAGCTCCTTATCTCCATGTGTCCACATCTCTCCTCCCCTGTTCAGAGGCACTGGGGTAGCTATGGGGGTAATGGTAGACAGGTCCCACGACACCACTCCCCCAAAGAGAGACACTTCCAGGTCTTGCCTGGGGAAATCCCTTCCATACCTCAGGCAGCACCAGCAGCAACCAGTCGAAGCCCCAACAACACCAGATAAAACAAGCAGAACAAACTAATACTAAAATGGCTCTGAAAATTAATCTACCATCAGAACCACAGCCCACAAGGGTAGGTCAAGACCTGCATACTAAATCTCAATAGAGTGACTGCCTGCCAAAATAAAAGATTTAAATAGGACCCAGAGTCTTCTAATAAAACTGCTAAAATGTCCAGGATACAATAAATAATGACCAGTCCTAACAAGCACTGAAAATATGAGAACTTGAACGAGAAACAATAATCAACTGATGCTAACACCAACGCGAATTGGATGGTGGAATCTTACAAGATTTTAAGATAGCTGCCGTAAAAATACTTCAACAATTAATTACAAATTTTCTTGAAACACATGAAAAAATAGGAAATCTCAGCAATGAAATAGAAGTTATAAAAAAATCAAAATGGGAATTATTGAGCTGAAAAACACAATAACAAATAAAAAAACTCAATAGGTGGACTTGATAGCAGAATGAGATGACAGAGAATAGAATTGATGAACTTGAGGACAGAACAATAGAATTCACCCCATAGGAGCAACACAGAGAAAATAGATGGAAAAAAAGAAAAGGAGCAGAAGCACAGATGTCTGTGTAGCAATAACAAAAGTTCCAACATGCATATTATTTGAGTCCCAGGAGAGGAGCAAAAGAGTGGAGCTGAGAGAGTATTTGAAGAAATAATGTCTGAAAACTTCCAAATTTGGTGAAAGACATAAACCTACAGCTCTAAGAACCAGAGCAAAACCCAGGTAGGATACATACAAAGAAATCTACACAATCATATCGTAATTAAACTTTTGAAAACTAAAGGTAAAAACAACAACAACTGAGGGCAACCAGAGAGAACTGACTCATTATGTATAAAGATCACTAATTTGAATAATAAAAATTCCTCATCTGAAATCAAGGAAGTCAAAGGAAAATGGCACAACATTTTTTAAGTACTGAAAGAAAAAAACTGTCAACCATGCATAGTATAGCTGACAAAACTATTCTTCATGAATTAAGGGGAAATAAGAACATTCTCAGATGAAGGAAAATTATAAGAATTTGTCACTATCAGGTATACTCTTAAACATTGGCTTAAGGAAGTTCTGCAAACAGAAAGGAAATTATAAATGAATACTGTAACATCAGGAAAGAAAAAGGAACACTGGGAAGAACAGAGGTATAGGTACATATATTAGATTCTCTATTACGGACAGAATGTGTCCTCCCATAATTCATATGCTGAAGCTCTAACCCCCACTGTGACTTTATTTGGAAACAGGGCCTGGGAAGAAGTGACAAGGTTTAAGTGTGGTTGTAAGGGTTGGCCATAATCTAACAATGCTGTTATTTTAATCACTCGGTCTATGATATTTTGTTATGGCAGCCCCAGGTGACTTATACACTATCCTCTTCTTCATGAGTTTTACAATTCATATTTAATGATTGAAATGAAGATTGTAGCATTATCTAATCACCCAGACAATAAAATTTAAAAGTGAGGAAGGTAATGGGACCTAAATGGAAGTGAGGTTTCACACTTCAGTTGAAGTGGTTAAATGTTGATTCCAGCTGATTGTGATAAGTCAGATATGTATATCATAATACACAAAGCAACTACTAAAATGGAACAGATACACACTCAAAAACAATACAAATAAATTAACATGGAATCTTAAAAGATTACAAATAATCCACAGGAATGCAAAAAGAGGAATGAGAGTCAAAAGAAACAAATAGAAAACAGTAATATGACAGACTTAGGCACCAATATACCAATAATTACCTTAAATAGAAATGTCTAAATGTACCAATCAGAAGACAGAGATTGATGAGTAGATGTTTTTAAAAAATCACCCATCTATTTACTGTTTATAAAAATAAAAGCTTACCTTAAATTCAACAACATAGATGGATTAAAGGTCAAAGAATGGAAAATGATATACAATGCAAACATTAATTAAAAATTAAGGAATGGGGAAATATCTGAAAAAGCAGGCAAGATAGAGGAATATAAACAAATTCAGAACAAAGAAATCTCCTACAGACAAAGAGGGTTATTACATAATGAGAATAGGGCAAATCAGGGCCAGCCCAGTGGTGTAGTGGTCGAGTTGGTGCAGTGTGCTTCGGCGGCCCAGGGTTCATGGGTTTGGATTGCAAGCATAGACCTACACACCACTCATCAAGCCATACTGAGGTGGCCTTCTACATACAAAATAAAGGAAGATTGGCATAGATGTTAGCTCAATGACAATCTTCCTCAAGCAAAAAGAGGAGGATTGGCAACAGATGTTAAGGCCAATCTTCCTCACCAAAAATTAAATAAAAAATAAGTAAAAGGACAAATCCCTGAAGAATGACATAACTATTCTAAATGTGTACACATCAAACAAAAGAGATATAAATCCACAATTATAGTTGGGGACTTCAACTCTCCTCCCTCTCAGCAACTGATAGAACTTCCAGACAGAAAATCATTAAGGACATAGAGGAACTAAAAAACACCATCCAACAAGATCTAATCAATGTTTTATAGAACACTCGAATCAACACAAGCAGTATGCACATTTTTTTCCAAGCCTCTGCAAAACATATTAAGATAGACCATATCTTGGGCCAGAAAAAAACCTGAACAAATTAAAAATAATTGAAACCACACAGAATTTGTTCTTTACCATAATGGAATCAAACTAGAAATAGATAACAGAAAGACCAAGGAAAATAAGTATCAAAGGAAATAAAAAATACATAGAACTCGATGAAAATTAAAATAATGCATAAGAAAGTTTGTGGAAATCAGCTAAAGCAATGTCAAGAGGGAAATTTATAGCACTAAAATGCATATATTGGAAAGGGGAAAAGGTCTCAAATAAAATAATCTGTACTCCCACCACAAGAACCCAGAAAAAGAATAAAATAAACCCTAAGCAAACAGAAGGAAAGGAATAAAAAAATAAGAAGCAGAAATCATGAAATTGAAAATAGGAAAAATGAAAAAAAAAGCTAGTTCCATGAAAATAAAAACAATAAAATTGATAAAGCCCTAGCAAGACTGAAAATTTTAAAAAGAAGACACAAATGACCAATATTAGGAATGAAATGAGGGTTCTCACTACAGATTGTGCATCCATGAAGAGGTAATAAAGGAGTACTACAAACAACATTATGCTCATAAATTGGAAAATTTAGAAGAAACAGACCAATCTTCAAAACTCACAAACTACCAAAGCTCAAACAATGTAAATAGACAATCTGAATAGCACTATGGCCATCAAAGAAATTGAATTCCTGATTAAAATACTTCTGAGAAAAGAAACTTCCATGCTCAGATGTTTTCAGTGGAAAATTCTAACATTTAAGGAAGCATTAACAGCAACTTTATACAATCTCTTCCAGAAAATAGAAGAGGAGAGGACACTTTCAACTCATTTTATGAGGCAAGGATTACCTTGATATCCAAACCAGACAAACATGGTATCAAAAAAGAAAACTATAGACCAATATCTCTCATGCACTTAGATGCAGAAATTCTCAACAAGATATTAGCACAATGGATCCAACAATGTATAAAAGCAATTATACACCATGGCCAAGTGGTATTTACTCCAGGATTACAAGGCTGATTCAACATTCAAAATCAATTAATCTAATCCATCATATTAATAAGCTAAAGAAGAAAAATCATATGATCATCTCAATTTATTTAAAACAACAAAAGCATTTGCAAAATCCAATACCCCTTCATGACAAAACATCTCAGCAAACTAGGATTAGAAGGGTATTACCTCAAATTGATAAACAGCGTCTACAAAAAACCTACATCTAATGTCATACTCACGGTGAAAGACCAAATACTTTTGCTCTAGGATTGGGAACAAAGCAAGGATGTTTTCTCTTACCATTCTTATTCTACATAACACTGGAAGTTCTAGCCAGTGCAATAAGGCAATCAAAAGAAAAGGCATTCAGATTGAAAAGGAATAGATAAAATGGTCTTTATTTGCTGATGACATGATTGTTTATTTAGAAAATCCTGAGAAATTACAAAAAAACCCTCCTAGAAATCGATATCAGAAGACAACAGGAAAGAATAATGACAGCACCAAATGCTGGCAGGATGCAGAGAAACTGGATCACTCATGAATTGCTGGTGGGAAAGTAAAATAATATAGTCACTCGGGAAAACAATTTAGAAATTCCTTAAAATGCTAAACCTGCCAATACATATAGTCCAGCAACTGTCCAGCAACTGCATCTCTAGGCAGCTATCCCAGAGAAACACATCCCTGTCAGCACTTTGTATTGTCAGGGTTTTATTTTTTAATTTTAGCCATTCTAGTTTTTGTTTAGTGTTGACCCCACACTACCTCCCACATTTATCTAAGATCTTTTAGACAAATGGAGTGATTACGGATATATAAAAATCGTGGCCAGATAACCTATTGCCTATTAGAGAAAACTCAGAGTCTTCTGCATGGTGTTGAAAATGTTGCATCACTTGTCCTCAGATAACTTTTCTGGCTTTATCTTTAGATATTTGACTCAGCTATATCTGTATCAGGTATCCTACTTTCTTGCCTCCCTGCTGTTTTCTAAACTTCTCAAGCAATTTCATGCTTTTATGTATATTTATTTACAATTATGATTTTCCCTCTATTTTGAACACACTTCCTCACCATATCCCTCATTTTCAAGATCCAAACAAAATTTCAATATTTCTCTACATCATTTACCAATGCTACCAGCAGGTTGATGTTTCCTTTGCTTTGTGGTGGAGGCACTTTATGTGTAACCCTGTTGAGTAATTCATAATCGGCCTCTTGTGTTACAGGCATCTGCTTTGAAAGGGATGCTCTTTTGCTCCACTATGAGCAGTTCCTGAAGAAATGGAAGCTGTGTCTTCTTTTTCTTTCTATTCCCCGGGACATAGCATCAACATTATTTGTTAAATTGAATTTAATAATGTTGATTTTATTGTTTTTGCAATATCCAGAAATGTTCTCTGAAATCTTAAACATAAAAATTATTTTCAGTGTTGTTTATAAGTGTTGCAGGTCATATGCTCTGGAAGCAGACGCTCAGAGGGCATCTTTGCACATGCTTCTTACTGACTTCTCCATGTGCTAGCTTCCTTTACCTCTAAGCTGGTGTTTCTCAACTGAGTTTATCCTAGACCCTCAAGGATGAATTATAGTTGGTTTTCTGCTACTACCCGTCAGCCAAAATCATTTTGTTGAGTTTGACTTCATGGAGTATGTATTATGAAATTGATAGGTATTTTGAATACGCTGTTTCAAACTACATGAGTCTCCCTGGTCACCATCCCCAACCCACCCTATCCTACCCTATCTTGGGAATCACTGCTCTGAACCTCTGTTCTCAATCTTGACAATTCACAGATGTGATAGAAAATGTTCAATAATTCTGAGAAGGGTCTGAGGACCCAATTTGAGAAACTCTCCATGAAAAATTAAGTATGGTTAGTCGTCACTTGGTGCCACCGGCTCAGAGGTACACGTGTAGATGCTGTGATCATATGGCAACACTCGGTTATATAAGATGGTCATTCAGGTAATCCTGAACAAGTGTGTATTAATTTGATTTAGATTATCAGCAAAAGAGAAACACAAAATTTAAAACAGTATCACAGAAAACTTGCAACTCTCTTCCCCAAGAATGTCTGTGAAAAGAGCAAAATTTGGGAAACAGTGTCCCAAATGATTTTCTCTCTCTTTTTTCCTCTTTGAAAACTTAAGAATCCCTTCCCATGAAGTGTGTTCTAGAATTGCAAGATTAATTTCCTTCTTCAGTCTCTAGTGTGAATGGCTTATTTCTTTTCTAATAAAGAAGTACCCATAGATGAAAGAAATAAAAAAGGAGTTTGGCGTGCTAGGTATTCATTAGGGATCAATTTTGGGAGGGAGGGGGATATGGAGCTGCAACGTAGATTTAACAGAGTCTTAGCTAACCTGAGAGGGTTCACTCCAGAGGTGTCTCATGTTGGGCCGAAAGGCTTGGGTCTCCACACACCAGTCTCAATCAGTCATTTGGATGTGGGCTGACAGCCAGAGGAGATGAATTTGCGTGAGGTGACTCTGCAGCTGAAGCAAATCATACAGAAGTGGACAGCTAGAGGCTATCTGCTAGAGGGTAGGGTGACAGGCTTTTTTTGAAGGGGGATCTGGGCAGCAAATCTCCAAATCTACTGCAATTAGTAACAGTAGCTATTATTTATTGTTTACCATGGGCCAGAATATTGCAAAAGCCTTTTATGCACATCATCTCATTAATTCTCACCTTCTCCCCCTAAAGTAGGTCTTATTGTTCTTCCTATTATACAGATGAGACAACAGGCTGAGAGGGGGTAATTGGCTTACCCCAAGTCACACAATGAGTTTAAATAGTGAAGCTTAGATTATAACCTAGGCAGTCTGACTCCGAAGCTCAAGTTTTTAACCACAATGGTATCCCGTGCGATGGTCTATACTGTACTGAACTGCAACTCCTTGAACTTGATAATCCACAAGCAATGAATAGCTTTCTGTTAAGGAGAAGGAATATTTGTTTACCTCCCATTCTAAACATATGTGGGCATGTTTTATTTAACAGAGGCATTTTTTGTTTGAGTCAAGTGTGGTACAGCCTAATATAAGTAGAATTTCCTTTTTGGTCTCCTGCAAATTCCATAGACTGGTATGTCAGTGGGCCAACATTTGAGGTGAGCCATGAGTTAGCCCCACCTACCTGCCATGTTTGTGTTAATGGGACACTCCCATTGTAGTGCTGAGAAGCTGTGGGGAGCCAGACCCAGTCGTCAGCATTTCTAGGTTGTCCAATTTATAACCTTCTAGGGTTACAAAGAACAGATGAAAGTATAGCAGTCACAAAGTTGTTTTCAGCTTAAGAGCTTTTCAAGCTAATAATTCACCTTTAGATTTCTGTGCAGCTGTAGGTAACAGCATCAATTAGCACTGATGAATTCAGTGGTGGACCTCATTTTCCCTCAATTATCTTTCGATAGATCTATATTAAATAACCAAATAAACTTTGAACAGGTGTGATTTAAAAAAAAATTCCTGTCTTCTAAATCTTATGTATTTATTAACAAGGTAGTAATATACGTATGTATATTTTTTACTTTAGAGATTTCCAATGATTTTCTATGCCTTATCTTTTTCTATTGATAATTCAAATAAAATACACTGTCCCAGTTATTATTAGAGGTGATAATTTGCAGTCTAAGTGTGTTGCCATGGATGCCTAAGAACACCCCTACCCCCACCCCACCCAGAGACTCAGGACTGGGAGTCAGGGCCTAATCCTGAGGTGCTTTTCAATGGCACCAGCTGTCCTGAGCCTGCAAGGCGTGGCTAATTACACCATTATTAGAGTGAAATGGTATGGCTAAGCTAATTATTTGTGGGCTTTAGACACAGGTGTTCATAAAAGGCTGAACGTGCACTCCTAATCAAGTCTGTTTGGGCCAGAACAACAGCCCAGCATGGGACTATCAAAGAGTTGTTTATAGTGTCTTTCATTTAAATAATAAAAGAGGCCACTGTGGGCCTTCTGTTCAGTAGAGTTTTCAATGCCGCTCTGAGTTCATCGCTACAGGTAATCATATTTGGTGTTCCCCTTTGACTTAGTCCAGTCATGGAGATCTGTTTTCTAATAATATTTTGCTTGATAGTCACACAACAATTTGACGTATTTTAGCCATTCCTATGACAATTTCCAGTATATGCTACTTTTAGTGAAAGCAACTTAACCTTAGAGAACTGAAGATTAGAATTTTATCACAAACATTATATTTTGGCTATTACTCATCAGAGAATTGTTTATTCTCCAAGCATTTCCTTTTTGTTACCTGTGTTACTTCTCTGATAATTTTTGTGTTCATAATACAGTAGCATGGCGATTCAAAAATAGGCTTTACAATTTTCCCTCATTTAATAGTATTTGATTCATCTAATATTTAAGTATCATCAGTTGTTAAAATGCATGTTTAATAGGAAATGTTATATGGATTCATCATAGCTTGATATTGTACTGAGTAAGATAAATTACTCTGATTAGCAAAGCAGATCTGAATTTCCCTATCTTTGGTTCTTTAAAATAGTGAAAAGAATACTTCTTTAATATCCATAGGCCATAAAGAAATTTACATTCAATAGTTATTAAACAACACTTATATATCCAACATTTAACGTCCAAATAATAATGTAGTAGATTCATTATGCTGACGTTACTGAGCAAGGAATTGGTTTGTCTATTTTAGTTTTCTATGGCTAATGCAGTGGGTACACATTTTAGACAGTAATACAATTGATAGTGCTACATAATAACAGTGGAATACGTAGCAGATATTTTGCTTTAAAATGTTTTTCACTCCACATCTTCACAAATGCTTGTAAATTTATAAAATGTGAAAACACATTTCTTTAGAGACATACCCTCTGCTACCACAATTGGATAAAGATGTACGTACCCACTCTCTAGAGGCAGAGAGTGACCTGTTAAGAGAGACAGATGACCTCATATATGTGTCTGTGTGCAGATCAATATGATGGAGCCTACTAAGAGTATGGATATACTCTTGGATGATTAAGAGCACTGAGTTGTGTCCCAGTCCTTGGGAGGAGAGTGGGAGTTGGTAGTTTCCGGAAATGATTATGTAGCCTTTAAAGACAATGATTAGTGGCATTTATAATATGCAAAAGAACAAGACTTCCTACACACAGGTAGAAAGCAAATATAGTACCTCCCTACCCAGATCAGTAAGCATTGGACATAGGAAAGAGTGCTCTCAGAGGCGGTTAGAGGGAGACCTTGGCAGTAACCACCTTAAGCTGCGATGGTCGTATGAATTATCACTCAGTTAAAATTCAACAGTTATCTACCAAACACTGACCATGCCCGCAGCTCTTCAAGAAGGACTGGCCTCAGACAGAGTTAGGTAAGTACCAGCACTAGTTGCTCTTACATTTCCTTCTAATAAAATATATGTTTTGCTTTCATCTCTCATAGCCCAGAGATATAACTAGTCAATCATTTCTAGGGACTGTAACTATATCTTGACTCTTTGTGACTCTGGAAGAGAAAAAAAGTGCCCACTCATTTTTTGTGAGAGAAACATCTCTAGTGAAGGGGGGCTCAAGACCTCTGACTACGAAAAGGAGTTATTTGAGCACATGCATCGATTAGGAGTAGATAGGCTATGATGTAGTAGCAAGTTCCCAAACTCTCGGGGGCTAAACACAAAAGCTTATTTCCCATGTAACATGTTTGTATAAGGTGAGCAGGCGATTCTGCTCATTTTAGTCGTTAGGCGCCCAGACTGATGGATGCTGCATATTGATTCCTGCTTCTATAATCACCACAGTAGAGGGAAGGTGAATCATGAACTGGCTCTTAAAGTTTATGCACTAGTGACACAAGATACTTCTGCTTACATTTTATTAGCCCAACAAATCATATGGCCAGGTTTAAATTCAAAGGGCAGTGTTCAGAAAGCAGAGAGCAGAGAAATATTTAGTGAGCAGAAATAATGACTACTACAGCACCCTCTAAATCATTTGTCACAGGTGAATTCTTCACAGACTAGAAAAGCTCAAGAACCGTGTACTTAACTAGACCTAATTAAAATGGGAATTCATAGAAAGAAAATAGGGGAAGAAATTGTATCAAAATATCAGACATGCACCTACCCTTTCTTCTGTTTGAAATCACCTGAAATGACAAATACAGAAAAAAATACTACATGTAGAACAAGGAGAAAGCTTCTCCAGAAAATTCTTAATCTTAAATATCTATATTAGAAACAAAGTTTAAAATTAAATGGATTAAACCTTCAACTAAGAAATGAGAGAGAAAATTATAAAATAAACACAAAGAACCTGGAGGAAAGCAATTAAAATATATTTACAAGAGTAATCATGAAATTGAAAATATTAAATCAGTAAATTTGATCTGTTATAAAAATCCAGTTCTTTCAACATATCAATAAAATAGAAAAGCCCTGGTAAATTTGATCAAGTAAAAAAGATGTGAATATAGAATAAACAGTATTAACTATGAGAATAAGAACAAATGTAAACAAAAATACAGAGAAGAAATTTAAAACTATTAGACAACAATATGTACTACTCTATGCCTTAAAAATGGTAATTACTTAAATTAACTCTTGAAAAGATAGAAAAATTAAAGAGGCAACTATGGAAAAAAATGAAAAGGCAGTCAAAGCCTTCACCTAAAAAAGGCACTAAGTACAAATAATTTTGCGGATGAGTTCTACCAAATATCCATAAAGAGAAAAATATCTATATTCCATGTGCTATTCCAGAGCATAGACAATGACCCAAAGCTTTCTAACTTTTCCCAAGCCAGATAAGGAGAGTACACACCCACAGAGAGAAGAGAAACTCAGAACCGAATCTCACTTACATACAAAAAAAGAAATAATCCAAATTAGAATGTTAGCAAATCAAAGCTAAGATTGTATTAGAAGAGAATTGCATCATAGTCAATCAGGGCTTAAGTATCAATGCAAATATAACTTACAATCAAAAACTAAATTGCTCACAAACAAGTTAAATGGTAAATCTTGATAAGATTCCCCAAATTATAGAGTTAGATGTGTGTAGATTTAAAAAATAACTGAATAAATTAAGAATAGAAAGAGGCTTCCTTAGTGTGATAAAGGATAACTACCGATAAAGATAAGATACATCATAATTAATGATGAAACATTAGAATAATGCTACTAAAATCAGTAAAATGGTTGGGATGCTCACTATTACTGCTATAAGACATGCTAGAGATCTTAACCCGGTAATAAGATGAGAAAAAGAAATAAAATAATTTAGGTTGCAAGAAATTATCTATCAACTTGATTAAAAATAACAGTTTTAACAAAGGGAAATGGTAGGAACAGACATTTGACAAGAGAGTTATACAGAAGGACATAAAAGGACAGGTGCTACACTAGTCAGGATTCTCCAGAGAAACAGAACCAGGGATGTGTATGCGTGTGTATGCAGTGTGTATATGTATAGCTGTCTGTCTGTCTTTCTATAGGAAGATTTATTTTGAGGAATTGATTCACATGATTATGGAAGGTGGCAATTCAAAATCTGCAGGTTAGGCTGGCAGGCCAGAGATCCAGGGAAGAATTCATGGTGCACTTTGAGTCTAAAGGCAGTCTGCTGGCAGAATTTTGTCTTCCTCAGAGAAGATGAGTCTTTCACGATTAAGGCCTTCAACTGATTGGATGAGGCCCACCCACATCATGGAGGGTAATTGAATATTATTGAAATTGTGCATATCTTTTCCTTCTTATGAGAATGACAGAAGTTATAAACTGGCAATTCACTGAAGGAGAAGTAAAAAATACTTAACATCATCTGTAAGCAGAAATATGCCAAGTGAAACAATAAGTTACTTTTTACCCATCGGAATGGTGAAATTTATAATTCTGATAATATTCGATGTTTTTTTAAATTAATTTTTTTTCTTAATCGAGACATAATTGACACAAAATTGTATTAGTTATTTTAGGTATATAACATAATGATTTGATATATGTATATATTGTCAAATGATTATCACACTAAGTTTAGATAACGTCTATCATTACACAGTTACAGTGTTTTCCTCCTGTGATGAGAACTTTTAAGATCTACTGTCTTAGCAACTTTCAAATACACAATACAGTATTCTTAACTATAGTCACCATGCTGTACATTACATCCCCAGGACCTATTTATCTTATAACTGGAGGTTTGTATCTTTTGACCACTTTCACCCGTTTTGCCCACCTCCCACCCCTCACCTCTGGCAACCAACAATCTGTTCTCCATATCTGTGAGTTAGATTTTTTTTTTTTTTTTTTTTTTAGATTTCACATATAAGTGAGATCATATGATATTTGTCTTTCTCTGTGTGACTTATTGCACTTAGCATAATGCCCTCAAGGTCTATCCATGTTGTCGCCAAGGGCAAGATTTTCTTCTGTTTTATGGCTGAATAATACCCCATTGTACCTATATACCACATCTTCTTCATCAGTTCATCCATTGATGGGCTCTTAGGTTATTTCCATGTCTTGCCTATTGTAAATAATGCTGAATGAACATGAGAGTACTGATATCTTTTCAAGATAGTGATTTTGTTTCTTTCAGATAAATACCTAGAAGTAGAATTGCTGGATCATATGATAGTTCTGCTTTTAATTTTTTGAGGAACCTCTGTGCTGTTTCCCATAGTGGCTGCACCAATTTGCATTTCCACAACAGTGCACTAGCTATCTTATTTGATTTACATTTCCCTGATGATTAGCGATGCTGAGTATTTTTCATGTACCTGTTGGCCATCTGTATGTCTTCTTTGGAAAAATATCTATTCAGATCCTCTGCCCATTTTCTAACAGGATTGGGTTTTTTTTCTATTGCAGTGTATGAGTTCTTTATATATTTTAGATATTAATCTCTTATCAGGCATATGATTTGCAAATATTCTCTCCCATTCCATGGGTTGCCATTTCATTTTGTTAATGGTTTTCTTTGCTCTGCAGAAGCTTTTTGAGGTACTCCTACTTGTTGATTTTTGCTTTTGTTGCCTTTGATTTTGGCATCAGATCCAAAAAATCGTTGCCAAGACCAATGTTAAGTAGCTTACCCCCTATGTTTTCTTCTAGGAGTTTAACGGTTTCAGGTCTTACATTCAAATCTTTATTCCAGTTTGAATTAATTTTTGAGTATGGTGTAAGATAGTGGTCCAGTTTCACTATTTTGCATTGGCTGTCTAGTTTTCCCAGCGTCATTTATTGAAGAGACTGTCCTTTCCCCATTGTATGTTCTTGGTTCCTTTCTCATAAATTAATTTACCATATATATATATATATATGGTCTTATTTCTGGGCTCTCTATTCTGTTCCATTGACATATGTGTCTGTTTTAATGCCAATATTATACTATTTTGATTACTATAGCTTTGTAATATAATTTGAAATTAAGAAGCGTGATGCCCCCAGCTTTGTTCTTTCTCAAGGTTGCTTTGACTATTTGGGGGTCTTCTGTGGTTCCATATGATTTTAGGATTGTTCTACTTCTGTGAAAAATGCCATTGGAATTTTGACAGGGATTGCATTGAATCTGTAGATTGCTCTGGGTAGTATGGACAATATTCAATGCTAACAATGACGTGAAGTTACTGACACTCTAATTCACTGTTGGTTGGAGTGGAAATAGAGAATACATTTTAGAAGCGAATATTACAGAATCTACCAATGTATATACCTTCATACTCAGCCATATCAAATTCTAAGGATCTAGTCTATATTGCAGAAGAAACTCTTGCCCATTTGCACAAGGACAGTCATTGCTTTATCATTTGTAATAATAAAAAATTGAAAGTGACCTAAATGTCCAACAATAGAAAAATGTACATATGAAAGTATATGAATGAAAAAAGTAAATCACAAAACAATAGATACAGTATATGTGTAAAGCAAGAAAATAGATAGATATAGATACAGACATAGATGATTGATTGAGATCAAATTACCCTTGGTAATTAAAACTGCTTATTTCATCTAGAAGGAAAACATTGTGATAGCTACGTGTTTGGTCTTTAACGGCCTCTTTACCTTCCTCTTCTTCAAATTCAATAAGTCAGGCTTTGCATGGAGTTATAATTGCCTCATAACATCCCTCCCTGGGAAATTTTCATTTTAACAGAAAATGTGAGGAAAAGCATAACAAAGGTACGTGCTCTAAGAATAGAATATCAGAACTTAGCATTCAAATAAAGAGAGGGAATAGAGAAGGGAGAAGTAGGACCTTTCTCGATTACCCTGAAAACACATTTCCAGGCAGCAAACACTCAGGCCCCTGGAAAGTTTAGTCCTGACTGGGGATGATGAGCAAAAGCGAGAACCCACGGGGGCAAAGAAGAGTTAATAGATGGCCCCACCAGCTAAGCTGAGGAGTGAGGATTTTAACTGTCAGCCATACACAGAGTAACTGCATGAAAAGTGAGTGAGGTGAGTAGTTGTGGGGAATCATAATTTTTCAGGTCTCCATGACAGCATGAAGATAATAAGGACTTGGATAAAAAGAGCCAACACTGATGTAGCAATAACTGAGCCGGGTTCTAATCTAACCATTTCACTTGTCCTAACTCATTTCATCCTCACAAAACTCCTTTGATGTAAATATTGTTTCTATAAGCCCATGTCATGGATGAAGAAAAGGAAGCAAGGTCACCGAAGCAAGCATGTAACAGAGCAAGGAATTGAGCCCAAGCAGGCTGGCTCCAAAGTGTCTCTCCTAGCCCCTGATGGAAGTGGGAGAGGCAGGAATGCTTAGATGCAAAGTTGATTGAATCTTCCATTTAATATCTTCTTGCACTAAAAGTTATAGACTGGGATGTGTGGAGGTAAAAAAAAAATAAAACACCTCTTGAGACAGAGGGTTGTCACCTGTGGTTCCTTAAATGTCATAATTTCATGCTTTGGAGTTTCTGCTAATGCTGGTTCTACCTCCTTGTATATTTCTTTAAAAAAATTCAATTTGCGTATTTTCTCCCTGTAAAGACTTTCCTGACTTTGCCCCTTCCTCTACAGATAATCACCCAGGCCCCATTACACTCCCAGCATACCTCTAGCCTGTAATTGACAAACATTAGCACATTCATTGATTGCCACATCTATCTTACCACTGGACTCTGATATCTGATTTCCTTGAAGGCAGTGGCTGTACCATTTGAGTTAATCAGACTCTTTCCAATGGTGAGAAGCAGAACCATACCCTGGCTGGCTCATTTAATGGATTTCATTATAAAAATACCCACAGAAGAACAGAAAGTGCTCTCAGTGGTCTCCTGAAGTCCTAGACGATTCTTTAGGACATAGCCCATGTGTTGGTCTATTAGCCCATTCGCTCTGGGTAAGTGCCTCCTCTCTGATGATAGTGCTCATCATCTGAGGACTCAACTTCTGTCTCTCTTCTACTGAACCTGCTTTTTCCGCTCCTGACTCACATTTTTTTCTATGTATCTCATATGCATATTTCCCAAGAGATTTAAATTAGCCACTCTCCAGAATGGTGAGCCATTGGAGACCAGCATTCATGTAGAAGGACACCTCAGAGATTACTGGCCAGCCTATAGCTAGCCGTATTTGTGCTAGGCACTGACTCCTATATAGTCAATCATGGCCAAAGTAGTAATCTATGGTAGCTAATAACATACCATGCTGACTGATGAGTAATAGGCCACTTTTGATCAGTTCCACCAAAGGAAGATTTAGTCATGGGGCCATTAAGCTCGCCATGTCTTATACAATCATATAGCTATCTATGTGTTCAAAGAATCTAACATACTGCTTTTCATACATCAGACACTTAACTTGTGTTGAGTAAGCATGAATGAAGATGACCTGAAATGACAAAAGATACATCAAAGACAGCAGGAAACCGAGGAGTTTCCTGAGTTCTTCTTTTGTTCAATCATTTAGCAGTCATTAATGAAATGTGTATTAGGTTCAATAGGTATAGTGTGCTGGGTGTGAGGGATGCAAAATTGAATAGGATAAGGTCCCAGACTTTGAGAATTTTGGTCTAATGGAAGACACTGGCAAGTAAGCCAACTATCACAACACAATACACTAAGTGATGCAGAGGAAAGTCAGTGTATCTCCGGCTTGAGAAGATCAGGAATATTTTGGCTCCCAAAATCACAAAAGAGAGGCAATCAGGGTGAAGGAGAGGAACGTGTAAAGAAGTTGTAAGTCTGCTATAAAAGAGTTTACCACAAAATCATTGAGTCATGCAGCTGAAAGAGATATTTAAAAAGTCTGCATTGAATTAAATTACTGGTTTCTAATCACTCTCCCTTGAACAATAGCTACACATTAGGAAAACTCTCAAGTAAGCAGAAGGCTACCCAAATACAATTATTGGAAAATGATCAAACGGCAGAATCTGAAGGATTAAGTTGCTCTTCTCCTTTTTTCGTTAGTTAACAGGACTGTGCTCCTGAGTTTCTCCTCTATAGTTAGTGATCTCTATGGATTTCAATGTGTGTACTGTAAGGCATTTAACTGAATTATCAAGATGCTTCAGTTTCCGGCTACTTTTAATTCATCAAGACTTAGGAAGGATATAGTATATGTATCAGAGAAACTTTAAATGCTTAGAGCTGTTTTTCAGTCCTCCTAATTGGGCAAATAAGATAACATCATCTCCCTAGCTGAAAAGCATGCTTTGAGTGGCAATTAGTAAACAGAGCTGATATTCCTATGGCTGGGACAAGATTCTCCCTGTGTAGAAAGTTCCTAAGTGTTAGAAAAAAAGATGGGTGTGGAGATACCAAATAACTGCTAAAGCAGTGGGAAGGATAGTGAGGTATCTGGATACCATTTCACAGCATCAGAGAGGGTACTAAGGATGTTTGGCCAAGACATAAGTTTATGGGAGAAAGAGAGAGAGGCAATTCTGAAAAGCTAGAGCACGCAGGATGGAGGACATTGGTCCTGAGGTGCTCAAGAAGGCAAAATTAGGAGTAGGGGGCCAACAATTAGATCTATATGATATATGTGATAGTTGAATGGCCTGCTTTTATGATAGTGATCTTCCTATTCCTGAAAGCATCAGGAATATGCCAGAGAATCATCAGAATGAATCAGAAATGCTATAGAAGAGATTCCTGCATTGGTATGTGAAATGGGAGTGAGGGTGAAGTTGGTGAGATGGTCTCTTAGGGCCCCTTCCAAAAACAAGATTCTTTATTTGAGGTACAATGAAAAGTTCTGTCTTCCATAAGTATAACTCTCAGTGACTTGTCAAACTGCTTGACATATCCACATGCATGCATTAATTCGTGCAGATCCTGACATTTCAAAAATATTTACATCAGAAATTTTCCACCGTTATTGAGTGGGGCACTGCCATCCCTCCTGGAGGCCTGGTTAAGATGCAAACATGATTATAATAACTCTTTAATGATCTCATTTGACCCCTCACAACAACCTCAGTGAAAGAGGTAGATGAGCTATTACCCTTATTTTATAGGTGAGGAAATTCATTTCAGAGGGACTATGCTACCTGGAGAATGAAAATAGGGCTCATTAAGAGATCACAAGACATTAATGTGGATGGATGAATTTTCTCATCAGGAGAGTTTGTATTGGGAATCCCTATCAAGCTACTGTGACTGGCTATAGGAACATTTTTATGGGTAGGACCAGAAGAAGCTAGAGTCCCCGCTGGGCCAGCGCAAGACCACTATGTATTTACTACTGGTCAAAAACAAACATTACCTTCTTCTCAAATCTGTGTGAGGAGTGTTGAAAGCTTACTCAGTTGGAATTTACTGTGCTAGAAATTTACATGTGTTTTTTAAATTTAACACTTGCAACAACCCTATGAGTATCATTATCTCCAGTTTAAAAAACATCCACTTCATCAAAGAAAACCAGTTAAAAAATACAAAGGAAAGCTATAAATTAGGAGAAGGTTTTTGAAATAAATATCGCTCTCCAGAATATATAATATTACAAATCACCTAGAGAAAGAGAACCCGAAAGAAAAGTGGGCATTTTAGATTCCTCCAGGAAAACCTGTTTGTTAAGCAAATCTGAATGTCTCAGACTTAAAGCTGTAGGGGAGAATGTCATCTTTACAAAGTCTTATGGTACTGCAAAAGGAGAAAGTTAGGAAGGGGTATTTGTAGGTCTTTGAAGTCTGGGCTTAATGGTTTAAGCGGGTCTTTCACTGCAAGAAAGTGGTTGGAACAGAGCTAGATTTGATACATAGTAATTTAGAATCGCTAGACATAGACATCAAGGGTCTGAAGACAAGCCCTTTTGAGTAAACTACTGTCCTGAAAAGAGAGTTGTTTTTCCAGATGAGCAAACTGTTTGCTCAGATAACTTTGTAAGGGAGAAGTTCCTGAGGCTAACAGGGAAATTATGTTGACCTGGGCCATCGCGTCTTTTAAGTTATTTTATGTTGCACCATCTAAACAGTTATGTTGCGAGGTCTCAGTTTCAGCTCTCCTTGCCCTACACTGTTAAAGTCATTCTGCGGCCTGAGCTGGAGGATGGATCATTACCCTCTTGGGACATGATCAATCCAGATCCATATCATTGATTGAGGTGTCGTGATCATCTAGCAAGTTTCTGATAGTGGCCATTTCTACTTTTATAAATATTGAGTATTTCTGCTCTTTCTATTGGATGGTCATTGTTGGATCACTTGACAGGGTAGGGGCTGAGCATTTGAACAGCAGAGATTTGAGCAAAAAGAAGAAACACTAAGATAGATTTTTGATCCGTTTTCAGTTCACTTCTAAGCCGTTAAGTCAAGGCTACTCAAACCAAATTCCATCTCCAATGTGAAAATCTGAATCATACATAGGACCAGATATAGGAGCACTAGCCAAATTATATCATTGCTTTCTCTTCCCTGCCTTCTCATTCACTATCTGTTTCAAATATTTTTAATAATATTACACATATCAAGATATAAACACAACGTTCTTCCCCTTAGATGGCATGTATTCTGCCTTGTGAGGCCAAAACTATATCTAGGACTGCTCTGTTTTGAAGCATCATTTGTTCAATCTCATGAACTCTTCAAATGAGGTGTTCTTTGGCCCTAGAAGCATTAGCTAGCTCATTTCTTAATATGTGAACCAAATAAACACAGGATGTTTCACTTTTCAGTTCTCCTATAAATCATGAAATGAAGAAGCTTAAGGAGAAGAAAGTAGCTCAGAAATCAGTCTCAGTGGTTAAGGTTTTTCATATCAAATTAAGAACCAATTTTTCTCCTTCTTCAATTGTTACCGAGAGAGCTCATTTGCTGGAGAGGGCAAACAATTGAGCCAAAATGGACCACAGATGATATTAGGGGCTAATCTAACAGCAAGCACCAGTTTACCAAGGTAACAGATCCTTGTCCAGGTTGCAGTAATAGCCAATAGGCTGTTCACTTAAGCCACTATGTTTAGAATCCTGTAGCTGGAGGTATTCTTAATTGATACATATTCCTATGATAAGCCAATATTGTGCATCATACTTGAGAACGAAATATTCAATGCATTCCTATTATATTCTAAGATCATTCAAAGATGGCCAGTGTCTTTCTACTAGTAATACGTAATACTTATTGAGTAGCTACTATGTGCCATAAACTGAATTAATCACTTTACATATTTACTCATTTAATCTTCACATCCATCCTTTGAGGAAAAGACTATTAATATCCTCATTTTAAAGACAGAGAAAGTGATTAAGGTAATTTACTCAACCTGGCTCCAGAACTTTTTCCCCCCTCATCCAAGCCTGTTTCTTTGGTTTCCTGCACACTCAGGCCTGCATCTCCAGCCATGACTTTTGGGCCTGCAGAGCCGGTGCCATCCTGCTGCTGCGCTGTGATGCTGCAGTCCGTGAGCTTCTCTTGGATCACAGGTTTACCACGTCATTCTGAATCAGCTTCTCCGTGTGCTCAAGGATGGCCCGGGCCCCGGGCCCATACGGAGTGGAGTTGCTCATGTTGTTGCGGTCATGGTGCATATACAGTGCTCACTGCGCGTGATGAGCCCCACAAGGTCCATGGAGCCGGAGCAGCATGAAGCACAAGGGTGTCAGGTCTGTCATACACATTGGCGTCCCTGATGTGGGTCAGGTCCCCATGCAAAACAGCTTCTCCAGCTTAGTGGCTTTGGCTTCGAGTCAGTGACTGGATCTAGAAGCTGGGCAGCAGTTTGTCCTTGTCCTTACTTGAGGGGCCACACTAGGCCCTGGTCAGGCATCATCTGAGCCGCTCCCCTAGGCAGCCCAGGGCGTGACAAGGTTGAGGGGCCAGTCCATGATGGCAGTCTCCTTCTCCAGGAAGCCATGCACCTGGTCACTCCAGCACAGGGCTGCTGCAGCTCTTTCTGCTCCTCACGCTGGATACCTGCTACTTCTCGCAGGCCTTCATCTGCAGGGCGATCTCCTTCTTCTGTTGCAAAATGTACTCTAGCATGGCCTCGTGCTCATATAAGTAGCCATCTGGGGTGATGACAGGGCTGCAGAGAGAGGCAGCAGCAGTCAAAATCCTTGACAGCATCCTGCCTCAGTCGAATGTTCTGGGTCTTGTGACCGAGGCTGCTGTGTCCTTCTTCTCATGGTAAGTGTAGACAACCCCTATGGTGCAGTTTTCGCCACGCCCTGCAGCATCATCCTCACAAACCACCCCTCTTTCCTTCATGGCTTTTTCAGCTACGCCCTTCCATCAGAAAGGAACCAGAGAATTTTGTCTCATGTTAATTTAGCCAGCTCTCTCTTGATTAATATTTTCATACTATATCTTTTCCTATCCTTTTACTGTTAACCTATCAATTCTTTATATTGAAAGTTGGTAATTTATCATTCTTGCTTTTCTTCTGTTTGACAATCTCTGTCTTTTACTTGCAGTTTTTAGACAATTTACATTTAATGTTATTATTGACATGGTTGGATTTAAATTTGTCATCTTGCTAGTTGTTTTCTATTTGTCCTATCTATTCTTGGATCCTTTTTTCCTCTTTTCCTGCCTTCTTTTGGGTTAATAGAGTATTTTTTTAATGCCATTGTTCTGATAAATTCACATAAGCCTATCATGCATCTAGCTGAACAAACTCTTGTCCTTATAAAAGGGTTGTTTTTCCTAATGTGCAAACTATTTGCTTACATAAAGTAATTTGCAAGAATTTCCTGAAGATAATAGAGAAGTTATTTGTTAGGTTCAGTCTTATCTGTCTGTATGAGGCTCTTCTGGAACAAACAGCTATGTTATATTGACTGAGGTCACCTCAGCTCTCAGCACAAATAACTAAGTTTAATTTATCCCCAGAGTAGGAGAATAGATAAACTATGGCATTGTTACACACTTGAATATTAAACAGCAGTGAAAATTAATATAGAAAAAGAAATTAATGTGAAAATGATGAATCTCCAAAACAGTGAAAAAAACAAGTTAACGAATGCATATAGTATGAAATCATTCATGTAAATTCCAGAACACGTAAGTAGTAAAACTACAAATAAAAATGGAGGAATGGTCAGGGCCAGCCTGGTGGCACAGCAGTTAAGTCACACATTGTGCTTCGGTGACCTGGGATCTGCTGGTTCGGATCCTGGGTGCGGACATGGTACCGCTCATCAAGCCATGCTGTGGCAGGCTTCCCACGTATAAAGAAGAGGAAGATGGGCATGGATATTAGGGCCAGTCTTCCTCAGCAAAAAGAGGAGGACTGGCAGCAGATGTTAGCTCAGGGCTGATCTTCCTCAATAAATAGATAGATAGATAGATAGATAGAGGAATGGTGAAAACAAAATTCAGAATAGTTCCTTGCCCCTTCTTCCACAAGATAAAATAAGAGAGGAATGTGATCAGGTATTGTCACAGTAGGAGCTTCAGTATACTGCCCATTTGTTAAGACGAGTGGGCAATTCATGTTTAAACTCTGTATACGTTATGCACTTGTTATTCTTTTTTTTTTTTTTTTTCTTTTTTTTTTTTTTTATTAATGTTATGATAGATTACAACCTTGTGAGATTTCAGTTGTACATTTTTGTTAGTCATGTTGTGGGTACACCACTTCCCCCTCCGTACCCTCCCCCCACCCCCCCTTTTCCCTGGTAACCACCGATCAGATCTCCTTATCAATATGCTAATTTCCACCTATGAGTGGAGTCATATAGAGTTCGTCTTTCTCTGACTGACTTATTTCGCTTAACATAATGCCCTCGAGGTCCATCCACATTGTTGTGAATGGGCCAATTTCGTCTTTTTTTATGGCTGAGTAGTATTCCATTGTGTATATATACCACATCTTCTTTATCCAATCATCAGTTTCTGGGCATGTAGGCTGGTTCCACGTCTTGGCTATTGTAAATAATGCTGCGATGAACATAGGGGTGCAACGGACTCTTGAGATATCTGATATCAGGTTCTTAGGATAGATACCCAGTAATGGGATGGCTGGGTCATAGGGTATTTCTATTTTTAACTTTTTGAGAAATCTCCATACTGTTTTCCATAGTGGCTGTACCAGTTTGCATTCCCACCAACAGTGTATGAGGGTTCCTCTTTCTCCACAACCTCTCCAACATTTGTCGTTCTTGGTTTTGGATGTTTTTGCCAATCTAACGGGGGTAAGGTGATATCTTAGTGTAGTTTTGATTTGCATTTCCCTGATGATTAGCGATGATGAACATCTTTTCATGTGTCTATTGGCCATATTCATATCTTCTTTTGAGAAATGTCTGTTCATGTCCTCTGCCCATTTTTTGATCGGGTTGTTTGTTTTTTTGTTGTTAAGCAGTGTGAGTTCTTTGTATATTATGGAGATTAACCCTTTGTCAGATAAGTGGCTTGTAAATATTTTTTCCCAATTAGTGAGCTGTTTTTTTGTTTCAATCCTGTTTTCCCTTGCCTTGAAGAAGCTCTTTAGTCTGATGAAGTCCCATTTGTTTATTCTTTCTATTGTTTCCCTCAACTGAGGAGTTACAGTGTCCGAAAAGATTCTTTTGAAACTGATGTCAAAGAGTGTACTGCCTATATTCTCTTCCAAAAGACTTATTGTCTCAGGCCTAATCTTTAGGTCTTTGATCCATTTTGAGTTTATTTTGGTGTGTGGTGAAAAAGAATGGTCAATTTTCAATCTTTTGCATGTGGCTGTCCAGTTTTCCCAGCACCATTTGTTGAAGAGACTTTCTTTTCTCCATTGTAGGCCCTCTGCTCCTTTGTCGAAGATTAGCTGTCCATAGATGTGTGGTTTTATCTCTGGGCTTTCAATTCTGTTCCATTGATCTGTGGACCTGTTTTTGTACCAGTACCATGCTGTTTTGATCACTGTAGCTTTGTAGTATGTTTTGAAATCGGGGATTGTGATTCCGCCGGCTTTGTTTTTCTTGCTCAGGATTGCTTTAGCAATTCGCGGTCTTTTGTTGCCCCATATGAATTTTAGGATTGTTTGTTCAATTTCTGTGAAGAATGTTCTTGGGATTCTGATTGGGATAGCATTGAACCTGTATATTGCTTTAGGTAGTATGGACATTTTAACTATGTTTATTCTTCCAATCCATGTGCAAGGAATGTTTTTCCATCTCTTTATGTCATCGCCTATTTCTTTCAAGAAAGTCTTGTAGTTTTCATTGTATAGATCCTTCACTTCCTTGGTTAAGTTTATCCCAAGGTATTTTATTCTTTTCGTTGCGATTGTGAATGGGATAGAGTTCTTGAGTTCTTTTTCTGTTAGTTTATTGTTAGTGTATAGAAATGCTACTGATTTATGCACGTTAATTTTATACCCTGCTACTTTGCTGTAGTTGTTGATTATTTCTAATAGTTTTTCTGTGGATTCTTTGGGGTTTTCTATGTATAAGATCATGTCGTCTGCAAACAACGAGAGTTTTACTTCTTCGTTACCTATTTGGATTCCTTTTATTTCTTTTTCCTGCCGAATTGCTCTGGCCAGCACCTCCAGAACTATGTTGAATAGGAGTGGTGAAAGTGGGCACCCTTGTCTTGTTCCTGTCCTCAGAGGGATGGCTTTCAGCTTTTGTCCATTGAGTATGATGTTGGCTGTGGGTCTATCATATATGGCCTTTATTATGTTGAGGTACTTTCCTTCTATACCCATTTTACTGAGGGTTTTTATCATAAATGGGTGTTGGATCTTGTCGAATGCTTTCTCTGCATCTATTGAGATGATCATGTGGTTTTTGGTTTTCATTTTGTTGATGTAGTGTATCACGTTGATTGACTTGCGGATGTTGAACCATCCCTGTGTCCCTGGTATAAATCCCACTTGATCATGGTGTATAATCTTTTTGATGTATTGCTGTAATCGGTTAGCCAAAATTTTGTTGAGGATTTTTGCATCTATGTTCATCAGTGATATCGGCCTGTAGTTCTCCTTCTTTGTGTTGTCCTTGTCAGGTTTGGGGATCAGAGTGATGTTGGCTTCGTAGAATGTGTTAGGGAGTTCTCCATCTTTCTCAATTTTCTGGAACAGTTTGAGGAGAATAGGTATTAAGTCTTCTTTGAATGTTTGGTAGAATTCTCCAGAGAAGCCGTCTGGTCCTGGACTCTTATTTTTGGGGAGGTTTTTGATTACCGTTTCTATTTCCTTACTTGTGATTGGTCTATTCAGATTCTCCATTTCTTCCTGATTCAGTTTGGGGAGATTGTAGGAGTCTAGGAATTTGTCCATTTCTTCCAGGTTGTTCAATTTGTTGGCATATAGTTTTTCATAGTATTCTCTTATGATCTCTTGTATTTCATTGGTATCTGTTGTGATTTCTCCTCTGTCATTCCTGATTTTATTAATTTGCGATTTCTCTCTTCTTTTCTTGGTGAGTCTGGCTAGGGGTTTGTCAATTTTGTTAATTCTTTCGAAGAACCAACTCTTTGTTTCATTGATCCTTTCTATTGTCTTTTTTGTTTCAATATCGTTTATTTCTGCTCTTATTTTTATTATTTCCCTCCTTCTACTGACTCTGGGCCTTGTTTGTTCTTCTTTTTCTAGTTCTGTTAGGTGTCGTTTGAGGTTGCTTACGTGAGCTTTTTCTTGTTTAGTGAGGTGAGCCTGTATTGCGATGAATTTCCCTCTTAGGACTGCTTTTGCTGCATCCCAAATGATTTGGTATGTCGTGTTCTCATTTTCATTTGTCTCCAGATAATATTTGATTTCTTCTTTAATTTCTTCAATGATCCATTGTTTGTTGAGAAGCGTGTTGTTTAGTCTCCACATTTTTGCACCTTTCTCTGCTTTTTTCTTGTAGTTGATTTCTAGTTTAATAGCGTTATGATCAGAAAAGATGCTTGATATTATTTCAACTCTCTTGTATTTATTGATGTTTGCTTTGGTTCCCAAAATATGGTCAATCCTTGAGAATGTTCCATGTGCACTTGAGAAGAATGTGTAACCTGCTGTTTTTGGATGAAGTGTTCTATATATATCTATT
The DNA here is from genome assembly GCF_041296265.1 of Equus caballus. NCBI lineage: Eukaryota > Metazoa > Chordata > Mammalia > Perissodactyla > Equidae > Equus > Equus caballus. The sequence continues at coordinate 78,542,119 of NC_091691.1, forward strand.
AAGTCCATCTGGTCTAATTTTTCATTTAATTCTATTATTTCCTTGTTGATTTTCTGTCTGGATGTTCTGTCCATTGGTGTTAATGGTGTGTTGAGGTCCCCTACTATTATTGTATTGTTGTTGATGTCTTCTTTTAGTTCTATTAAGAGTTGCTTTACAAATTTTGGTGCTCCTGTGTTGGGTGCGTATATATTTATAAGTGTTATGTCTTCTTGGTGGAGAGTCCCTTTTATCATTATATACTGTCCCTCTTTGTCTTTCTTTATCTGTTTTGCTTTGAAATCTACCTTGTCTGATATTAGTATAGCGACACCTGCTTTCTTTTGTTCATTATTAGCTTGGAGTATTGTTCTCCATCCCTTCACTCTGAGTCTGTGTTTGTCTTTGGGGCTGAGGTGTGTTTCCTGGAGGCAGCATATTGTTGGATCTTGTTCTTTGATCCATCCTGCCACTCTGTGTCTTTTGATTGGGGAGTTCAATCCATTTACATTTAGAGTGATTATTGAGACGTGGGGACCTACCACTACCATTTTGTGTCTTGTTTTCCGGTTTTCTTCAGTTTCCTTTGTTTCTCGTCCCATGGTTTAATCTGTTCTGATGTAGAGCTACTACTCTCTGTTGTTGTCCTTCTACTTATCTCCTCTGCTCTTGGTTTTGTAGCCCCTTTCCTTTTTTGGATTTTTCAGGAATGAGGGTTTTCCTGAGGATTTCCTGAAGAGGAGGTTTTGTGGCAATGAACTCCCTTAATTTTTGTTTATCTGGGAAAGTTTTTATTTCTCCATCGTATTTGAAGGATATTTTCGCTGGGTAGAGAATTCTCGGCTGTAGGTTTTTGTCCTTCAGATTTTTGAATATATCATTCCACTCTCTTCTAGCCTGTAAAGTTTCTGCTGAGAAATCTGCTGATAGCCTGATGGGGGTTCCTTTGTAGGTTAGTTTCTTTTGCCTGGCTGTCCTTAATATTTTCTCCTTGTCGTTGACTTTTGCTAGCTTCACTACTATATGCCGTGGAGTTGGTCTTCTTGCATTGATAAAGTTTGGAGATCTATTGGCTTCTGTCACCTGAAGATCCATCTCCCTCACCAGATTTGGGAAGTTCTCAGCCATTATTTCTTTGAATAGGTTTTCTGCCCCTTTCTCCTTCTCTTCTCCCTCTGGTATACCTATAATCCTTACGTTGCATCTCCTAATTGTGTCTGATAATTCTCGGAGAGTTTCTTCATTTCTTTTAAGTCTTGCTTCTCTCTCCTCCTCTGCCTGCAACAATTCTATATTGCCATCTTCCAAATTGCTAATTCTTTCCTCCATATTATCGGCCCTACTGTTCAGAGCATCTAGATTTTTCTTAATCTCCTCTATTGTGTTCTTCATTTCCAATATTTCTGTTTGGTTCTTCTTTATCGTATCAAACTCTTTTGTGACATAGCTCCTGAACTCGTTGAGTTGTCGGTCAGAATTCTCTCTTAACTCAGTGAGTATTTTAATGATGGCTGTTTTGAAGTCATCATCATTTAGGTTATATATCTCATTTTCTTTGGGATTGTTTTCTGTGTATTTGTTACTTTCTTTCTGTTCTGGAGATTTAATGTATTTTTTCATATTGCTTGATGATGTTGATTTGTGCCTCCGCATGGAGATAGAGTTTAGTTGCTCCTTTCACTTGTTTCAGCTGCTGCGGTGGGGGGAGCAGCTGTTTATACTTCACCAACCAGGAACCCTGTCCGTAGTTGCTAACTGGGCCTGGGCCCCTCTTCGTAGCCACAGTGGCCCTTTGGATTCCCTCCTCTGCCGTGGGGGCCGTCACGGGGGGCTTCAGGCTGCAGGGGCCTACTGTTGTTGCCCACCTAGATGCGCTCTCTCCTTGGGGTCTGCAACGGTGTTATGGGCTTTTCCAGCGGCCAGGGGTGGGATCACTTATATTTGTCGCTCCGTTGCTGTCAGCACCCACCAAATCTCACTTGTCCTCTATGGGTCGCAGGAGAGCTATTGGCATCTTCTACAGTCTGTGGTTAGTACACCTAGCTATGCTGCTTTTGCCCTGGGGTCTTCCAGCCTTGTGGCTGGCGGCTGGGTGCCTTCTACTGGTGCTGTGCAGAGGCTTTCCCTAAGGCTTCTGTGAGCCTGTAGGGTTTCCCCCTAGGCTACTAAGCTGGGTCTCTGGAACTCTCTCCAGCCCCAGTCCTCTCCGAGATCTCCGGCAATCCCTAGCCTCACCGGGTGGGCAACGGCAGCTGGGGGTCGCCCCGTCCTCTGGGCTTCTCTCCGGGCCTCTGCCGGGAGCTCTGAATGCTCAGCGTGGCCCCTCTGCTACCGGCAGACAGAGAGTTTTGTCTGCTGCCTGGCGGAGCTCCGGCGCTTCCCCTCCGGGTCGCCGGACCCGCCTTTGAAAGTTCCCCCGCCCCGGTCCTCTCCGAGATCTCCGGCAATCCCTAGTCCCGCGGGGCGGGCAACGGCAGCTGGGGGTCGCCCCGCCCTCTGGGCTTCTCTCCGGGACTCTGCCGGGAGCCCTGAGTGCTCAGCGTGGCCCCTCTGCTACCGGCAGACAGAGAGTTTTGTCTGCTGCCTGGCGGAGCTCCGGCGCTTCCCCACCGGGTCGCCGGATGCGCCTTTGAAAGTTCCCCCGCCCCGGTCCTCTCCGAGATCTCCGGCAATCCCTAGTCCCCCGGGGCGGGCAATGGCAGCTGGGGGTCGCCCCGCCCTCTGGGCTTCTCTCCGGGCCTCTGCCGGGAGCCCTGAGTGCTCAGCGTGGCCCCTCTGCTACTGGCAGACAGAGAGTTTTGTCTGCTGCCTGGCGGAGCTCCGGCGCTTCCCCACCGGGTCGCCGGATGCGCCTTTGAAAGTTCCCCCGCCCCGGTCCTCTCCGAGATCTCCGGCAATCCCTAGTCCCCCGGGGCGGGCAACGGCAGCTGGGGGTCGCCCCGCCCTCTGGGCTTCTCTCCGGGCCTCTGCCGGGAGCCCTGAGTGCTCAGCGTGGCCCCTCTGCTACTGGCAGACAGAGAGTTTTGTCTGCTGCCTGGCGGAGCTCCGGCGCTTCCCCACCGGGTCGCCGGATGAGCCTTTGAAAGTTCCCCCGCCCCGGTCCTCTCCGAGATCTCCGGCAATCCCTAGTCCCCCGGGGCGGGCAACGGCAGCTGGGGGTCGCCCCGCCCTCTGGGCTTCTCTCCGGGCCTCTGCCGGGAGCCCTGAGTGCTCAGCGTGGCCCCTCTGCTACTGGCAGACAGAGAGTTTTGTCTGCTGCCTGGCGGAGCTCCGGCGCTTCCCCACCGGGTCGCCGGATGAGCCTTTGAAAGTTCCCCCGCCCCGGTCCTCTCCGAGATCTCCGGCAATCCCTAGTCCCCCGGGGCGGGCGTCTCTCTGGGACCCTCCGGGCGCCCCGAGCACCAGGCTGGGTCTCTCCGCCAATGGCGGGGAGAGACTCTCCCCGCGGGCTCAGGTGTGCAACTCCAAAGTTTCCCTCTGCGTTTAGGAGTAATTGCAGGGGGTTTAAGTAGGGTTCTGGTCACCTGTTTCCACCGTCGCTCCTCTGTTGTGTTCTCGCTCCTGCCCTAGATGTGTGTGGATCCTCTGGGGGCGTCCGTTGGAAGAAAGCCGCTTGCGGGTACTAGGCTGCCCGTCGGGGTCGGAGAGTTTTCACCTATATCCACATCCTCCCGGAGGAAAGTCCGTCCGCCTTCCGATGTATAGTCGCGTGGGTGTCTCAGACGTCCTGAGATGCTGTCTGGATATCCTTTGTCAAGCGATAAGTGTCCAAATAATTGTAGACTCGAAGGGCGAGAGACAAAGAGGACTACTCACGGCGCCATCTTGGAATCCTCCCCTGCACTTGTTATTCTTAAAGGTATTCATTAATTTAAGAAGGGAAAATGATAACTTGCATAGTACTCAAAACATACTCTGTCATCTTCTTCTCTTTTCAAATCAAGTATCACCTGGCATTCAGTCAACAGTAAATGGGGGCATTTTCAAATGGCCTACACACTCCAGCCCTCAGTTTTATCTCTGTAAGATAAGGAGAAACTGTTTTTATGACCACTCAAGTTCCTTACAGAAATTGAATGCTTTGATTTCATAACTATATTTGAACTTGCAAAATGCGTACTTCTTGGTTTCAGTTAATTGTTGTGTTCTAATTACTTATTTGTGATTCTAAGACTTCAATTGGGTGGAATCTTAAATAAATCTGATATGGTTTTCAGGTACATGGTAGGAATAAAGGTCAAGAAACACCTCTTGGTTTTAGTGGGTGGGTGGAAATAGCCTGCTAACCTTTCTCTTCCTATAAAAAGCTTTGTCTGGATCTGAAGATTTTTCACGTGTATAATTTTTGATGTTCTTCATGGAAGATTTGCCTTCATAAGGATTACAGCTTTCAGGATACTAGAAACTGGATTAACTCTCCTCTCTCCTTCAGTGCAGGAATTAATTAGGCTTTGATTTCTCTCTGTGTTGTTAACATTAATATCTGACACAGGAAAGATTTTTGCAAATATCTTTTTTGGCAAACTATGTTTTTCTCTGATTTTCTACAAGCCGGCATTTCCCATCTCAGAGATAGTTATGCCCATTAATCGAGGGCAGCATGTGTTTTACATGAAATCATGTACGCACAGCCATGGGGAGCTGGAAATAATTGTTAATGAACTTCAGTCACTCTGCCAGAGCACGCAGCCTCTGACATCCTGCCTTGCCCCTGTTTTTCCTCTCATTCTCCCTTAACCTAAAACCCCAAGTGGACACTTCTTAGTCTTCTCCCATTTTTCTTGCCCTCAGAATGTTCAGACTAAAGCCGCCAGGTTCAGATTGCTCATTTCCTAAAGATTTGGATTTGATGGCAAGGAAACTTAGAGGCCGGGCTATCGCATCTGACTATAGTGTGAAGTCCCCAAAGACACAGGCCTCCTGAAACCCTCTTCAGATGCTAATATTCACACAAAGTGCCTCTGGCCCCAGCTGGCCTTCACCTGCAGCCCTGACAGGCAGGAGCCTCCAGAATGAGGTCCTGGTTTCCATAAAAATAGGAAGGGCACACATGGTAAATGGCAGAGATCTAGCACATGCTATAAAATTATTTCAACTCGGCTTCCAGTCAGTTAAAACTAATTGCTGTGAACACAAAGCCCAGGCAGGAGCCCCCTTTCTCCTTTCTTTTTTGTAATTCACTTGAGACGGGGTAGCTTGAATCCTCTGCTAATGCCCACACCTACAGTTATACAATGCCATTAGATTTAAGATGCAGCCAGCGTTGGTTAATATTCAAATATTTTTTAAGCACAAGAGAAACGTGCTATGTGGGAGTGTGAAAAATATTAATGGGTCATTTAGAATTGTCCCTTGGCTTTTTTTATTTTATAGGCATACCTTGTTTAAATGTAACACTACAGTTATTATTGCTAGTCTTATGGCTGATTTTTTGCCATTGTTGTGTATAGTTTGCAGCCCATTCAGTCTACTTTCTGTAAAACAGATTTGTAAGTGAAAAGTTACTTAATTCACCAACACTTTCCAAGGTACAGTAAGCTGATTACATACAAGGCAGGAGGACTCCTGTCTTCATGCCCCTTTTTAGAGAAAAGCTGTGCAATCCTTTTCTTGTCCATCCCTGCTCTTTCCACATGGCATACTATATAGGATATCAGTGCGGAGAGCCGGGTGCTCCCTTTCCCAGATCTGAGAATTCTGCTCCAGCTTCTCCCTAGTTTGTAGGTAATTCATGAGACCCTTTGTTTAAAGAAAATTATGACTTAAAGCAATAGTTCCCTTGCTTTTTTAAGTTAGAGACCCTCTTTGATATTAAAAAAAGAAAGTATTCATTGAAGATTTCAGATGCCTTTTACTTCCTATTGCCTTGGAATATACATGGGTAATATGAATTCAATAACATCTTAAAATGAACTTATATTTAGCTAATTACAAATGCATCTTTATATATATTTGAGAATGATTGTACATATATATACAAAACATTTATTAGGTTTACAGACAGTGTTTAGTACAAGTATGGATGGATTCCAGATGCCTCTCAAAATCCTTATGACCTTTCCAGAAGTCCTCTGTCTCTTCCCTCACTTAAAGAACTAAGAATCTAGAGAGAGAAAACTCAAGTAAGGAGTCAGGAGTCTAGAGTTTTGTCTGTATTCAGATGTTTGTACGGATTTGGGCGTTTTCACCTCTCCATGCTTGTTTCCCCACTGTAAATTAAGGGTGGCTTATAACTGCCATATTTATCTCCTAGGTTGTAGTAAAAGCAACATCCAATAATAATGGCGGGAAATATGCTTTTCAAAGTATAAACCTACTATTCAGGATGCTATTATCTACTTAATTAAGGCAATATGTTTGTACTTTGACAAATGATAAGGTATATATATACATTCTCATACTGAACCAGGTAAGGAAAGCTTTGAGATTCTTTAAAAAAAAAAAATAGGGGCCAGCCCTGTGGCCAAGTGGTTAAGTCCGCATGCTCTGATTCGGTGGCCTAGGGCTTTGCTGGTTCAGATCCTGGGCATAGACCTAGCACTGTTCATCAAGCCATGCTGAGGCGGTGTCCCACATAATGAGCCATAAGGACCTACAACTAGAATATACAACTATGTACTAGGGGGCTTTGGGGAGAAGAAGAAGAAAAAAAAAAAAGATTGGCAACAGATGTTAACTCAAGTGCCAATCTTTTAAAGAAAAGAAAATACAACGCTAAAATTAAGAATTGGTTTAATCTCAAAATGCCTTAAAAGTGGCCATACTATTTTTCCTAAAATTCTTTAGACCTCAGAAGAAAGACAGTTCAATGAAAAGGACCCAAAACTACTTTTCTTTTCCAATTTGCCCATAGTCAAAAAACATATGTTAAGCACATGCTTCCTGCCAGGATAGTGCTTGATGCTCAGGATCAGAAATAGCTGCATTTAAATCTGTCTGTAGACCAGATAATTCCTACAACAAATATTTCTCCTTTATTCACCCTTTCTTTCTTGTGCTTCCTGTTTTGCCCCTACTTTTCCCAGTTTTTTTCCTTAGGGAACAGGTGAACACTTATGAAATTTTAAGTATTAAATTTGGCTACTTATTGTTTGTAGATCCAGGTTTGATAAGTTCCAGGAATAATAATGCTCTTGTTAATGCAGTTGAGGTTTGACTTGTTTATTCTTTGGGGTTTTATGTCATCGTTATCCACTAGAAGGAAGAATATGTTACTTTGCATGTTAAAACGAAGTAGTTAGTTCCCTTATTAACATCAATTTTATTAAGTAAACAAATAGAGAAATGAATAAATGGGAAAAATCCATATTTCCAGCAGATTCAGCTTAAATGACTCTCTCTTAAATTTCACCTAAAAATAATATTGGCATTAATTAATATCTAGCTTAAACCCAGACTTTTACCTTTATATATATATATTTTTTTACGCTGTTTAATTATTAGTCTTTCATCCAGTGTGTCATTATTAGAGACCTCCTTCATGAAAAAATGAGGGATTCTGTAAAGTTGTAGGTAGATTTTCTTTGTTGGTTGATTGGTAAATTGAATGTTAGTTTCCCATTGAAATTCCGAAGTTATTTTATTTCATTTAAGATTTATCTTTCTTCAGCGACTTGTCCCCCCACTGCTTGTAGTTCTGCAGCGAGCCGGCAGACTGCAAAAGGAGACAGGCCTCTCTGGTTCTCTGTAACAGTAAAGTCGCCAATGGTTTGGGGGAGAAATGGAAAAATGTCAGGGGTGAGTAGGTGGTGACTTAGCACTGGCACAAAGGAGTGAGTTATACCATAAATAAGTATTCAATATTTGGCAACTATGGACAATAGCATCATTTGCTTAGAGGGAGAAAACAGTAGGGCCCTATCAGGATGCTCTGTGGCATACTTGTGCAGAGGATAAAACTTCTTTAACAAATGTATGGTTAAATTATAAAAACCACTTCTTCCCGGAAGATGGAGTAGATATTCTTTTCCCTATCCTCGTGTGAAATACAACCCCAAACCCTGGACATTATTGTGGTGGAAGGCCTGAAATTAAGATTCAATATTATCTGCCTTAACATCTGAAACCAGGAGGGCCTCGAAAGACCTAACCATGAGTTCCCCTGCTCTCACCAGATGTGCTGTCCACCCAGCAGGAAAGGCTCCCCACCAGCTCATTCGCTATCAGCCAGACCAGCTGTTCTCTACCTGGCCTCAACCTAACGGATTTCACTTCCCTCACAGCCTGCAAAATTATTCAAGCAAGCCAATCACATCCTTTCCTGAGAACCAGGATCACCTCACTCCATAGAATTCCTGGTTCCCATGGGAGGATGTGATTGGCTTGTTTGAATAATTTTCAGACTGGGAGGGGCCTGCCTCTCACAGCCTCTTCTGGTTCACTCTCTTCCCGATTGCAGCTTCCATGTGATCTGTATGGCATCTAGGAATTTTGAGAGTCAAGGAATAGCATGGTAGTGAGTTCACTGGGTTTTCTTTCTGTCTCATATATCTCAGACTTGGAGTTGAAGAAGATAGCAGCTGGAAACACAATGGGTGGAGGGAAAAAAAAAGCTGCAACCAAAGCCTTTTCTCTATAGTCCCAGAAAAGGGGGCAGACTGGTAGTGTTACCAAAACCGAAGAGGGTTCCTTCCTGGTGAGTTAAATCAGACTCTACACCAGAAGTGGTTGTCTCACAAAGTAAAGTGTATTTGTGGCAAATAGGAGACCATGAGGAATCATTTCCAAAGTCGTGGTGTCCCCAAACAAAGAGAAGCAGGGACATTTATTTCGGATGGGGAATGAATATTCAAAAGGGAGAGGTGAGTATTCGCTTGCGCAGGCTCCGTTGGAAACATGCTTCTACATACATTGCAGGTTATGGTAATAAGGCCTGAGCTCCTCCTGGAAAGATCTTAGCATCAAAAATAAGGCAAAGGTCGTGGGCGGAGCTCTTGTGGTGAGACTTGGTCTGGTTCAGGGAGGTTGGTGATTGCATCTTCTTAACATAACAAAAGGAAAAAGAACAATTTGGAAAAACAGTTAAAATATCCAAACCCACCCTTGAGTTCCTGGTTCCAACTAGTCAGTGATAGTAAAAGAAAAATATTTAGACAATGACCACTGTTATGGTCAAACTCCATGGAAAAAAAAAGTGTGGCTCCCATCCCCCCACATAGCAGTAAAATCTGAGTGAGGAACCTAGACTTCCACTCTCACCAGGCTGTGATGAGGCACACAGACTTGCTTGCCAGAGCGGTGTCAGAGAAAGCTGAGTAGGGAGCTGGGCCTGTCATAGCTGCTGAGTGACAACAACCCAGACCCCCTTGCAGTATTAGTGGAGACCATGTGGTGGCTCTGAACTTCCACTCACCTCCACCCAGCAGTAACTAGGGGAACCTCCCACTTTGACAAGGATGGTATCAAGAGAGGTCTGATAGGGGCCTAGAACTCAAATCTGCACCCAACAATACAAGGAGCCCCTCTGACCCTTTGTTATTGATGGACACCCAGCAAAGAACCTGGAATTCTACCCACATGTGACATTAATATAGAAGCACCAGTCTTTCTCTTCTGCAGTGATGTCAGTAAGCTGAAGCAGAAGATTTAGATAAGAACCAGAGTCTATTTTTTTTTTGAGAAAGATTAGCCCTGAGCTAACTACTGCCAATCCTCCTCTTTTTGCTGAGGAAGACTGGCCCTGAGCTTACATCCATGCCCATCTTCCTCTACTTTATATGCAGGATGCCTACCACAGCATGGCTCTTGTCAAGCGGTGCCATGTCTGCACCCGGGATCTGAACCGGTGAACCCCGGGCCGCCGACAAGCGGAATGTGCGCACTTAACTGGGCCGGCCCAGAACCAGAGTCTTATAACACAATAACATAACCCCAAAAGTCCAGGTTTCAATGCAAAATCAATCATTATGAAAAAGAACCAGGAAAAGTTCAACCCTAATGAAAAATGACAATTATTAAATGTCAGCAGTGATGTCAACATATGATTATATCAATTGATGCAGAAATAGCATTTCACAAAATTCAACATCCATTCATGATACAAATTCTCATTAAACTAGGAATAGAGGGGAACTCCCCCAACCTGATGGACAGTATCTACAAAACCCCTAAAGTTAATATTATCCTTAACAGTGAAAAACTGAATGTTTCCCCACTAAAATGAGAAATAAAGCAAGGTTGTCTGCTTTCACTGCTCTTATTCAAAAAAAGCACTGGAAGTTCTGGCCATTACAACAAGGCAAGAAAAGGAAATCAAAGGCATAAAGATATGAAGGCTAGATAAAACTATCCTTAATGGTCAGTGACATGATGTTCTATGTAGAAAATCTTACAGAAAAGAACAAAAACAACTCCTAGAGCTCATAAGTGAGATCAGAAAAGTTGTAGAATACAAGATAAACATGAAAATTAATTTTATTTCTGTATAATAGCAATGAACATGTGGATACTGAAATTAAAAATATGATGCCATTTATAATTCCTAAAAAAAAAGAAATACTTAGATGTAAACCTAACAAACATATACAGGACTTATATGCTCAAAATTACAAATTGGGGGTCTGCCCTGTGGCCAAGTGGTTAAGTTTGTTCACTCTGCCTTGGCCACCCAGAGTTTCACCAGTTCGGATCCTGGGCGTGGACCTAGCACTGCTCATCAAGCCATGCTGAGGTTGCATCCCCCACAGCAGAACTAGAAGGACATACAACTAGAATGTACAACTATGTGCTAGAGTGTCTTGGAGGAGAAGAAGAAGAAGAAGAAAAAAGAGAAGATTGGCAACAAATGTTAGCCCAGGTGCTAACCTTTAAGAAAAAAAAGGACTACAAATTGCTGATGAAAGAAATCAAAGATGAACTAAACAAATGGAGAGGTGCGCCATGTTTATAGATTGGAAAACTCAACATAGCAAAGATTCCAATTCTTCCCAAATTGATATACAGGTTTAATACAATTCCTTTTAAAATCCCCCCAAGATTTTTTGGTGACAGAGAAACAAAATATTCTAAAATTTAAGTGTAAAGGTAAGGAATTAGAATGGCTAAAACTTTGAAAAAGAAGAATAAAGTGGAAAGAATTAGTCTACTTGATTAATAATAGCTTAATAATCAAGACTACTTGGAGAAGGTTTGGATAAGTAAATCAGTGAAACAGACTAGAGGACTCAGACATAGACCAGATAAATATGCCCAACTGATTTTTCATAAAACTGCAAAAGCAATTCAGTGGAAGAAAGATAGCCTTTGTAACAAATGGCACTAAAGCAATTGGACATCCATAAGCAAGAAAATAAAGCCTCAACATCATACCTCATAAAAACTGAACTCAAAATTTATCACTAATTTAAATATAAAATGTAAAACTATAAAAATTTTTTTTCAAAAACATAGAAGAAAATCTTCAGGATCTAGGGCGAAGCAAAGAGTCTTAGATTTGACACCAAACGTATCACCCATAAAAAGAAAAATTGATATATTGGATTCTTCACCAAATTAACAACTTTTGCTCCCATGAAATAAGCTGTTAAAAGGATAACAAGAAACTATGAGTAGGGAGAAAATATTTACAAACCACTATCCAACAAATGACAAGCATCTAGAATATATAACTTTCAAACCTCAGTAGTAAAAAACCAAATAAACTAGAAAATGGGCAATAGTATTGAAGAGCCATTTCTCCAAACACGATGTAAACATGACACATAAGTACAAGAAAATATATTTAACATCATTATCCATCAGGGAAATGCAAATTAAAACCATAATAAGATATCACTACCTACCTATCAGAATGACTATAATAAAAAATAGTGACAACACCAAATGCTAATGAGGATGCAAAGAAACTGTATCCCTCATATATCGTTGGGGAGAACGTAAAGTGGTATAGCCATTCTGGAGAACAATTTGACAGCTTCTTAAAAATCTAAAAATGCAATTACCATATGACCCAGCAATTGCACTCCTAGATGTTTATTCCTCAGAAATGAAAAAAACTTATGCTTATACAAAAAAACTCATAAAAACATTCATAGCTTTTTTTGTAATAGCTAGAAACTGGACACAACCCAGTTGTCTTTCAATGGATGAATGGTTCAACAAACTGGTACATCCATACTATGGAATATTATACAGCAACAAAAAGCAACGCATTGATGATACATATAACAACTTGGATGAATCTCCAGAGAATCATGTGTGAGCAAAAAGTCAACCCCGAAAGATTACACAGCATATGATTCTCTTTATATAGCTTTCTTGAAATGACAAAATTATCAAAATGGAGGTCAGATCAGGGGTGGAGGAGAGTTGTAGAAGGGAATGTAAGGGAAGTAGGTGTGGCTATAAAAGGGCAAGATGAAGAATCTCTTGTAATGGATATGTCCTGTACCTTGACTGCATCAATGTCGACATCCTGGTTGCGATATTGTACTATAGATTTAGAAGATGTTATTATTGGGAGCATCAGGGTGAAGGGGATATGAAATCTCTCTGTACTGTTTTACAGCTGCATAAGAATATACAATTATCTCCAAATTAAAAGTTTAAATAATTATAAATAACTGGCTGTCTCCTCCTATAATTTTTACATAAGCTACTATATGATTACACAAAGATAGCTGTGAAACTGCAAAATGGTCTTCACTGTATTGTATTAATCTCCATGTACAGAATTTCTTTTTTTTTTTTTCGCTGTTGCTCAGTGTTTTTCCTGGGGAAGCTTGGCCCTGGGCTAACATCTGTTGCCAATCTTCCTCTTTTTTTTCTCCCCAAAGCCCCAGTACACAGTTGTAAATCCTAGTTGTAAGTCATTCCAGTTCTGTGTGGGATGCTGCTACAGCATTGATGAGTGGTGTGTAGGTTGGCACCCAGGATCTGAACCAACAAACCCAGGACCGTCGAAGTGGAGCACGTGAACTTAACCACTCGCCTCCGGAGCCAGCTCCTAGAATTTCTTCATGATCCCAGTTTGTAGTTGTCTTGGGTAAGTTTTTAAAATTCATGTTTCTTCTGGGTTCTTAAGGTCGATGCTATCTTTCTTACAAATGATACACACTTGATGAGTATGATAATGCTTTCATGGGACACCATCTATTAGAGGAAGAGCCAGTGAAGTTCTCACAGGCTGGGCAGCCTTTCACCTTCATGCCACTGGAACGAGTCTCAGTGGGAAGTAATGAGGTTCATTTGAAACCATCATTTAATAGTAATAATAAAAAGAAAGCTCAGAGGCATGGAACTTAAAGCCCATTCATCATATCAGTAAACAACATTCGCATTTAAAAGGGACCTCCTGTTTTTGCCCATTAAGTGCACACCAGAGGCTCTGTTAGCTTGTGATTTATCACCTCACATTTTCAGGCTTCCCTTTTCTTTAAATACATGGCTAGTTCAAATCCCAAATCAATATGCGTGGTGGTGGTGTACTGAATTTGAGGCGAGCGGCAAAAAGAAAAAAATAGTCATGAGACACAATTTTGTAATCTTTCACTGAATGACATTCTTACTAAAAGGTTCGAGATAACAAGATACAAGTTTTCCTGTTTTCTTTCTCCTCCAAAATTTAGCACCAGGAGTTTCAAAGTCATTCCAAAGATAAGACCACAAACATTTGGTACAGTGAGCTCGGTGATGCTATTTCATGCCTCTATGCCTTTGGTTATGCTACTCCCTTGGCCTGGATTGCTATTGTCTTTTCTTACCTGGCTAACTCAAATTTATCCTTATCTCAATTAAATTATCTCAGATTAATTGCTCACCTATTCCTCCAGGAAGTCTTCCTGGACGGCTCGAGGATGGGGCAGATTCCTTCTCTTTCTCTTGGTACCACGGCTTACATATATCAGAGCATTTTATCATATTGCGTGGAAACTATCTCCACTAAGCTAAGCCTTGAACAGAGGAGCTGTGTTCTATCCATTTTTCCTGGTACTTCACACAGTGTGCTAGGTAAATGGTGGTGCAATCAGGGCAATGATGAGACACGTTTATATAGTATAGTTGTCAGAAAAGTGGGAGCAGATCACACAAGAAAAGGAATGAGTTTAATAGATTTTTTGTGTAGGGAATCCAGTTCAAAGTCAATGACTAGCAGCAGACAGGGTTTACTGGATGCTTTCCACACCTGAGCCTTTCTCAAGGAGGAGGGTGGCTTTCATATTTTCATTATTATTGCGAGATTGCAAGTGTCATAAGGACAGAAACTCTGCTGCTCCTGCTTATAGAATTGGCCCTCAAACAGTGTGTCTTTGATCCCAGCTTTGTTTATTTCCCTAAAATGGATAACTACAAGTGGAATTGATGGGGCAAAGAGTATGTACGTTGAATTCTTTTAGACACATACACCAAAAAAAGGGTATTTAAATACCCTTCAGAAGGAGTTTAAGAATTTGTACCTCTACCAGATTTCAGTTTTTAAAATAAAAGCTGGCATTTTAGCTAAAAAAAAAAAATGAAAACTATAATACAATTCTCCAATTTAAGTAATACAGCTTAGAGGTTAGTACACATCTTGGAGTCAGACACACCTGGATTTGAAACCCAACTCCATGACTGCAAGCTGTGTGACGTCAGGAAGCTTGTTTAGCATCTCTAAGCCTCATCTCTAAAGTGGGATTAATAAATGGTTATTCATCTTGTAGCAAGATTGGGGAAACATTCAGATAATGTGTATAAATTATAAGTACAATGCCTGACACAATGTAATTACTCAATAAGTATTAGCTTTTATTTTTACAAGTATTAGTCTTTTATTACCAGTGAGGTTGAACATTTAGCTATGACTATTAAGAAATTATATCTCTGCTTTTCAGTGACGTCTTTCTATGTCCTTTCTTCTTTCACATATTGGAGGTAACGTTCTCCCCAATTTTACTGAGTTCTAAAAGTTTGTCGTGCATAAAGATAGGAAATCTTTGTGACCCATGTATTTTGAGTATTTTTACCTAATTTGTCCTCTGTCATTTAACGTTATCTGTAATATTTTGCTTTTATACCCAGAAAGTAGTAGTCAGTTGTGGTCCCCAAACATTGTTAGCTCTGCACATCCTTTGCCGCCTTTGAAGTTAAACCCAGTCATATGGGTTGCTTTGGCAATAACATGGGAACAGTAGTGATTATGTCACTTCTGGGCAAATGCTTCAACAGCCAGCACACAATTTCCTCTTCCATGCTTATCACGGCAGCATATGTAGAGATGGAAACTATGTCAGCCTGCGTCCCCAAGTGACTAAAATGAGTGGTACCCCCCTACCTACAAGACGTGTAAATGAAACAAACCTTTGTTGATTGAACTGCTAAGATTTGGAGGGTTATTACTGCAGCATAATCCAGCCTATTTTTACTGGTGCAAAGATATTTTTATTTGGTTCATTATTGTTTTTAAATGCAGTTAGATTTAGCCATCTTTTCCTTAGTTGTACTGCCTTCAATATTATAGTGAGAAAGTCCATGAAGAATCTTCTATCAGAGTGCCCAAACATGGGCTGAACAGCTTTTTGAAGTAGTAAGTTTTCTTTACGTGAATGTTTTTAAGCAGAAGTTGCGGCTGTGTGTGAGGAATGCTGTGTAGTTATTATATGTTATAGGAGTAATCAGAGTGGTTGACCTTTAAGTTTCCTTCCAGCTGTTTGGATATTGAGTGTAATGCGTAGTTACTACTCTCAAGGGACTTTTGCTGTACCTCAGTATTTGCAAAGGCAAGGTGGAATCTGGGGAAAAGAGTCTTCCAACTTCTTGCAAATAATCACTAATAAATATGCAGATAAAATAATCCCCAATTTGTAGAAGTAGATTTCTGTGGCTGTATATTAAAGTTCTATGCTATTCAATATCTTTTCAATGACTCAATTTGGCCCAAATAGTACAAAACAGAAAGTAATATCTTCTTATATAACTTGAACAGATTCCCTATTGAGAAAATATTTTGCTGCTGTTGTCTGAGTTATTCTTTTTTGTGATTTTTGAGGAAGATTAGCCCTGAGCTAACTACTGATAATCCTCCTCTTTTTGCTGAGGAAGACTGGCCCTGAGCTAACATCCATGCCCATCTTCCTCTACTTTATACGTGGGACGCCTACCACAGCATGGCTTTTGCCAAGCGGTGCCATGTCCACACCCGGGATCTGGGCCAGGGAATCCTGGGCTGCTGAGAAGCGGAATGCGTGAACTTAAGGGCTGCGCCACCGGGCCGGCCCCTAAGTTATTCTATGGGCTGAACTAATAAGTCAAGATAGGTATAAGGGATATAGAATTCTACTGGAAGCATGCAACGTTTCAAAGCAACATTAATTAAAGGGAACAGTATTTCTTACCTTCTCTGACCAGGGCACACTTTAAGAAGTTGACACAGGGGTGGGTGCTACGAAGTGTTGCGCATCAACAGCTCCTTTATTCTCCATGCCACCAAATGACCCTTGAGGACAGAGCAAGCTCTCCCATTCAAATGAACTCGAGAAGGTATTTTCCGCGTGCTCTTGCTGTCCCCCTCCTTTTATTCTTCGTAGTTCTTGCGCTTTGGGGAAAAAAAAACTCAATAAGTTTAAGACTTAACCAAGATAATTTGAAGAATTGTATAAAAATATTCTTCCAAACTATGTATTTAGGTTCTTTGAAAGAAGCGTCAAGGGATGAGCTATTAAGAAAACAGTAACCTCATTACATTTTGGTTAGGACAATTTCTGCTTTTGTCAATATCACGTGTATTTTTGTAATGATTTTTTTTTCACTTCTTATTAACTTTTTCTTCCAGCCTCTCTTAGCTTTTTCACCTTTGGCACTCAAGTGTGTGCGTGGGTGTCTGTTGCACAGAGAAGATGTATTGGAGAAAGCAGGAGAGAGGTGCAATGGAGTCCTTTGCTACGAATGTTACAAATATCTGAACTTGTAGCTTTTCTAAAACTATCCTCTAACTTTTATCTTTTAACAATGATGTTGGGGGGCTAATGTTATGCACCAGATTCAAAATCCTAGGAGGAAGCATTCCAAAACATATAACATTTTGTTCAAAATCCACCATGATTCCCATTCTAAATGCAACTTTTGAAATGTAAGTATGTGTAAATTTGCTTAATCCCTCCTCTCTGTCTTCTCTCCTGTTTTCATTACAGTCTCTCACCTGGGTCTACCATGCCCCTGTCCAGGGTCCCTCTGTTCATCTTCTTTAGAAATTAAGCATCGTGTGTTCTTTTGGTGTTGAGTGATATAATTCCCCACTAATGAAGGGATCTAATTAGATAATGGCTCCGTGAACACCCTTTAACTCTGCCCTATCTTTTAGAGGTATCTGGTGCTACCATTTCTGGACAGAGTAAATCAGGTTGGTTATTTATTGGCTTTTCCACTGCTTGCCTACAATTTAGCTGTCTCGGGTTTGTGTCTTAAATATATATCTCTTTACTATAGTTTTAGCAGTGTTTTATGAGGAAGAAAAATGACATATGTGGATTCGAACAACCTCCTTCTCACAGAAGTTCACTAGATTCTATTTTAACTGTAGTAATATATGGTTATATAACCTTTACTTTTAGACTATGGTGCTTATTTTCCTATTTATCATAGGAAACATGTTTACTTAGGGTATGTGTGTTATAGGGAATCAAATTTGATTTTACACCAAACAATATTTAATCAAGAGATTATAACGTCACTTCTTATCAACTCAACAAGCATACAAACATTCAGATTCCCTTGAACTGAGGTAATAATACCTATTCTCCCCCTTTCTTCAGGTACAGTGAAAGTTACTCTAAATTTTTAGTTTTTATTTTTTTTTCCTTTTTCTCCCCGAAGCCCCCCGGTACATAGTTGTATATTCTTAGTTGTAGGTCCTTCTAGTTGTGGCATGTGGGATGCTGCCTCAGCGTGGCTTGATGAGCAGTGCCATGTCGGCGCCCAGGATTCGAACTGACGAAACACTGGGCCGC
Organism: Equus caballus; assembly: GCF_041296265.1. Classification (NCBI taxonomy): domain Eukaryota; kingdom Metazoa; phylum Chordata; class Mammalia; order Perissodactyla; family Equidae; genus Equus; species Equus caballus. The sequence goes on from NC_091691.1 coordinate 78,560,019, forward strand.
CTGCAGCAGAGAGCGTGAACTTAACCACTCGGCCACGGGGCCGGCCCCTCTAAATTTTTATTTTAACAGTAACATTTAAAACGTTATGAGGGATGTTATAAACCAATGTTACCATAATTTAAAAAAAAACACCATGAAGAATCTTGACTTCGTCTTCAATATAGTGATTTTTTAAACTAGTCTCTGATACTGATTAATTACAGTTTGCTCTTCTTTGAAAGATGAAAGAAAGAGAATAATCTAATTTTTGTCCTTGATAAGTTTGTATTCTGATTCAAAAGATAAAATTAATTATGGAATATATATGTAATTATGAATAAATTTGATATAGCAGAAAATAAGAGTAGTGGCTTTTCAGTTACCTGTAATATCTCTAGAATTAAGATTGTGTATACCTCCTTTTGCCTGTATTTTTTATGTCTGTGTTTCCATGGTTTTATTACATACATTTAGATTTTTACAGACTGTATTTTTAAATTATTTCCTTTAGATTGTGAATCCCCTAAAGACAGGGATATTATCTTTTGTGTTTTTAAACCTCACCCTATGCCTATTCTAGCATAGTGCTAAGAGTGGTACCAATTCCTGTACATTTAATAAAGTTATGGCTAAATTTTTTACTACTTAGAACCTACATAGAGACCAGGTAAAACATTTAATTATCCAAAAAGACAAACCACATTTAAGAGAAATAGACAAAAATCAATAAAACAACTTTTAGTTAAACATTCCTTTAAAGAACAAAATCCGCTTTCATCTGGTTTCCTAGGAATTAGTTCATGGAGGGACAATTCACATCTCCACCCAGCGTCCCTCTATAAGGAATTTATTTTCAAGCTGGAGGCCCTGAGGTGCAGTCCCATACATGAAATAAAATTCTTATTTTGCTCACGGGCTCTACTTAATGTGGCAAATTACTTTTGAAAGATTATCTTAAGGTAAATCATCTTTATTTACCGAATTCTTACTCTTTACAAGGTACTGGGGCAGGTGCTTGGGGAATACAAAAATAAGACATTGTCCCTGTCATTAAGGATTAGAATTTAATTGAGACACAAAATATCCACAAATAAAGATTGAATTAACCATTCAAACGCCAAAGGAGGATGCTATGTGAGTTCAGGTAAAGAAAGAATTCATCAATGATACTACTACTAGTAAAGTTAGCAAACATTTATATAGCATGAATTGTGTTCAGGGCACTATTCTGAACACTTTACATATGTTAACCCATTTTAACTTTCACAATAAGTCCATGTTGTAGTCACCTATTATGTCTGTTTCAAGGGTGAGGAAACTGATAGGTTAAGCAATTTACACACAACTGGCAGCAAAGCCTGGACCAGAACTCAGATTAGCAACATTATAGAACATTGTAGAGGTGCAGTAATGTGAATTGGAACATGAAAAATGTGAATCCCCCAGAAAGATTAAGAAAATTAGGACAAGGAGTTCAGGGTCATGTATGTCAAAGTTTGAAAGTAGGATATGCAAAACTAGCTCGGTCTTACAGGAGTTGAGATATCTAACTATGAAATAAACATATAATTTGTTTTCCAAATGGGAATAAATTTTGAGAGTGAAAGGGGCTGCTTACTGGATGTAATGTGTGGACAATAGGCACAAACTGTAACTGGCCCATGCAAACTGAGACCCATGGCCATCCTAGTTGTGCCCCTCGCTCAATCAGTAGAGGGACCCTCATATCCTTAGATTGGTTCTGGCTATGAGAATTGTGTGATCAGGCTGGCTGTCCCATATCAGACTGTGTAAAATGTAGAAGAGAAAAATAAGCTTTAGCCCTACCTCAGGTTTGGCTCAATGGCTGCCCTCCAGTGCAATTATCTTTGATAATCTGACCTCCTGGATTTTGGACTTTGGACTTTGCCTTCTTGGAGCTGTTTTTCTTCCATCATTCTTTTGCATTAATGAGCTCCTATGGACACAAACTCTGACCTGCTTGAACTTATGCAATCCACTTGATCATTTGGGGTATGTCAACAACTGCTGAATCTGACTTACACATTGTTTGACTTATGGAACTCGTCAGACTCTTCCTGCAGAGCCCAAATTCTATCTTTTGTATTGTGCTAGCTACTCTTAGCTGGATCTGGCTCTTTACCAAGTATAAAAGTGGTGATTTTTTAATACAGTGTAGTTATGGGACCAAAGTTGGAAGGGGTCCTGCATGGAGTGAGGATATTTTCCTGTAGTTGGGAAATAAGGGTTGGAGAGTGGGTTATTAATGGATTTTGAGCAGAAAAATGACAAGATGAAAGTAAAATGGATCTGCTGGGATATGTAGGATAGATCACAATGGGAGACAGAGGACAGCAAACCGGTCAGGTAGACACATCATTGTCCATAAATAAATGGATGTTAGTTCTAATGTGGCAGCAATGTGAATCCAAGAAAAACAGGTGGAAGAAATATTGCAAAAGGAGACTCTTCAGTACACAACAACTTTCCAAACCTGGAATGTGGCATAGAGTTCTTTGGGTTCAGTGAGTCAGTGAATACTCTCATTGATTTATTTGATGTTAGATTGGGTGAGGGAGAAAGTGCTAGTGTTTTTTTCTTTGTCCTCTGACAGAACACATTATATTAGAATGTAGCTTATTTTTTTTCTTATTGTCTGTCAACCACATTTTACTCAGGACCATCTCCTCCAGAGCCAATGGAGCGTTCAGCTTTTCCTCTTCAAGGTGTAGCTCATTGGCTAGAACTGGCTGGCACAGGAAGCTGCCTTAAGTGGTAGCTTTGTCGGCTTAGCTAACAGGGAACTGTGTGCTCGTGAATGTTCTTTTCTGTATGGTTCCAGGTTAGGAACAGGAGAAATTTACGTGAGATTTGGAAGACAGAAATGAAGCAGCAGTGACTCTTTATGTTCTGAAGGATGGTGCATGAACTGCGACATCTTGCACATATGATTCCTGATCTACTAGTTGCCCTTCTTAGCACTGAGCAGCACGTGATAGTCAGGTGCCTATGGAAGCAAGACTGAGTGACTAAGAAAATGGCGTGGATGGAATAACTTAAGTGAAAATAAGGGGTGTAATGGGGTTTGGTGGTTGCTTTTAAGTATGGTGGAGAATTTATGGAAAGAAAATGATTGATGAGCTTAGGGCTTTAAATTCCCAGCTCAATGTCTGGGAAGAAACCAGGTAGCTCTAAGACTGCCCTGAAGGAAACCCTTATCTCCTGTAGCCTCATGACTGAGATTTCTGAAGATTAAATCCAAAGTCTAAACCTGTATGTGGCTAAATTACAACATAATTGAATTGCCAATCTCAGAGTCTCTTATGTTAAAGTTAGTGTATTCGTTTGGAAGAAATACTGTTCTGAAAACTGGGTTCATTTGTCCAGATTCCAATGAATCTGGGGATGGTGGACCCCTAAATTTTACTGAGCCTCTTTTACCAAGAAGAAGCCATTCTATCTCCTGTTCCTGTCTTAGGAGGTCAGTATCCCCTTGCCTGAATAACCTGAAAAGGGCCCCAAAGGTATTTTCCTTGCAGGGGACTATTGTTCTTCCTCAAGCCAGATACATAAACCTTCCATTGCTTCAAGACCTATAACCAAACCCAAGTCCAGACGGTGCCTGGGGCAGCGAGACACAAAGTATGACATATGAGGAGGTGCAATAGAGAAGAATTGCAAGGTTTTGCCAATTTATACTGACAGCGACCTGGGAAAAATATAGGAATGGATTTTAACAGTGTTGGAGGAGAGTGGAAGGAATAAAACGTTGGATTTGGATGAATTTGTTGGCATGTTGCTATGAATATGATGACATTCAGTAATTCTGGATTCAATATGTTACCTTGAGCAACTGGGAATCTCCCTAAAAGTCTGCTTGGTTGTTTGACTGAAACTTGTGCCCCAAGGTGTCCTATAAAGTTGAAATGGCAAAGTAAAAACTAAATGAAGTAGAAATGCTAAAACCTCCTTGGTATATTGGAGAGGAAGATATCCAAAAAACTTAGGGAGATCTGAATGCTAGAATACATTTCTCAAGTAAGATCTGCTTATCCAACCCTAACTATGTTCCCCAAGAGTCCAGAAGACAATTCCTTCACCAAGGCTGTGATAAAAACATTTCTGGGGAGAGTATCTTTTAAGAGTTCTTTGATGGTTATTCTCTGAATTCCTGCCAGTAACAGAAATAAGCTTGGAAGAAGACCTTGAACTCAGAATGAGAAAGCAGCTGGTCAACACCTTGATTGAGCCTGAGCAGAGAAGCCAGCCACTTTGTGTCAGATTTCTGACCTAGAGAACTGCAAGTTAATAAATGGGTGTTATTTTAAGCCAATAAGTTTGTGGTAATTGTCAGGCAGCAATAGAAAACTAATACAGGTAGAAAAGGTCAAGCAGAGGCCACTAAAATTCCCTTTCCTTACGAAAATAGCTTAATAACAATAATACAACATTCCTAAGGGAATTGCAGAATTTCTGTCACAGTCAAGGACTTGAAAGATGCAGGAGTGATAATTCCTAATACAACTCCAATCAATTAATCTTTTTTGGCCTGTGAATAAAACAGATGGATCTTAAAGAATGACAGTAGATTATTGTAAATTTAATTGAATGATGACTTCAACTACACCTGTTGGTCAAAATGTGGTTTCTTTGCTGTGGCAAATTGACACATCCCATACCATCTGGTATGCAGCTGTTTATCTGGTAAATGCTTTTCCCCCTGTGCCTATTAGTAAGGACCACCAAAGTAGTTTTCTTTCACCTGGAAGGGTCAGCAATACACCTTTACTGTTTTAACTCAGGGCTGTATCAACTCTCTAATCCTATGTCATAGTGTAGTCCACAAGGACTTTCCTCACCTCTCCAGTCCACAGGGTATCCCACTGTTCACTTACATTGATTATATCACGATAAGTGGATCTGGTGAACAGGAAGTAACAAAATCTCTAGTTAACTGATTTAGACACTTAGAGGGTAGAAAATAAATCCCCCCCCAAGTTAGTTGTCACCTAATATTAGTTTCTTATTGCTGTTGTAACAAATTACCACAAACTTGAGGGGCTCAAAACAAAACAAATCTATTATCTTACTCTTCTGGAAGTCAGAAGTCCTGTAATCAAGGTGATGTCAGGGCTGTATTCCCTTTGAAGACTGTAGGGGAGAATCTATTTCTTTGCCTTTTCCGGCTTCAAGAGATTACCTGCATTCATTCCTTCATGGCCCTTTCTCCATCTTCAAAGCCCACAGCATAGCATCTTTGAAGCTCTCTGCCTCTACCTCTTTCTGACCTTCCTTCCATTATCATGTCTTCTCTACCTTGAGGCCTCTGTCTCCATCTTATAAGAACCATTGTGATTATATTGGATCCACTTGGATAATACAATATCATCTCCCTATCTCAAGATCCTAATAATCACATATGCAAAGTCCTTTTTGACATATAAGGAAACATATTCAAAGGTTTGGGGAATTAGGATGTGGACATCGTTGGGAGGACATTATTTTGTCTACCACATACTTCAATGAAATTTGTCAGGGTCCTTTGATCCGAGGCAATCAAGATAACCTTTTCAAAGTAAAGGGCAAGTTGCTGCATCTGGCCCTTCCTACCTCTAAGAAATATGCATAATAACTGATGGACCTCTTTGTATTTTAGAGGAAACATATACGTCATTTGGGCATGCTATTACAACCATTTACTGAGTAATCTGAAAAGCTACCAGTTTTAAATTGGGTTCAGACAAGAAAGAGAAAGCTCTGTAATAAGTCTAGCTGGCGCTATAAGCTGCTCTGCCTCCTGGACTGTATGATCCAGCAGATCCAATGGTGCTTGAGGTGTCAGATAGGGATGCCTTTGGAAGACTCTCACAGGCAAATCACATTGCAGACCCTCAGGATTTTTAGGAACATCACTATGCTAATCTCTGCAGATAATGCTTATCATTTTGAGAAACTGCTTTCTGCTTTTCTGCTAGCTTTTTGCTACTGGGCCCTAGGAGAGACTGAACACTTGGTCAGGGACCACTGATTTCCATGTGACCTAAAGTACCCTTTATTAGATGAGTTTTGTCTGTAACACCATGCATAAATTTGGCATACATATCAGCACTTTATCATAAAATGGAAGAGGTATATATAATATTGGGCTTAAGCAGATCCTGAAGTCATAAGCATGCTGCATGAGTCAAGTAGGCCAGATGTCCACATCCCATACTTACACTCTACTTCCTCCTCCTTCTTAACATGCACCTACGGTCTCAAGGGGATTTCCCTATGATCAATTGATTGAGGAAGAAAAAAAGACAGTGGTGAAACACAATCCTTTCAGTGGGCATAATTTCAAGCAGTGCACCTGGATTTTGCCTGGAAGGAGACATGGCCAGAGATATGGTCTACATTGATTTATGTAAAGTATCCAATGGTTTGGCCAGATGGCCAGAAATTTAGAAGAAACACAATTGGAAATTGGTGAGAAGGAAGTCTGGACAAAATTTTTGTTGGGGTACCTTTCCAAATTAGCAGAATTTGTGAAGATATTTGTCTGTTATGTAAATTCTCATGAAAGAGCAATTTCAGCAGAGGAGGATGTTAATAATTGAGTGGAGAAGATAAGCTATTCTATGGATGTCAGTCTCTCTCCCTGCCTCTGTCCTTACCTAGTAAGTTCATAACGTGGTCGGGATGGAAGGGATGAAGGTTATTCATGAACTCAACAATGTGGACTTTCATTTGTCAAAGTTGATCTAACTACTGCCTTTGCTGAGTGCTCAACCTGCTAACAGCGGAGACTGAGATTAAGCCCATGACCAGGTACAATTTTCTCATATCCTCTTATAAAAGTAAGTGAAAAATGACTACAACCCAATATAGGCAAGACTGCTAATGGCCCAAACTCTTCCAGAATGAAAGTTTGGGTCACCCCACCATGCAAGGAACCACAAGTGACTGGGGTGGTTGCTGAGGGTGAAGGGAATATGGAATGAGTAGTAGGAGACGTGATTCTAAAAACCATGTTTAACCATGTGACAAGTTATAAAAATGAGGACTAGAATAGTTATGAGTGTATCTTTCCTGTTTTGATATGAATATATTTTCTGTATTAACCAATTCAGTTCTTCTTCCCTCCTCTCTCCTATTTCCTTACCATCTACATAATATACATTAATAGTATTTAATTTTATATCTCACTATTTAGTTACAGCTCATCAAACGTAAATAGGGATTGTGTCACAGCCAGATGAGAAATGAACATCCTCAAAGATGAATAAACGGCCTTGTATCCTCTTTTGGAGAAAGCAATAGCATGATTTCAGTTTTATGAGGGATAGTTGCAAAAAGTTAAGTTAAACATAGTTCTTCTATTTTCTTTGTTTGGAAGTTAAGTATGATTAAAAGAGGAGTGCGAATGCCAAGTTGATGAGGAGTGAATTCTAGTGGCTATGCACTCTTTCAAATTAGTTAAGGCGAAATTACCTTTTCCGGAATTCCCTTCCCTGTACGCTACTAGATTAAGGTTGGGCACAGGAGAAATTTGTTCAATATTTGGAAAGTACAAATGAGGCAGCAACTCTGTTTTGTGCTCTGAAAGTTGGTGTAAGACACCAGGAACTGTGGCAGCTCACACATTTTGTTGCTGATCTGCTGGCTCACCTTATTAGTGTGGAGTATCACCCAGGCCTGCAACTTGTCTGGTTCCTGGCGTGTGTTCTTCTGCAGCTTCTCAGTGTCCTGGGCCAGGGGTGTGTGCAGATCCTTAGTGAAGGGCATCAGGCTCTCCTGAAGATCCTCTGCGTCACTAAAGCAGGAGGCTGCGAAATATGGACACAGGTTCCAGTGGGTCCTCATGGGTTCCAGTTTATTTATTCTCATGAGTTCCTGTTTATGCTCATTTTCCCCACTTACTTCCTGACTCCTGAGCTGGTTAACCTACAGTGACTTCAACCTCAAACCAGGCTCAGAGGTGACAGCCTTTCATAGACTTCTCCACCAACTGCTGTAATAGCATAAAATATAATTAAGTCTCTTCTTTGATATCACTCAGAGTTTCCACTTATCTGATCAAACTCTGATTGCTACACTTTATAATGTTTATTGAATGAGTTAATGAAATCAACCTAACTTTAAAGATAACACGTTTTATTCTCTGCAAGAAATGAAATCACAGGGAATGTGCTGGGAGGGGGATAAAGTTGACCCTCAGAGACACAGTGGTTAGCCAGGAGGAACGGTCAAATGGTGCATAAATCTGCGCATGGAATTAAAGTTTAAGTACGTTTAGATTCTCAGGGCGAATTCCAAGTCTGGATAAAGAACATCTCATCATGTCATGTTGGTTCATAAGGACTCAGGAGCCAATATGAAGAGGATACCACGGGCCAGAAATGGGGCAATCTGAGAAACCATAATGATGATAACCTCAAAGGATTAAACCATTTCAGATATCTTTAAATCTACAAGTTGTAATAACAATTTTTAAAAAACCCATATTCACTATTGAAGGCTTCTGGGAAACCAACTCACTACTTTGAAAACTGATAAATAAAAGAAGATAAATCAAACATTTTATCCTGGATTTCCCACGTAAACTGTACCACGGGGAAACTAAATAATAGAATAGAAGAAGAATGCTTTCATTGTGACAGTTTTTCAGCGAATAAATGAGAAGAAATGGTAGATGTAGAATATTACCATTTTGCAACCCCTAATGAATTAATAGAGGTAGACATTCATCATTAATAGCCGCCGACATTACAAGAAGAGGATGTATCCTGATGAAATCCACACCACCGCCTATGAATACTACAGTCAAATGTAGTTCATCCAATTTATACCAACTATCAATTTATACTGAATAACAAAAAATTTATAAACTTTAAAATTATTTTCATAAATTTATAAAAGTAAATTTATAAAACTTTATGAATAGTAAATTTATAAAAACTAATAAGTAATAAAAAAATAGAGAAACCTGTAAAACTATACAGAGGGATGAACTCAGTAAAATAATCTGGGAGACTATGGAACCAATGACCCAGTTTCTTCAACAAATAAACTAAAAGAAAAGGCACAGAGATGGAGGGGAAACCTGTAGATTAAAAGAGAGAATGTAAAGTTACTAAAATCACTGATTTGTATATTTACAATGAGTAAATATTATGGTATGTAAATTATACTTGTATAAAAAAGACTTAAAAATCATGTTAATCAGTGATTAGACCTTATTTGGAGCCTGAGTCAATCAAATAGACATTAACCAAAAATTGATATTTAAGACACAATTAGAAATTTCAACATTTATAAGATATTTGATGATATTAACAAACTACTATTAATTTTATTCTGTGTGATAATGATAATTGGTCATGTTAAGAAAGAAAAAAAGGAATGCTTATCTTTTAGAGATGCAGACTGAAAATGAAATGAAAATTAAAATTTTGATTTCAAAAAATTTTTTTTTAAAGATTGACACCTGAGCTAACACCTGTTGCCGATCTTTTTTTCTTCTTCTTCTTCTTCCCAAAGCCCCCCAGTACATAGTTGTATACTCTAGTTGTGAGTGCCTCTGGTTGTGCTATGTGGGACACCGCCTCAACATGGCCTGATGAGTGGTGCCATGTCTGCACCCAGGATCCAAACCAGTGAAACCCTGGGCTGCCAAAGCGGAGCACACGAACTCAACCACTCGGCCATGGGGCCAGCCCCCCAATTTCCAAAATTTAAAAGGCATGCATTATGACTGCATTTTACAGTTCCAGAATGTCATGGAGAGCGGAAGCAAAGCGACATTGATCTTTAAGAAACTTCCATAGAAAGATTCCTTTTCTGGGGGCTTAAAGAAAGACTTCACAGGGCTCCTCAGATTTAGCCTGCAATTTCACTATCACACCAATAGGCAAAATGCAGTTGTTGTGTGCCGACTCAATGTTGATGAGTCGGGTGACTCGGCCCCAAGGCACTGTCCCCACCTGCTATTGGAAAGATCATTACTACTTCAGAAAAGCATTTTCAAAATAACACATACATATTACCTCAAACAGAGACATAGATCAAATACACAGGAGAGAAAAGAAACTTCTTATTTATTTAGAGTCACCTTATCTCCTTTCCAAAGTATTTCCCGAATTTGAGTAATTGCTAGGCTCTTCAGAGTCACTTACATTTCACACATTTTTTTTGAACTTTGTCTTAAACAGAATGCAAATTTTGTTAGGGGACATTTATTCCCTAGAAGCCTGAAAAAAATATATTTTAACATACTTGGTTGATGCATGATTGGAACTCCATAACTGTGACTGAATTTATATCAAAGAAATAGGTACTTTTTGATCATTAATAACGGTTGTAGTCATGCAGGCCAAGACAATGATATGGGTAATTGAATCGCATGCTTCACAGCACAAAGCGATCGCGGTGAAGAAGTCAGAGAAAAATGTCTTGCCCCATGTAGAGCATTATGCATTTGAATACTTAGGCAGAGGGAGAGGAAGAAGGAGCACCTTTTCTCAGGCACGAGGGATTTTGTGCACAGGAACCTCTCATTGGATACAATAATGGCATTGGGTCTGTATTAAAATTCATCATAATTTCCTTTCAGCTTATGTGTTATGTGGGACTCTGGGTATGGTTGTGTCAAACCTATGGTTCTGTGAGTGAAAGCTCTTGTCTGGCGCACTGAACTGGCAAAGAAAGCAGTGGCCTGGGGGATACATGGAAAGGAAAGAAGAAGAAGGAGAGGTGGGGGAAGAGGAGGAGAAGGAGAGAGGGAGACCATCTTTAAAGTTACAACCCCAAAGAGAATCGAGAAATAGACTCCGAGCCAAAAAGTGTTGGCACGGCCGAATGAAAGCAAGACAGCTGGTCATTTTAAAAAGGACCGCTAGTGGGCAAAAATTCAGTGTTTTTCTTTGGCCAATGGCAGCTCCTACGGAACAACATCTTCCCTAAGATTATACACAGCGAGAAATAGCAGTAATACATGCACTACTCAAGCAGCTTTTCACTAGAAAATATGGCCGTCCTTCATTTCCAGAAAGCTCAATAGATAAAATGTTTACATTCCATTCACTCAACAAACACCTTTGGAACCTGCACTGTGCCTACACGCTCTAGGAGGAACAAATACGGAAGGATGACTTCCGGTTTAGCTCCGCGCCTTGATTCACTTCTTCTGTAGGAAGTGAGTAGGCTTTCCAGTAGCATGCCAGCTTTGGCCACAAATAGACAGCAGTATTGTTTAGTCAGCTTTGTCAGTAATAAAGATGGCATTTTGATTCTTTATCTGCCTAATTACTGTGTCGTATTTCTTTATTGATTCCAAACTTGGGAGGGGATGAAAAGGTACACTAAATTCCTAATACCAGGGACTGGAAAAAGTGGTAATAATCAATGTAGTGTCCACCTTTCATCACTGTGCACCTCACAGTTTAGTTTCATAGATCATCCTCTTATTCGATAGTTCAGGCACCATGTCCCATCAAGTGTTTCCTGAACTCCATCCCTCACCAGGCTGGGGAAGGAGTTAAAACATAGATTGAGCAAAAAACTTGGTTTGGATTTGAGATTCCCTTTACTTCTAGTGCTTTTCTCATTGCAGCATTTAGTGCATTTATACTAAAACCAACTGTTTACTTTTCCTAATTATCACCACTGTTAGGTAATGAGTCCCATTTGGACAGAGACAAGTTTCTGTATTTGTATTTTCAGCTCCTAACACACCTTTGAGGTGCTCAGCCTTCAGAAGGAGTTTTCTGAATTGAAATAGATTGCCTTCTGGAACTTACCTAAAATCTGACTACTTCTTTTATTTGGTATGATATCTGGATTTCATATGGCTGATATTCCTTGCTGCTCACCAGAAAGGACTACTAAATACGATGATGTCTTCACCATGCCAGAGAATTGTAGGAGATTCTCTTTCTTGTCTTTCTTTCAGTTAGGAGACTAGGTTGAGGTGGCACTTCATAGCCACAGGCATCTCTGTAAGAATCATAAGCTGTTCCTCTTAACTAGAAAGCGCCCTTGGCTTCTAGAGCTTATCACTTGCCCATTAGGGTTTCAGCTGTAACTTCTCTGTTCGTCCTGGTCCCCTTATGCTTACCTCCTGGTCAAATCACTGGCTTACCACAATATCTTCTTAACTGTATGTCCTGTCCTTGCTTTTTTCCTTATCCGAGTGGAGTGTGGCGGAAGGAGTCCTAGATAATGAGGGGCATGCCTAACTGTCAGATGCTGCTCAAATCATTTACTTCTTGAGAATTGGATTTTTCTTGAAGGGAATGAGATTCACTCTTGGGTTTTTTAGCTCTGAAATGATGGAGTTAAAACTAGGGATTGCTTAGGACTCCTTTAGGGTTTAAAAAATAAATTGAGTATATTTCTAAGATGTCTTTCTTAATTTATTCAGTTCACATATGTCTCCCTTCTCTGAAGTCCTAAAGTGGTTAATATTCTGTGCCACACAATTTCTCAGTTGATTATACATATTGTCTGGTAGTGTTCACTAATTGTTTCTTATATGAAATTCTTGTTTCTGTAAATAGATTGTCTACTTCTTGAGTTTAGGAAACATGTCTTCTGCTTCCTCATATTCCCCACACATCAGCCCTTTCCTCTTCTCTTTTTCTCTGCACCCAGGTAATTCTCTAGTCTCTTTGTCCTCTCCTTCAGTCATAACATAGTAATGTTTAGAGCTCTTCATAGCTTACAGCATTTTCTCAGTATATTAGGACATTTGCTTCTCATCTAAATCGTGGGAATTAAGTATTACAATTATCTTGATTTTATAGATGAAGAAGGTGAGTCTCAAAAGTTAAGAGATTGTTTTTTCTCATTGTCTGTTCACCTTGTCAAGTGATGGAACTGGAAGTGGAACTAGATTCTTTCCCTTAGAAGTTGTGTTTTAACCATTTATCTTGCTGTATGGTAAAAGAAAATGAAAACAAAGACAAGAAAGATAACAATAAATAAGATATAGGATATCGAGGAATTTTCACTATATATTAAAGTGTTGTGGCTAAGTGGAAGCAGTGCTGTGAAATACTTGCAGACAAGAGTTTTGATTGACCTCTTAAAGAATGCAACAGGAACATATGAAGCATGTATGAGTCTGTCACAAAGTTTAGACAGCATTGTTACCTTTGAGGAACACAGACATGAATGTAATAACATTTCCTTTATCTCATGACCTCAACCATCAAGAGCATAGCTGAGCACCACACTGGAAGCAAAAGGTTTCCAAGAGACAAGAATAACATAAAAACTACATGCCTTGAAGATCATATACTTTTTTCATAAAGTGTTTTTCAAGTCCTAACTCAGAGCCTACCTACTTGTACGTAACTTCACTAACTTTATCATGATCTTGATTATAGGGTTTCCCATCTCACAGCAGAATAGAAAGAAATAGGATAGTGAAACTGTAGGAAGCAGTGGTAGTCAATGGCAAGAACTGATTGCATGACACTAAAAGATACGAGAAAAAAGCAATACAAAGATAATTAAAAACTCTAGTGGTTCAGAGCCATTCACAAAAGGGCCTCATTGTTAAAGCCCCATGAACCTTCAACAGGAGCTAAAATTATTCACCCGCTCATCTGTCCATCCATTCATTCCCTAATTCAGCAAGTAGTTGTGTGCCAGACACTGTTGCAAGTGGGTAATCCACGGTCCCTGCTTCTGTGGTGCTCAGAGGCTATTGGCAGAAAAAAATAAATAAACCAAGAATTACAGTAAATTAAGGGAAAATGGTAAGTAAAAGAAGAATGTAGTGTGATAAATGCATCGGATGTCTTGGGAGCACAGAGAAGAGACATCTAACCCAGCTGGTGCAGAAAGGGAAAGAGAAAGGAGGTGACGGAACTGGTAGGAGAGTATTGTCAGGTGAAGAAACAAACCAGGCACTGTATCAGGACAAAGATGGCAAAGAGAATACTCAAACCAAGCCATAGTAGCAACAGCTTCTAATCAGTATAAATAGCTAAATAGGACAAAAGTGGAGTGTTGTAGAAGATACAACTCTTCTCAGTGTCTATCTGAATAATTTTTTCTAGGATTAGTCTTTGCGGAGTCTTTCAGCCATGAGGCAGTGCCTACCATAATAAAGATTTGTACCTTCTTTAAGGGCTCTTTCGGAACAGGATTGGCTGCTTGGGTAGAATGATTTGAAAAGGTCTCTAACAGTAGTTCTGCCTCCGTGTCTGCAGCCCCAGTGGAAATGATTCCTTAAAATGTTAAAATCCTTAGTTCCAATTTATTATTATCTGGTAGGTTTAACACATTGATCTAGGAGTAGTAGTTAACACAACTGCTAATTTAATTTATCAGAACCCTGAGGTAATGAAATAGCTAGCAGGCATGTTTTCGGTAGGAGCGTGTGTGTGTGTGTGCATGCGTGTGTGTGTGTGTGCGCGCGCGCGTGTGTGTGTGTGTTGGGGGGGATGTTAAGAAAGAAAAGGTTATTCTTTATCAGAGATGCTACTAGCTTCTGGTAAGGCTTCTGAGCAAATATAAGAACTTGGGGTGACTAATAGGGAACAGTACAATAAGAAAAAAAAGACCCAGAATGGAGCAAAAAGATGAAGGGTCAGTATGAGCCAGGATACCACACATACATTATGTGTGTGCTTGTCCTTATCAGGCAGGAGTCCAGATTAATTCAGTGCACTGGAACTGAGACCAAAGCCGACACATCTCCTAGCCTTTTAGCATCATCATCAAGAGCGAGGAGGGATCCATAGAAGCTCACCTCTGCAATCCCCTCCAACACACACACATTATCTCGCCTATGTCAGTTATCACAAGAAACCCCAGGTCCTTGGCCACCCCTAGTCTCTAAACTTTAATTTCCATAAGGATCTGTGCATGGCCTATTCTCCCTACTTATCCTCTTCTTCCCCAACTCTTAAACCCCTCTCGCTGTGCCTTCTGGAATTCATAATCCAGGACTGGCTCCTCAACTTCTTTTCACTTTATTTTTCTAATGAAGGGTTTCTCAACCTCAACACATTGACGTTTTGTTGTGAGTGCCATTGAGTTGATTCTAACTCCTAGTGACCTGTGGACAGCAGAGCGGAACCCTGGCCTGTCTTTTTGCACCATCTTCTCGCCTTCCAGTGCTGTATCAGACAATAATACTCCACTGCTATTCACATGGTTTTCATGACCAATTTTTTCTGAAGAGGGAGGTTAGGTCCTTCCTCCTAGTCTGTCTCAGTCAGGAAGCTCTGCTGAAACCTGTCCACTATGGGTGACCCTGATGGTATTTGAAATACTGGTGACATAGCTTTCAGCATCACAGCAACACACATCCACCACAGTAGGACAACCAACAGACAGGTGCTGTGGTTCCCTGGCCAGGAAACGAACCTAGGCTGTGGTGGTGAGAGTGCTGAATCTTAACCACTGGACCACCAGGGCTGGCATTTAGGACCATGTAATTCCTTGCTGTGGCAGGCTGTCCTGTGTGTTGTGAGATTCTTCACAGTATCCCTGGCCTTTATGCAGTAGATGCAGGTAGCACTTCTGCTCCGATTTCCAGACCTTGCCAAATGTCCCAGGGGGAGGGCAGGCTGAATGGGGTAAAATTGTCCCCCATTGAGAACCACTATGCTAAAGGAACCGGCTCACTCTCAAAGACACTGCTTCCTTTAAAACCTTCTCAAGGTATGGCTGGTATTTTTTTTTCTATCCACTTAGCCCTTCTATAATTGAGACTGAGATGGAGTAAGTAACTTCTTTGCTACTTATTGTCACATGAAACCATTGTCCTTCCTTCTTACCCTCACCTCTCAAATATTTTAGCCTGCAATGTCACGTCATTAGATTACATCACCCTCTACCCTTCATCGTGGTTTCATCTAAGGATCTTATATCATTCTTCCCTCTTTTTTTTTTTTTTTTGGTGAGGAAGATTGGCCCTGAGCAAACATCTGTTGCCAATTTTCCTTTTTTTGCTTGAGGAAGACTGTCACTGAGCTAACATCTCTGCCAATCTTCCTCTATTTTATGTGGGATGCTGCCACAGCATGGCTTGACAAGTGATGCTAGGTCCACGCCTAGGATCCAAACCTGTGAACCCTGGACTGCCAAAGCAGAGAAAACTTGGCAGCAAACTTGGAATAAACTTGGCAAAGCGAACTTAACCACTACGGGCTGGCCCCTCCTCCCTCATTTTGATTACTTTAGTACTGACTCACAGTATTAATTATTTGCAACTTCCAAACACATAAACATGATTCTTCCAACACCCTGGCCCTTGGTTTCTTGGATTCTTTTCCCACAATGATCTCGTTCTTCACCTTACTTCAGCCTCTCTTGTTATGGGCACATCCTAGACATTGTAATTACCAATATCTGCCACTCCTCCATGAGCTCAATTCCATGCATCTTGTTCTCTCCAATCACCACCTCCTATCTTTCCAATCTGTTCACTCTAATACTGTGAGTTGCTTCTGGTTCTCTGAGAAGCGTATAGCAAGTTAGGATTAAAAATGCTGGAGGCTTCTTCTTGGGACAAATACTAATGAAGAAATAAAGAGGAAGTGGGAGGATGTTGGGAGAACACTCAGATTGCAGTGCAGGCCCCTGCGAAGGAGAGAGGAAAGGAAGGGAGTTTGGATAGGAGAAGTCTTAGATTGCAGAGTAGTTCTAAGAAATTTTGGCAGAGCTGGTTGTGAGTCTGAGGCAAAGCTGCCTGTCAGAAGAGCGCCCCATCTCCCAGGAACTGGGTCTGTTTAGTACTCCTGCTGTCCTCAGTCATTGGTTGGGAGCTGATCCTGGGAAGCTCGGACTCAGTTCATTTAGCAATTATACTCCCTGTTCTTGGAGATCTGAGAGATGCCTTCTCATGGCCACCAGAGATCACTGTTCCAACAACCTTCACTCTCCTTTTCCCCACGCTCACCTGGGAATTCATCTATCTCAATTGATACAACCCTCTACTTCCAAAAATCTCTCATCCTTTATTCTTCTGTTTCTCTCACTCCCTGTATCCAGTCTATCAGGAAATCTGGTTTGCTCTATCTTCAAAACATCCACAATCTAACCATTTCTCACCAGCTTCATTAAAATCACTCCACATCTCTGGATTACTGCTGTCGGTACCTAAATGATCTACCTGTGTCTACGCTTGCTCACAGTCTGTTCTCAACATGGAAATGTGGTCTTCTAAAACAAATTTAAATTACATTATCCTCCATTCAAACCATCACAGTGACTTATTTCAGTTAGAAAAAAAGTCAGTGTCTTTCCACTGGCCTATAAGCCCTGTATTATGTGCCTACCTCCACTCCCCTCCCATCCGCATTATCTCTCTGACCTCAAATCTCCCTCCTTTACTCTGCTGAAGCCACTTTGGTCTCTTTGCTATTCCTTGAAAAGCCAAGAGTGCTTCCACCTTAGACCTCTGTGCTGACTTTTCCCACTGTCTGGATCTCTCACATATCCACTTCCTTTAAGTCATTGCTCAATGTTGCCTTTCAATTTAGCCTACCAGACCACCCTTTCTAAAATCACAACTGCCCCCCAACTACCCAATTCCTCCTTATCTTGCCCTACTTATTCTTTTATCTGTAGCCAATATTACTGTCCAATATGCTATATAATTTACTTACTTTGTTTATCATTTATTATGTCTCCTCATTGCTAAAATGCAAGCTTCAGACTAGCAGATATCATTGACTGTTTTATTCACTGATGTATCCCAAGCATCTAGAACATTACCTGGCAAACAGTGGGGCTCAATAGATATTTGTTGAATTAATAATGGATGAGAAGTTAAATGTGGTAAACTTACACATTTTGCCTTGTTTCATGCATCCCTGTGATGGTGGTGGTTGTAACTTAGGTGTCTTCCATAGTTTTCCTTAAGGCTTTGTGAGGGCTTCATCCACTCACATATTTATTGAGTATGGATTAAATATGTTACATTGTTCTGATGAATATCAATAATTGAAAATAGAATTTTGCTAATAATAAGCAAAATGAGAATAATTTCCTCCTCAACCAAGAGAAATAATGTCCTCCTCAACCAAGAGAAATATGCCTAGAGAGGATAGATTCATACTTGGAAGAAAATATCTCTTCTTAATTTAAACCAATATTCAGTAGCTCTGCCATTCCATCAATTTATCATTCATTTGCTATGTATTGAAAGCCCAGTAAGGGATGAGCATTTTGTCTTTGAGCACTCTCTGGCCTCAAGGTGGTGTTAGGATCAGGGCTAGAGGCTGAGAGGAATAGATGCATGATTTTCTCCTGGATGTCTATTTATGGCGGTGTGATTTATTCCACACAAACAAACAAAAGCTATGACATATGATGAGAAGTTTGTGTTCATAAGGCAAAACTACTTCTCAGCCAAAAAGAAGACTTTCTGGCATATACAAGCGTAAAGGTAAAAGGCAAGAAACCATATTTTTGTTCAAATGCAATTTTCATAACTGCTCCTCTACCTTAGGCCCCTAAAGGAAAACACTATAATGCATCCTCTGGTGATGATTTGGGTAGCCCATAGCGGGTCCAAAATTTGTGAATTATTTTAAAGTATGATGTTTTAAAATTTGGTATTTCTGAAAGTAGTTTAAAAAGTCAAGTGTATTGAGGTCAATTGATTAATTAGTGTTCTTTTTAGATGTTGTAAGAATTACACCTTATTCCTCACCCCTCCACCCCACTCATCCTTGCAAACTTTATTTTGCTGTTTGAAGTGTGATTTAATTGTTCGAAGTAGTTAAACCATAAACATACTCTCTGTATTTTAAAGAGTTAAAAGCACTCGTGTCCTCTGTAACCACTGACTATTACTTCCCAGTAAGGCTTTGGTTAACACCTAAAAGCTCATGTAAAAGGGGGTTCCTTTGCTCCAAATGGACTGGGCTAGTGCAACTCAAGCAGATTTGTCAACAAGGGTTAACAATCCTGATACGTTCCCTAAGAAAAAATCCTGCTGTCATTGGTACTAAGCCAACTGGACATCAAACCTGCCTGGAAACTTAATGGCTGCAAAGAAGCTTTCCTTTTTCCCTTCATTGGTTCCATTTCCATGACAAACGATTTTCTGTGGATAGCCTCTGGGCTGAGGGCTAGGGAGAGCTACCCAAGATCTCCTGCCAATAGTCTGAACCTGGGCTTCCCCAAACCCCTCCTCGAAAGGATACATACTGGTCAAGTGAAGTGACCAATGTTGTGGTGTACATTGGATGTTAATGTTTGCTTTTCCTTTGGGAAAATGTTATAAATTCTTCTAAGTCTATAATCCTGCGAAAGGATAATGTGAATGTGTGTTAAGCAAAGGATGATTACATTTGAGCTTTCCTTGTGGATATGCCATGGGAGGTCAAAGGGTAATTACCAATCTCTGAAACTGCAAAGAAGTCATTTCTCTCAAGTAGAGTTAGTCTACTCTTTAAGAAGTAGGGAAATGGAGAGGGAGGTAGTTGAGGTTTTTTTCCATCTTATTTATTTTATGTCACAACAACCTGTTGTTGCTAATGACAACTTAGATGTGGAAGAGACAATGAAAGTGAAAGATTTGAACTTTTCTTTAGCATTATAGTGTTCTTCAACCTTGCTGCACTAGGAGACATTAGCTTCATGGGATCTTTGATGTATGGTTAGACTAACCCCCAGTTGTCATAGTAACAGAAACAGGCTGACCTAGTGAAGAGAGATAGGGCTTTGGGATTGGACTCAGGTTCGTCCTGGCTTTGTCACATGTGATTGTGACCAACTTCTCTGAACTCAATTCCTAGCCATAACATGAGTAATATAATATCTATTTCATGAATACTTGGGAGAATTACTTTTTCAAAATCCTTAAAAACATGGGAAATAAGGGCTGGCACTTGATAAGCTCTCCATATAAAAGTAGTTTGTATTATTTTTAATAAAGAGGCAATGATACAAATAATTCAAACAGTAAATCACGTAAAATTATTTGGATTATTTTTATTTCCCTTCCTAATTCTGACTGGACTTTTCTGGATAGGCTAATGGCATTTTAAGAATATGTAGAACACCTTTCTCCACTTTTCCTTATAATATCCCCAAATGGTATGTCATTAAATTTGCTCCCTCGAAAACCAAAAAAACCCTGACTTGTATCATTTGCTAATTTCTAGGATATAAATATTTCCACTGTGGCTCATTTCAGACTACCAGCATGTTACCAAGCATCTCGCAAAGGTTCTGAATGTTAACAGTTGGCTCCTGTGAGCCCACAGTCTGAGCCAGCACACGCTCTAGCTCCTGCCTTGGGAGCTGAGGAACCTGAGGCTCGGTTACATTTATTTTCTTGCCTGTGATCAGGCCGTTCCTAAGAAGCAGGTCTAGAGTGGGAATGCGCATCTGCTCTCTGATGCTCTTGCCCTTGTTCTATTCTATCTGCCTAAAATTGTCTGGGATCCTAACGGTGGGTTGATAAACAGAAAGTAAGAGAATTGTTTCCATGTGGATTAGTAGTTTTACACAGAAGAGCATAAAAGTACTCATTTCTTCATATATTTGCCAACGCTTTATAGTATCAGATTTAAATTTTGTTGTTTGTTCATCTTCAGGAATAAAATTATGCCTTATTGCAACAGTTCCTGTAGCTTCAATAACTAATGTGAAAACAAAATAATATAAGCCCCCTTTTTGTTCAAGCATTAAGTGAAGAGTGATATGTCTCTGTTTGAGCAGGCAATCAGTTTTAATCAAAAGTGGACTCTGAAGTAAGTCATTTAGACCTAAAAATACTATTTTGGTAAAGGTTCTATGTTGTAAATTGTTTCTCTTCGTTGATAAGAAAAGCCAAGTTTACAGAATATTTATGACTCAGAGAGCTAAACAAAGAATTGAGACAAAGTAAGACTGAAATCTTGGCTCTGCACTATTACAGTTGGCAGGTTTCTTGTATGGGGATTTTTCCTTTCAACCAATGTAAAGAGATAAAGACTACCTTACTATTCAGTTTTTTCAGTCCTCATGTATACTGTGAAACTTTATATTTGTCTGAAACATGAAACATGCTTCAAATTATGAAAAATCATAAAGCATAACTGGTATAAAAGGTAATAATATTTCATGCATGCAACTTATTTAAATAGTTCACATACAACTATAATTACAAACTTCAACCATGTTGTCATCCAAAACTATGAAACATCAAAACAGTGCCTGGATTTTGAGATAACTTCCTTAATAAGCTTTCTTTCTTTTACAAAAATTTAATTATAAAGAAGGTGCTTTCAACAGAATCAAAATTTAGCCATAATACAGAACTTTGCTAAACTTTGAAGCTAATGAGGTTGAGCATCTTTTCAAATGTTTATTGAATATCCTTCATGTGAAATTTTTATTGCAGCTTAATCAAGATGTTGGCCTTTTCTATGGGCATTGCTAGAATTCTTTATATATTCCAGATATTAATTCTGTGTTGAGTATGTACATTTTAAGTATCTTCTTCCTGCCTGTGCCTTACTTGTATCTCTATTTATGGTAAGTTTCCTTAAAAATATCCAAAAAATAGCATTTACAAAAATTTACCGCTAATATCATACTTAGTGGTAAAAGACTGAATGCTTTCCACTTAAGTTTGGGAACAAGGCAAGGCTATCTGCTCTTACCACTCTTATTAAGCATCATATTTGAAGTCCTAGTCAATTCAATAAAGAAAGAAAAAGAAATAAAAGACATATAGATAGAAACGAAAGAAGTAAAAGTATCTTTATTCGTAGACAACATGATTGCTTATACAAAAACTACTATGGAATTCGCAAAACTACTATGGAATAAGTGATTTTAGAAATGTTTTAGGATATAAGATCAATATACAAAAAGCAACTGTATTCCTATATTTTAGCAATTATGGTTAGTGCTGTTGAGTTGATTCCAACTCCTAGTGACCCTCGGTACAGTAAAGTGGAACCCTGCCTGGTCTTTTCGCACTATCCTCTCCCCTTCTGGTGCTACCTCAGACAATGATCCACTGCTCTTCACAGGGCTTTTGTGGCCAACTTTTTCAGAAGTGGATGGCCAGGTCCTTCTCCCTAGTTTATCTTAGTCTGGAAGCTCCACTGAAACCTGTCCACTATGGATGACCCTGCTGGTACTTGAAATACTGGTAGCATAGTTTTCAACATCACAGAAACACACAACTGCCTCAATATGACAATCTACAGATGAGTGATATGGTTCCTTGATCAGGAAATGAAACCAAGCCGTGGTGGTGGGAGCGCTAACTTAACCACTAGACCATCAAGGATGGCTATATTTTAGCAATAAGAATCTGGAAACTGAAGTTAAAACAACTGTACCATTTACAATAGCTTCAAAAAAAGCGAAATATTTACTATTAATTTCACAAAGTATGTGCAAGACTTACATACTGACAATAGCTAAATGCGGATTAAAAAAATCAAAGGTGACGTAAATAAATGGAGGGATATTCTGTTTTAATGCATTGGTTATCTCAATATAGAAAAGATGTCAATTTTTCCCAACTTGATGTATAATTATAACATATTTAAAATCAAAATTCCAGCAGAATTTTTTTCAGACATGGAAAGCAAATTTTAAAATTTCTATGGAATATCAAGCAAACTAGAATAGCCAGAAGAATTTTAAAACTAATGAAATCAGAGGACATACATTCCCAGATTTTAAGATTTATTACAAACTCTCAGTAATCAAGACAGTGTGGCAGTGGTGAAATAATGAAATATAAATCAATGGAACAGAATAGAAAGTACACAAATAAACCTATGTCACATAGTCAATTGACTTTTTTAAGAAATACAAAATTAATTCACTGGAGAAAAATCATATTTCAGGAAACCATGATGGAACTCTTGGACATCCATTTACAAAAATGTACACATTGACCTCACACCTTTATAAAAATTAACTTGAAATGAATCAAACTAAAATATAAATTTCAAAACTATAAAAATCTAAGAATAAAACTGAGAAAATATTTGTGACCTTGAGCTAACCAAAGAATTCTTAAAAATAGCACCAAATGCATAATACATAAGAGAAAAAAGTGTGATATATTGGATTTATCAAAATTATAAAATTTTCTCTGAAAGACTGTTAAGAGAATGAAAAAACATGCTACAGAGTCTTTTCATTAGACTACAGAGTAGGTGAAATATTTACAATCATACCTGACAAAGCACTTGCATACACAATATACAAAGAACTCTCAAAACTCAACATGAAGAAATCAAACAATCTCAAAGCTGTCAAGGTCATGAATTATAAGGAGAGACTGAGAAGGGACTGTCACAGGTTAGAAGAGACTAAGGAGACTCAATGACCAAATGCAACTTGACATACTGGAACAGTAAAGGGACATTAGTCAGTAGTGTTGTGCTGATTTTAATTTCCTGTTTTTGAAAATTGTACCATAGTAGATGTTAACATTGGGGGAATCTGGTAAAATATATATGGGAGTGCTCTGTACTAGTTTTTCAAATTTTCCTTAAGGTTAAAATTATTTCAAAATAAAATATTTTTAGAAATTAAAAAAAAAGAAACCAAACAACCCCAAAAAATGTTGGGCAAAAGACTTGAACAGACATTTCACCAAAGAAGATATTCAGAAGACAAATAAGCACAAGAAGACTTGCTCTGTATCATTAGTCATCAGGGACATGCATTAAAACCACAATATGCACCTATGAGAATGGTTTAAAAACAAAAGACAATATCAAGTGCTTGCAAGGATGTGGAATAACTGGAATTGCTGCTGGTGAGAGTGCAAAATTACACAGCTATTCTGGAAAATGGTTTGCTAATTTCTTATAAAGTTAAACACACACCCTATGATCCTGCAGTCCCATTCTTGGATATTTACTCTAGAAAAATGGGAATCTATGTTTAAGCAGAAAACATATACAAAAGCTTTGAGCAGCATTATTCCTAATCATCCAAACTGGAAACAACCCAAATGTCCTTCAGTAAGTGAATGGATAAACAAACTGTGGCTCATCAATAACATGGAATATTCCTCTATCATAAAAGGAATGGACTATTGATACACACAACAGCATGGATAATCTCAAGGCATTATGCTGAGTGGAACAAGGTAGTCTCAAAAAGTTGTATATTGTATGATTTCATTTATATGACCTTCTTGAAAAGATAAAATTACAGGGACAGAAAGCAGATCAGTAGATGCCAGGGATTGGGGTGGGGAAGTGTTTGACTGTAAAGAAATAGCATGAGTGAAATTTTGGGGGTGATAGAACTGTTCTCTATCCTTATCGTAATAGTGGTTACAGGAATATTTCCATGTGATAAAACTCAAAGAACCGTACATCCAAAGGAGTGAATTTTATTGTATGAAAATTTAAAAATACATTTTATCTAGCATTTCTATGTGTTTCTAGTATGAGAAGAGATCAGAGCAGTCCATCATGAGGCATTGAGCCATGTCTCTATTGCTATTGTAATGAGAAAATGCAACACAATAAAAGTTATTTTGTAAAGAGAAGACAATTACAGTGACAATACTTCAAGGTAAGAACCAAACATCCAGGTATGAAAATGAGTTTTCACTGAAGAATAAAATCCACTGTATTCTGTTGGCTTTTGTAAAGTAATTTTATCGGGATTATAATGGTTTATAACATTGTGTAATTTCGCGTGGACATTATTGTTTATCAATTCCTGAATACACCTCATCATGCTCACCCCTAGTAGTCTAATTTTTATGCATCACCATACATATGTACCCCTTTGTCCCTTTCACTCATCTTCCAACCCCCTTCCCCTCTGGTAACCACTAATCTGTTCTCTTTATCCACGTATTTGTTATCTTCCACATATGAGTGAAATCATGCAGTATTTGTCTTTCTCTGTCTGGCTTATTTCTCTTAACATCACACCTTCCAGGTCCATCCATGTTGTTTCAAATGGGATCATTTTGTCTTTTTTATGGCTTAGTAGTTTTCCATTGCATGTATATATATATATATATAGCACATCTTTATCCATTCATCTGTAGAAGGGCATTTGTGTTGTTTCCACATCCTGGCTATTGTGAATTGTGCTGCAATGAACATAGGGGTGCATAAATCTCTTTGGATCACTGATTTCAAGTTCTTTGGGTAAACACCCAGTAGTGGGATAGCTGGATCATATGGTATTTCTGTTTTTAATTTTTTGAGAAATCTCCATACTGTTCTCCATAGTGGCTGCACCAGTTTTCATTCCCAGCAGCAGTGTATGAGCGTTCCTTTTTCTCCACATCCTCTCCAACATTTGTTGTTTTTTGTCTTGGTAATTATAGCCACTCTGACTGCTGTAAGGTGGTATCTCACTGTAGTTTTTATTTGAATTTCCCTGATGATTAGTGATGTTGAGCATCTTTTCATGTGTTTGTTGACCATCTGTATATCTTCCTTGGAAAAATGTCTGTTGATTTCCTCTGCCCATTTTTTGATTGGGTTGTTGTTGTTGTTGTTGTTATTGAGTTGTATGAATCCTTTATATATTCTGGAGATCAACCTCTTGTCTGATAAATGACTTGTGAATATTTTCTCCCAGTTGGTGGGTTGTCTTTCCATTTTGTTCATGGTTTCCTTTGCTTTGCAGAAGCTTTTTCAGTCTGTTGTACTCCCATTTGTCCTTTTGTTTCCTTTGCCCGAGTAGACATGGTATTCAAAAAGATGTTGCTAAGACCAATGTCAAAGAGTGTACTGCCTATATTTTCTTCTAGGACTTTTATGGTTTCAGGTCTTACATTCGAATCTTTAATCCATTTTGGGTTAATTTTTGTTTATGGTAAAAGATAATTGTCTACTTTCATTCTTTTGCATGTGGCTGTCCAGTTTTCCCGACAGCATTTATTGAAGAGATTTTCCTTTCTCCATTATACATTCTTGGCTCTTTTGTCAAAGATTAACTGTCTGTAGATGCGTGGTTTTATTTCTGGGCTTTCAATTCTGATCCATTGATCTGTTTGTCTGGTTTGGTGCCAGTACCATGCTGTTTTGATCACTATAGCTTTGTAGTATGTTTTGAAGTCAGGGATTGAGATTCCTCCAGCGTTGTTCTTTTTCCTCAGGACTGCTTTGGATATTTGGTGTCTTTTGTTGTTCCATATAAATTTTTGGATTCTTTGTTCTATTTCTGTGGAGAATGTCATTGGGATTCTGATTGGGATTGCATTGAATCTGTAGATTGCTTTGCGTAGTATGGACATTCTAACTATGTTTGTTCTTCCAACCTATGAACATGGAATATCTTTCCATTTCTTTGTCTTCTTCAATTTCTTTCAATAATGTCTTATAGTTTTCAGTGTACAGGTCTTTCACCTCATTGGTTAAGTTTATTCCTAGGTATTTTTTATTCTTTTTGTTGTAATGGCAAATGGGATTGTATTCTTGATTTCTCTTTCTGCTAGTTCATTGTTAGTGTATAGGAATGAAACTGACTTTTTAAAATTGATTTTGTACCCTGAAACTTTTCTGTAGTTGTTGATTATTTCTAATAGTTTTCTGGTGGATTCTTTAGGGTTT
This sequence comes from Equus caballus, assembly GCF_041296265.1. NCBI lineage: Eukaryota > Metazoa > Chordata > Mammalia > Perissodactyla > Equidae > Equus > Equus caballus. The sequence goes on from NC_091691.1 coordinate 78,586,502, forward strand.
TCTATATATAGAATCATGTCATCTGCAAATAGCAAAAGTTTCACTTCTTCCTTTCCAATTTGGATTCCTTTTATTTCTTTTTCTTGCCTAATTGCTCTGGCCAACACCTCCAGTACTATGTTGGATAGGAGTGGTGAGAGTGGGCACCTTTGTCACATTCCTGTTCTCAGGGGAATGGCTTTCAATTTTTCACCATTAAGTATGATGTTGGCTGAAGGGTTTGTCATATATGGGCTTTATTATGTTGAAGTAATATCCTTCTATACGTATTTTATTGAGAGTTTTTATCATAAACTGATGATGGATCTTGTCAAATGCTTTCTCTGCATCTATTGAGATAATCATGTGATTCTTATTCCTCAGTTTGTTAATGTGGTGTATCACGTTGATTGATTTGCAGATGTTGAACCATCCCTGTGTCCCTGGAATAAATCCCACTTGATCGTGGTGTATGATCCTTTTAATGTATTGATGTATTCAGTTTGCCAATATTTTGTTGAGGATTTTTGCATCTAAGTTCATCAGTGATATTGGTCTGTAGTTTTCCTTCTTTGTGCTGTCTTTGTCTGGTTTTGCTATCAGGGTAATGTTAGCCTCATAGAATGTGTTAGGAAGCATTCTGTCTTCTTCAGTTTTTCAGAATTGTTTGAGGAGGATAAGTACTAAATCTTCTTTGAATGTTTGGTAGAATTCTCCAGAGAAGCCATCTGGTGCTGGACTTTTGTTTTTTGGGAGGTTTTTGATTACTGTTCCAATCTCTGTACTTGTGCCTGATCTGTTCAGATTCTCTATTTATTCTTGATTCAATTTTGGGAGGTTGTAGGAGTCTAGGAATTCATCCATTTCTTCTAGGTTATCGAATTTCTGGGCATATAGTTTTTCATAGTATTTTCTTATAATCCTTTGTATCTCTGCAGTATCTGTTGTAATTTCTCCTCTTTCTTTTCTAATTTTATTTATTTGAGGCTTTGTTTTTTTTCCTTTTTTTTTTTTTAAAGATTTTATTTTTTCCTTTTTCTCCCCAAAGCCCCCCGGTACATAGTTGTGTATTCTTCATTGTGGGTTCTTCTAGTTGTAGCATGTGGGACGCTGCCTCAGCGTGGTCTGATGAGCAGCGCCATGTCCGCGCCTGAGATTCAAACTAACGAAACACTGGGCCGCCTGCAGCAGAGCGCGCGAACTTAACCACTCGGCCACGGGGCCAGCCCCTTTGTTTTTTTTTCTTGGTGAGTCAGCTAAGGGCTTGTCAATTTTGTTTATCTTCTCAAAGAACCAGCTCTTAGTTTCATAAATCTTTTTTATCGTTTTTTTTTTTATTCTCTATTTCATTTATTTCTGCTCTGAATTTTATTATTTCCCTCCTTCTGCTGACTTTGGGCTTTCTTTGTTCTTCTTTTTCTAGCTCTGTTAAGTGCATTTTAAGATTACTTATTTGAGATTTTTCTTTCTTGTTGAAGTGGGCTATTCTATTGTATTGCTATGGATTTCCCTCTTATGGTCACTTTTGCTGTATCCCATAAGAGTTGGTATGTTGTATTTTCATTTTCATTTGTCTCCAGCTATTTTTTAATTTCCACTTTGATTTATTCAATGATCCAAAGGTTGTTAAATAGCATGTTGTTTAGTCTTCACATATTTCTGATCTTCCCAGTTTTTTTCTTGTGGTTGATTTATAGCTTCATAGCATTGTGGTCAGAAAAGATGGTTGGGATGATTTCAATCTTCTTAAATTTGTTGAGGCTTGCTTTGTTTCCCAACATATGGTCTATCTTTGAGAATGATCCATGTACACTTGAGAAGAATATACATTCTACTCTTTTGGGATGTAATGATCCATATATAGCTATTAAGTCCATCTGACCAAGTGTTTCACTTAAATCTACTATTTCCTTGTTGACTTTTTTGTCTGAATTGTCTGGCCATTGATGTGAGTGGGGTATTGAGGTCCCCTGCTACTATTGTCTTGCTGTTAATTTCTCCCTTTAAGTCTGTTAATAATTGCTTTATGTACTTTGGTGCCCCTGTGTTAGGTGCATATATATTAACTATGTCTTCTTGGTAGAATGTCCCTTTTACCATTATATACTGCCCCTCTTTGTCTCTTATTGTCTTTTTTAACTTGAAGTCTGATTTATCTGATAAAAGTATAGCAAAACCTGCTGTCTTTTGTTGGCCATTAGCTTGGAGTATCATATTGCATCCCCTCACTCTAAGCTTATGTTTGTCTTTGGAGCTGAGATGCATTTCCTGGAGGCAGCATATTGTTGGGTCTTGTTTTTTAATCCATCCAGCTATTCTGTGTTCTTTGATTGGAGAATTCAGGTCGTTTACATTTAGAGTAATAATTGATAGATGAGGGCTTAATGCTGCCTTTTTATCTCTTGTTTTCCGGTTGTTCTGTTTCCATTGTTTCTCTTCCTTTGTATTTCTGACTGCCATTTCATTTTGGTGGTTTTCTGAGGGGAATTTCTCAGTTTTCTCTCTTTTTGTGATTTGTGGCTCTGCTCTGATTTTTTGTTTCGTGGTTAACATGAGGATTGTATGAAAGATATTGGAGATGAGATAGACTATTTCCTCATAGTCTCTTATCTCCATTAACCTAAGCAGGTTGCTTCCCTTTCCTCTCCCCTTCTGAGTAATTGCTGTTACAAATCGTTCTCTTTTTAATTTTTTGAGTTTGTGGCTAAGTGGAAGTGTTTGTTATTACTTTTAATGCTTTCTTTCCCTTTCTCAATTAAGTTGTAATTGAATCTTTGCCTTCCTCTTCTGGTAGAGAGCTGCAGGTTTCTGATCATGTCTTTCTATTTGTCTCCTTGCTCAGAACTTTGTTGACCTTTGCCTTTTTGTTGCTGGTGCAAGGGCATCTTTAATTATTTCTTGTAGGGGAGGTCTAGTGGTGATGGACTCCCTCATTGTTAATCTGGGGAAGATTTTATTTGACCATCATATCTGAAGGAAAGTTTTGCTGGATAAATTATTCTTGGCTGAAAGTTTTTGTCTTTCAGTATTTTAAATATATCATTCCATTCTCCCCTAGCCTGTAGGGTTTCTGCCAAGAAATCTACCGAAAGCCTCATAGGGTTTCCTTTGTAGGTTATTTTTTTCTGCTTTGCTGCTCCTAATAGTTTTTCTTTATCACAAACCTTTGCAATTCTTACTATTGTATGTCTTGGAGAAGGTCTTCTAGCATTGATGAAGTTAGCGATCGATTACCTTTATTTATCTGTAAATCTGAAAACATCCCCAGGTTTGGGAAGTTCTCAGTAGTTATATATCTGAACAAGCTCTCTGTTCCTTTCTCCCTCACTTCTCCCTCTGGAATAGCTATAATTCTTAATTGCTTTCCCTACTTGAGTCATATATTTCTCAAAGAATTTATTCATGTTTTTAAAATCTTAGTTCTGTCTCCTCCTCCACCTGTAGAATTCCTACATTTTTATCCTCAAGAAGACTAATTCTTTCCTCCATAAGATCGTTTCTATTTCTTAATGATTCTAGATTATTTTTAATTTCATCAATTGTGTTTTTCATATCCAGAATTTCTGCTTGATTTTTTTTATAGTTTCAATCTCTTTGGTGAAGAGAATCATTTTACTGCTGAGCTCCTTGAATTGTCTTTCTGTGTTTTCTTGTAAGTCATTCAGTTTCCTTATGACAGCTATTTTGAATTCTCTGTCATTTAGGTTGTAAATTTCTGTATGTTCAGGATTGGCTTCTGGAGAATTGTCATTTTCCTTCTGGTCTGAACTGTTGCTGCTGTTTCTCTTGGAGCTTGACAAACTGACCTTTTGTTGGGGCATTTGTGGTATTCTTTGGACACAGATTCCACCTGTTACGTCAGGGGGAAGCAGGAGCAGAGTTTCTTGCCCCACTGTCTGCTGGAGGCTGTGGGGGTATTATGGGTACTTGCCCCAGCCTGGGGTGTGTTCTGGACTGTGCTCAGTGGGTGGGGCTTCCTCGCTGAGACTAGGGCTAGGGCTCCTCCTTGGCACTGCCAGTGTCCTATAGACTCCCCCTCCCTGCCAAGAAAGTGAATCTGCACAAGCTTGAAGCTGCCAGGCCTTTTCCCACAGCTGCCCAGACATGTTCCCTCTTTTGGGGCTCAGCAGCTGTATGAGTGTTCGCTTGGTGCCTGGGGAGTGCCAGTCCCAGCTCCTGGATCTGCTTATGGTGTGCTGCTGAGCTTGGGGTAGGGGGAGCTTCCTTGCTGGGACCTGGGCTAGGGCTGCTCCCAGGTGCTGCAGGGGAACAATGAGCTCCCTTTCTCCCCCAGGAAGGTGAAGCCCAGTGGGCT